>NC_060283.1:6360604-6731820 GCF_021613505.1 Equus quagga | reverse complement strand
ATGCCCCAGACCCTGCAGACACCTCCCACAGCCTTTGGGATCAAACCCAAGCCTCTTCACAAGGCTCTGCACGCCGGCCCTGCCCTGGTTCAGAAACACTGATCTGTGTGCGGTTTCTCCCTCCTCCCCTGTTTCATGGCTTCGGGCCTTTGCCCAAACTTCACCTGGAGTGTTCTTTTCCCCAACCTGCACGCTCATTCCTCCCCCGCTTCTCCTCGTTAATCTCTCAGAATCTTTAAAGCCCTGCTCAGAAAGCCTTGTCTCATCGTCCCTCCCCCCCACATTATCACAACCCTCAGACTTCCTTCCTTCTTCTGATTTATTTCTTTTATAGCTCTTATGAGACATACTAGATTTTTACTCATTGACCTTTTGTCTGTCTACTGCGCAAGGACAGGGGATTTCTGTCTGTTTTGTTTACTACTGTATCCCCAGCACGTGACCGTGCCTGGCACACAGGAGGTGCTCAATAAATATCTGTTGAATGAATGAATGCCTTAGGACTGGGCTGACCACCATAATACCTGGCTCATTTGAGGGCAGAGTGGGGTCTCCGCCGCAAGCGCCCAGCCCAGGGCCAGGCACACAGTAAGCCCTGGATAAGTGTTAGCGCTCTGGAAGGCCTGGAAGGGAGGTAGGGAAGGAGAAAAACGGGTGGGGCGTGGTTTACCCGGGGCGTGGCCTAGGTGGGCGGGCCTTACCGGTGACTTGAGTAGGGGCGATCTCCACCGCACTGCGGGACGGGGGCAGGTCCGGCAGGAACCAGCGCATGGTGGGCGGCGAGGGCCTGGAGATCAGCTCTGCGGGCAGCAGCGCACACGCGTCAGGGGACGAGGAGGGTGGGAGGGCTGCCCCTCTCCCCGCAGGTCATCACCTGGGAACTTCACACCCAGCTTCACCGCCCCCTAGTGCCTAGGCTGGGAACTTCCCCCTCCCGCAGCGACAGCTGCAGTGCCCAGCTCACCGGGGTAGGGCCGGGCAGGAGACGTGGTGGCGGTCGGGTGGCTCTGCTGCGCTGCCTGCTCCTCCATCGCTGGCTGCGGGTGACAGCAGCATGAGCCCTCCGCGTTTCCTTCGCCTCCCTGCCCCTCCCGCCTGGGCTCTCATACTCACTGAGTCTGTGCTCACCCCTAGGAGGGAAGAAGATGGGGCCATTCAGTGTGGGGCTGGGAGAAGGGAGTCGAGTCAGGGGTTGGCAGTTGGGTATTTGTGGTCAGGGTCTCTAGGAGCTCAATGATCATGTCTCTGGGTCAAGTGTCAAGGGTTAGATCCCGGGGTCGGAGTATTTCCATCACAGGTCAGGGGAGCAATGGGTGGACAAGGTCCTTGGGTTAGAGAATAAGGGTTAGCTTATATCAAGGGTCAAATCCCTGGATCAAGGGTCAGGGGTCAGATCTATGGGCAGCATTTGGGCTGATCAATGCCCTGGTCTGGAAATCAAAGTGGCTCTGGGGTCAGAGGGTTGGATCTGGAGGGCAATGGAGGGTCAGATCCTGTTGATCTGGGGTTAAATCATGGGGTTACAACCTTGGTTAGGGGTCAGAGGGTCAGGTTTTGGGGTCAGTGGTTAGGTGAGAAATTAGGAGTTAGAAGTTAGACTCTGAGGTCATCTCTGTGGATCGGGGGGAAGGGGTCAGGTCTAGGGGTTCAGCATCTGTCAGGACACAGAAGGGGTCAGGCCAGACCTCTCTCTTCCTCTGTGTCCTCAGGTGGTGGCGCCCGGCTGGGGCTCTCAGGGAGCTGCTGGGGCTTGGGGGGCCCATCAGGGTGCAAGAAAAGAGAAAAGTCACTTTCGCCCTGAATGGTGAGCGTCTGGTGGGAGGTGAGGATGTGGTACCCCTTCCCAGCTGGACAGATCTCCTTGAAGGCAGCTGTGGCCAGAACAAAGGGTAGAGAAGTCAGCGTATCCTGGACAAGCACACAGACACCCCCCCCCGGCTCCACACTCCCCAGGCTCACCGGTGCCATCAGCCGGGCAGCGCTGGCACCTCGCACCCCAGGCCTTGCCGACACTGCAGCAGCAGAGCTGGCGGGTGAGGCGCGTGGTCAGCGGGTGCTGGCACTGGTGCTCAGGGCTCACCAGGCGGAAACACAGGCTCTTCTCCTCCGGCTTGTCTGCTGCAGAGGCCAGTGGTGGGCATGGGCATCTGGGCCTGCACACTGCCCATGTCCCTCTTCGCAGCTGCTCCAGACCTTGCCTCTCTGGCCCAGACAACCCTTGACCCTCACGTGGCCCCTGACTCCAAATGACCCTGAACCTGTGTTATTCTGACCTCATGTGACCCCTGAAACCTCTGTGACCACTGACCCCACTGCCCCGATTCTAGCTGCTCCAGACTTTATCCATTCTATCCATAAAGCCCGCGATCTCATATGACCCTGACTCCACATAAATCCTGACCCCATGTGACCTCCAACCCCAGATCTCATCTGACTCCTGACCCAACTGATCCCTGCTCCTATCTGCTCTGGGCCTGGCTCCTCCTGCAGTAACCTTTGACCCCACTCTGACCTCTGATCCTTACTGCTTGGAGCCTTATCCCTCCCACCCATGCCTTGTGACCTCCCAGGGTCCCTCAGTCTCACCAATGCACTGTGTGCGGGAGGGGCCCAAGCTATGGCCAGGTGGGCAGACGCAGCGATAGGAGCCTGGGTTGTTGAGGCAGTCACCATGGCGACACATGCCCGGCATCGCACACTCGTTGATGTCTGTGGTAAGCAGGAGTTTGGTCCCTCTAGTCTGGGGCCATAGGGTAACAGCAAGCTGCTCCAAGAACCTTAGGGTCCTGCCCCAGCCCTGCCTCCTCCCTTGCCCACCTTGGGACTTCCCCCAGTGACAAGTGGCCTGCCCCTCCAGCCCGCAGAATCTCCTGGATGGCCATACCCTGGCAGTGGGTGCTGTTGAGTCTCTTGTAGCCCTGGGGGCAGTCAGCGCCCACTTCCCCACGTACAGGCCCTGGCTTCTGCACCCCTGTGTCTGTAAAGAGAGGAGAGCATGGTGGCGGGGGGTGGGGGGTGGGGAGTGTGAGGACACTGGAGGACTGCAAGGAGAGAAGGGAGGGCACTGAGGAGGGCAGAATGGGATGCTGAGAGGAATCTGGTGGGCAGTGAGAGACTCAGGCTGCACGGGGCTAGGGCCCCCTCACTGCAGGGCTGGGAGGGGTGAGGTGGGGGGGGTCCCTGAGCCCAGGCACTCACACTGCAGCTGGGGGCACTTGTGGCACTTGCTCTGGCCCCAGGCGGTGCCGATGCTCCCGCAGCAGTCTTCCTGCTTGGTGAGGCCAGGGAGGGGATTGCTGCCACACTAGGGGGAGGAGGATGGGCAGGGTCACAAGGTACCCAGCCCCTGCAGGCCTCCCTCCTGAGGCCCTTTTCCTCCTCCCCCACTCAGCTTACGACCCCGGATTGGGAGCAACCCCGATGAGCTGGGACAGGGCATCCCCGAGGGACGGAAGGGCCGGGGCGGGCGGGACTGTGGATTCACTCACGGGCTGCTTGGGCAGCGTGTCCTGGAAGCAGCGGCCCAGGGGCTTCTGAGTGGGTGGCCGTGGGTGCGGGGGCTTGGGGTGCGGCAGCAGGTGCTGGGAGGGGGCCGGGCCCTCGGCGTTCGGCCCCTCGATGCGGTGCACTTGGACCGAGGCCTCGGGCGGGTGGTGGACGCGCACGTTCACCACGGGGGGCGGGGCCTGCACTGGGGGGCAGGGCACGGTGGCCTCAGGGCTGTCCCGCACTGTGCCGGTAGCAGTGCGGAGCTCCTCCAGGGCTGGCCTCCACCCGGCTCCCGCCGCCCTGGTGCCCGCCCACCTCGGCCTCCCCGGGTCAGCCCGTCGCCTGGTACCTTCCGCTGAGATCTGTCCTGGCCCGAGGGGCACCAGGAAGGCTGCGTGCTGGGCAGGGGGTCCCTCCCCGGGGCCCGGTGGATCAGCGATCACTTGGACCGCGTAGATGGCGTGCTTGCTGGCCACAGACTCGCCCTCCGGGGCTAGGGGCGGCAGCGCGCCTGTGGACAGGGCCCCGGCCCGGCCCAGCCCAGGGCCTGAGCCGCCGGTGCCCCCCCCCAGCTCCTCCGGCAGGCACCTGGCAGAAGCGACCGGTGAAGTCCGGGGGACACAGGCACTGGTTTCTGGAGGAGCACTGGCCGCCGTTCATGCAGGGCAGAGGGCACACCACTGCGGAGGGGAGGTGGATCAGGGCCCAGGCCAACGCGCACCCGCAGCCCCCTGGCCCAGCCCCTCACCCACATCCTGTCTCTGCCCCCCTCCTCCCTACTTCCTTGCCACCCACTCGTTCTGTCCTCCTTGGGAAGCTGGGTTTTGTAACACATCACGCGCACAGAGAAACTACCCTCTGGATCCCCCAACATCGTTCTGCCCATGTTGGATTCTGGCGTCTTAAGTCTTGGACTTAAAACCTAGGAAGGAGGCCATGTGCCAGCTGTGTGGCCCTGAGCAACTCACTTCCCCTGGCTGTGCCTCCGTGTCCTCATCTGTAGGGATGTTGTGTCTGTCACCTGAGGTCATGCCTGTACACATGCTTAGCACAGTGTCTGGTACACAGAGGGTGCCTAGTAAGTAGCAGTAAACGATGCTGCTGCTGATGGAATAGCCTTTCTTGGGAATCCCATCTCTACCTGGTGCTTCCTCCTGTTCTAAATTCTCTCCCTGCTTCAGGCCACAGCTCTCTCCGGGCTCTCCCGTGCTCCCTCCCTCTGTCTTGCCATCCCAGGACCCACACCTCACCACTGCCATTTCCAGCTCCACCTCTCCGACACCTTTCTTGGGACCTCCACTCTGTTGGAAATCAGCATCCTTGCCTCCCCACCTCCTTGGACCTTGGACCACCACTGGGACCTCTGCCTGCCCCAGTCATTCATAACTGAGCCTCCAGGCTCCATCTCTCCCCCTCCCACCCCACCCAGTTCCGGCCTCTGCACTGTCTCATGAATGCATCTCCTCTCCTCCCCATGCCCTCTGCGCTGCCCCTGCCTTTCCCCATCCCAGCACACCCCCAGAAACCTGCCGAAGGCAAAGCCCTGGCAGAACCACACCCCTACTCACCCCTTGCTTCCGTATGGGGCCATTTAAGGCTCTCCTGGCCCAGAACAAACCTTCTTTCAGCCCATCCCCCTCTGTGCTTTCCTGCATCCCATGCTCCAGGGCTCATCTCCCTCCTCCTGCCAATGTGCCACATTTTCTGCCGCCAAGGCCTCTTCATGTCCTTCCTGCCGCCTCAGAGCCCTGTCCCCCTACATATTCAGATCTTATCCTTCCAGGCTAAGCTTCTCTTCCAGGAAGGGTGCCTTTCCTCATGGCCCACCCACCCTGTTCCCTCTCCTGAGTTAGCACCCTCTGCCCCAAGTGCCCTGTGGCGCTTGACTTCGCTATATGCCTGTCTGTCTCCCATACCATAGCGGGTGCTCTGGGGCTGCCTCAGCTCTGCGTCCCAGAGGAGGTGCAGGGAGAACGAATGAAGGCATGACTGAGTGAGAGGATGGGACTTGTGTCTTTCTGTCACGCACGCTCACATCTGACATCCAGCCTTGGGGGTCCTGAGCTCATGCACCAGCCCCAGCCCCTCTCCTGCCTGCCCATGGCTGTCCTCACTTCCCAGGATGGGAAGGTCGGGGTGCTGCTCTCCTGGACACCTGAGGGACAGCCGACATCCATGGCCATCAGGGCCTGGCTAAGGGCATCCCAGCCCAGCCCATCCTGCCTGGCTTCTCGGGGCCAGGACTCTCAGGGCAGGAGGGGTGTGTCCTGGGCCAGGGGGAGGCAGCATCCTCTCCTTCCTGCCTGCCAGTGAGTCACCCATAGCGGTGAGGGTGACCTTCCAGTGACACCCGCCCACTGTGGCCTGGGCACTGAGCCTGGGGGATGTGGGCAGCACGGATGGAGACAGCAGCCTGAGTACGATGGCCAGGGGGCCTGGGAGACCAGGCCCACGTACACTCACACGCACAGTCATCTTGACACACACACACATGCACAGACTCATTCTGACACCAACACAAGCTCACGTAAACATTCCCATAGTGATGGGAGACATGCACCCAAGACGACAACACAAAGAAATAGGTACTTAATCACAGTGTGCCACTCCAAAGCCCATGCATGCCCCATGTGTGTGCCATGGTGCACACACATACACACACACATATCTCATGAGACCTGTGAACCACATCAGTGGGGTTCCTTGGGCCTGCGAGTGGGTAGGTGAGTACAGGAATGTGTAAGAGGGGCTGTTTTGCTGGTGCCATCCAGGGCCTGGCCTAATTACCCTGTCCAGGAGGGTAATTACTGCTGGGACACCTCCCCCTGCCTGGCCCACAGGGCCCTGAGGGAGGAGAGCAGAGCCCCAGGCTTGGCCCTTTGAAGAGGGATGCTGGGGAAGGGGTGGGCTCCAGCCAGAACTGGGGACTCCTAGGCCTTGTTGCGGGGAGACACTGAGGGCCCCTGAGGCAGAGCAGGTGAGAGCTTATGGGAGAGGGATGGATGGGCATCAGGAAAAGGAGGCACCAGGACCCAAAGCAGCCCTTGCCCCCAGGCCTGTCCCCTGCTGGTGAGGCCTCAAACCCCTCCCCTCCCAGAGCTTGCCAGTAACTAACTCCCTCACCCCCAGCCCTGCCCTTAACTCCTCCTCCTAGAGAATGCAGGTGTCTACCCCTGGCAGGCCCTACTTTAGACATTTTTTAAAGACTTTTCCTGTTTCTTCCAGCAGATCTCTCTCAGGGAAATATTAATCCCTTCTCTGAGACCACCTGCCTCCAGCTCACATCCCTCAAAAGCCCTTGTGTGCTGACCCTGACTCCTTCTCAGAACCCAGCACCTTCCTAGAGGCCTGTGTCATCCGGGACCCCAGCATCACCCCACACCTTAGGCCTCAACCCTAAGCCAGAGCTGTGGAGTCCGGGGGGCCCGCGGCCCTCCCAGCTCTGGCCACAGGGCTCCAGCCTCCCAAGCCCGCTGATGCCCGCGGGGCTCTGGGCCGGAGCTCTGCTCTCTGGCCCCCTGGCCCCCAGGGTCATGTGGCCTGCTCTGCCATGGATCCCGCTTGTGCTGGGGCCTGCCGGCCGCTCCCCGCGCCCGTGCCCCCTGGCCCTCACCCACGCGGAAGCCGGAGCCCGTGAGCGTGTCGGTGCTGTGGCCGTTCTCTCCGATGAGCGTCATGTTGGAGCCCTGCTGACAACTGTCCCGACACTGGCCCTTGAGACAGGTCCGCTTGCAGATCACCGGCGCAAAGACCACCTTGAAGCGCTCGCGGGCCAGCGCCCCGCCCCCGCCGGCGCCCCGCTCGCCCGCCGGCCCCCCCGCGGCCCCGCCGCCCGGGCCCAGCAGCAGCAGCAGCAGCAGCGCCCGCAGCCCCGCCGCCCCCGCCCCGCGCATCTCAGGGGCCAGGCCGCCAGCAGCCCCACGGGGCCCGGGCATCCGGGGCCGCAGGACCCGGGGGGCGCGCCCGGGCGGGGGCGATGGTCTCGGCGCCCAGGGGGGAGCAAGCCGGGGGCCTCGGGGGACGGGTGAGGGGGCAGCGGGGGAAGGAGAGGCACGGAGGAAGCGCGCGGGGAGGGGACAGCAGGCAGGGGCCGGTGAGAGGCCGAGAGATGGAGGCTGGATGGCGGGGAGCCCAGAAACTTCCACCGCCCCGGGAAGGAGCCCAGCCACGAGCCGGGCCGGGGGCCTGCGGAGGCCCCAAACTGCGGCCGGAGCGCGGAGGCCGGAGCAAGTTGAGGCGGAGAGGAGGAGCGAGGGGGAGGGCCGGCGGCCGGCCCCTCCGCGCCTCCCCCGGCGGGCTGAGCTCGCGGCCGCGGGAAGCAGGGAGCGCGCGGGGCGGACGCAGGGAGAAGTGAGCAGTTGTTTTCCCTGGCGGAGCGGCGGCGAGGGGGCTGGGACGCTGGCCCCGGGCCAGAGAGACAGCTTTTTTCTCTTGCAAGCGTCGCCGCCGCCGCCCGGAGCAGCGAGGGTGTGAGGGCGGGCGGAGGCCTGGAGGGGGGAGTACGTCGGGGGGGGGGGGGGACGGGGGAAGGCCCCTCCCCAGCTGCCCGCCCCCGCCGGAACCCGCCGCCCGCCGCCGCCGCCGCGCGGGGCCCCGGCCAGAGGGCCCTCACCTGGGACCGCCGGCGGCCCGCAGATTCCTCCGGGCGGGGCGGGGAGGCGGGCGCGGACCTCCACCCGCCGGGCCCGCCGCATCCAAGCGGGAAACCGAGGTCGGGGGAGGAAGCCGGGCCTCGCCCGGGGCACGCGGACGATGGGAGGCCAGGTGGGACTGGAACCCAGGCTCTCAGCCCTTCCCCAGCTTCCCTTGCGCTTGTGGGGGTCTCACCCCAGCCCAACCCCCAAGTCAGTTCTCATGAGTACTGATCCACTCCCCTCTGAGGAGAGGACTCAAGGAAGGGGCACCCTTGGACCAGGTCCTAGAAGAACCTGGAGTCCAGAAGAACAGTAAGAACAAAGCTGGAAACCCAGCTTCCCTGCCAGCCCCCCTCTAAACGGCTTCCTGGTGCCCACTCTGCCTCCCTCCCTTCGCCTTGTCTGGCTGGGCTGGCTGGGCTGGTGGGGCTGGCTCTGGGCCTCAGACACTCTGGAATCGCCAAGGTCTGAGCTCAGGGCCTGGCCCCCTTCCCAGGCTAACAGCCGGGAGGAGGGGGGTGCTGCCTGAGGGCTCAGGGGGCTGGGGAGGGGCACAGCAGGGCCCCAGGGCAGGGGTGGGCAGGGGCTGGGAGGGGCCTTAAGTTTGGTCAGGGCTGGAGAGGAGCCAGGCCTGTGCTCTGGTCTAGAAGGGAGGCCCTGGAGGGCTGCAGTGTCCTGGGGCCCAGGCCCTAGGGGGTGTGCCTGGCAGGAGACCCCAGGGTTCTGTCTCTGACTCAGAACTCAGCAGGGGGTGGGTGTGACCAGGCACATCCAGAGCAGGACACTGCCAAATCAGGGTGGCACCAAACCCTGTCCTCTTGGGCACGAGGGGTGGCAGTCTGACCTGGGCTGGGAGTGGGGACTTGCCTTCAGTACACCTGTGCGAGGAACTTGTGGTTTTTACTTTAAGGGTGGGCTCATTTGGGTGGCTTCGCGGGGACTGAGGAAGACCCTTTTGTGGAGCCCGGGCCTGAATTGCTCAGGGGCCCTGTTCCTATAGCCTGGTGTTGCAGGGGTGGGGCGGGGTGATCCCGTGTCCCCAGGGGCCCCCTGCTGCTGGAATCCAGCGTGGGGGTGTGAGGGGCAGCCCCACCCTTCCTGGGGTCACACTGAGGTGGGGAATAATACTGAGTGCTTCCCACCTGCCTAGGGCAGGGCTGAGCATTTTACAGTCATTTTCTCCTCACGCTCCTCTGCGCCTGAGGAGCAGGCTGTGGCTCACCTTGGAACACAGCACAGTCACACAAACCAGCAGTGGAGTCCTAATCTCTCTAAGACTCAGTTTTCTCACCTGTGAAATGGGGAATCTCTTCATTTAACAAACTGGAAACCTACCACAGGCCATGCTGGGTGTTTTTTTTTAAAGATTTTATTTTTCCTTTTTCTCCCCAAAGCCCCCCGGTACGTAGTTGTATATGTTTTTTAGTTGTGGGTCCTTCTAGTTGTGGCATGTGGGACGCCGCTTCAGCATGGCTTGATGAGCGGTGCCATGTCCACGCCCAGGATCCAAATCGGCAAAACCCTGGGCCGCCGAAGTGGAGCACGAGAACTTAACCACTCGGCCATGGTGCCGGTCCCTAGGCCATGCTCTTGCTAACAAACAGAACCAATCCCTGGCCTCCTGGAGCTTCTGTCCTGGAGGAGACAGACATGTGACAAATCAAATCGCAGATGTCCGTGGCTACAACAGAAGTCAGTGCTGCGGCAGAGAAGAGCTGGGAGCCGGGAACAAGGGCAGTGGGGGGACCTGGAGGTCCAGGAAGCCCCTCTAACAAGGGGACTTCTGAGCCGGAAGCTGGAGGAAGAGCAGGAGTCAGCAGGCTGCGCAGCCAGCAGGCTGAGGGAAGCCTGTAGGAGGCCCGAGGGATTGAGGGGACTGTGATGAAGAGATGGTTTACAAAGGGGCAGGCAGGGCTGAGGGATGGGAAAGAGTCCGTTCTTGTAGGAACCGAGAGAAGGCCAGCAGAGCAACAGGGAGAGAGAGCAGCAGAAGGTGCGAGGCCCCAGGGAGGAACCGGGCTTTTCTTCTCCCTGTGATGGGGCTGTGTCGGGGTGCTGTTGCCGTCATCCCAGGAGAGATGATAACTTGGATGCGGTGGACGTGTATTTGGAAGGTAGACTCCAAGACTGGGTGAAGTGGGAGGGTGCCGGAGAGGCAGATGGCGTGAACGGCTCCCAGATTTCTGGCCTGAGTCCCTGGGTGGCCAAGGAAGATGATAGAGGAGAGGAAGACCCGGGGAAGGATCTAGAGCTCTGTTTGGGGCCTGCTGAATTTGAAATGTTTGTGTTATCCAAGTGGAGATGTCTCAGCCCAGGGGTCTGGAATTCAGACAGGACGTCTGGCCTGGAGACAATGACTCGGAATCCTCACCATACAGGGACATTTAGGACCGTGGAAAGGATGGGCTCAGCTCGGGAGAGAAGAGGGCTGGGGGCGAACCTGGGAGGTTACCACTCCCAGGTCAGGAGAAGGAGGCAGGGGCAGAAGTGACTCAGAAGGAGCAGAGAGGAAAACCGGGAGCGTGACGCAGGAAGAGCCAAGAGGAGAGAGTTCAGGGAGGAGGGTGCGGCCAACAGTGTCTAATGCTGCTGAGTCGAGTGGGGGTAATGACAGCCCTTCTTTAGGGGCTGCTGAGGGGGCTCAGTGACACAGAGTCACTATGAACGCAAGCACCCTGCCCAGTGTGTGGCCCATACTGAGTGCTGTTACTTATTGTCATTAGCAGACTCCTGAAGCTCGTCAGGGTCCAAGCAGGAAAGAGAGGTCACCCTCGTGCGGGTGATGGAGGGGACTAGAATGGAGGAACTGTTTACGAAGGGCTAAGGGGACCACCAAGGGCTGCTGGAGCCCTGGGACTAGCATCAGAGGGCAGCCCTGAGCCCCGCTGAGGGGACGCTGGAGCTGCAGGAGAGGGCTGCCCCACGAGAGCTGTGACTTCGGCAGACGCCTGCAGCTCCTGTCCGCCTGCAGCCTGCGGGGAGGGAGCTGGGGAAATAAAAATTGCCCTCATCTCCTGTCCAGCCAGGCCTCCCAGGGGCTGAACCCTAAAGGGAGCCTGCGGGCATAGGAGCCTGGGGGTGCAGCACAGAGGTCAGCCTCGTGGCCCGGAGCAGGGAGGACAAGCACGCAGGGTGGATCTGCAGGGCAGATCGCGACAGTCCAACACACGTGGGATCCTTGGCCTGTCCGCCTTTTCTAGCCTCGTCTCCTGTGTCACCACACCCAGCCACCCCATCTTGCTAGAATCTTCCGGCACAGTCTCGTTCCTCCTAGACGTCAGTTCTCCTGTCAGTTCAAGGAGACCATGACCTTTGTGGTCATTCCAGATCATTTCTGCCGCCTAACAGGTCTCCCCACCGCTGCTCTGCCTGCTCTGGTCCCTCCTCCACCTGGTGCCAGGGTTACCTTTTAAAACCTAATTCCAACCATGCTCCTCCCAGCTTATAAAAGCTCCAGTAGCTTCCCTGGGCCTGCAAGGTCCTCTGGGCCCCAGAGGTGCTGAACCCAGTCCTTGGCCTGGGGCCAATCCTTTATGTCTAGGGTCCCTGCCTCCAGAAGTTCCGTACATCTTTCTGTAAAACAGCCACCTGGCCCTCTGGGTCACATCGTCTGTTTGTTTCTTGCTGGCCCTCATCACAGCCTGAAATGTTCTTCTTCAGGGGTTTCTTTACTGCTTATCATTTGTCTCCCTGCCCTCCCAAGAAGGCACAACCTTGTCTCCAGATCCTAGCACAGGACTTTGGCGCGCAGAGGATGCTGAAGTTTGTTGACTGACTAATGGAGCGAGACCACAGAGCGCCCACCATTTACTGTGCCCTTTACCCTGTTACGTTATTTCATCCTCCCGGTGACCCTGAGGCTCTGAAAGATGAAACAATTAGATTCAGGTCATCTGGTGAGTGAGATGTGATAATTGAACTCAAGCCTGCCAGATCCCAAACCCACGCAGTGCTCCTGGGAGGGAGGGATGAGAGGCTCCCACAGATGTCCTCAGGATAGGTGGGTGGGGCCCTGAGGGCAACAAGGGGTTTTGCTGGAATGGGACAAAAAGGAGCCACAGGACCCAAGCCTAGGCATGTTCAGCCTGCTTGAATGTTAGGGGGCCCCTTTGTGCAGAGTGATTCTTGAGGCCCAGAGAAAGCAAGGGACCTGGCCGAGGTTATACAACCGGTCAGTGGCAGAGGCAGGACTCAGACCCGGGGCTCCGGGTGCCTCGTTGGGGGCTTGGCTGGACAGGGCAGCAGCAGCCTGCATAACGGAAGTCGTGTTTCAGGAGGCAGCGAGCACAGCCCTCGTTTTCTGGCATTAGATTTTCCTGGCTGCATCCCGTACCAGCTGTGAATTGGGAAAATTCTTCAACTTCTCAATGTCTCCATTTCCTCATTTTTAAACAGGAAGTCAAACAGGTGACATTTAGGAAGCCCTTCGTGGACCCTGGCCACAGGTAAGTCCTAGGCTGTCCTGGGGGAGGAGGAGAGCGACCATTGAGAGAGGCTGACCGCGCGCCAGGCTCTGCGCCACCCCTGTGAGTTCTCAGTGTCTTTGGGAAATTTCCAGGCTCTGAAGAAAGAAATGGCTCTGGGAGTGGGTGGATTCTAAAGATGAGGGTTGGAAATTTCGGAGGCCTGGAGGGAACAATTCTGCCCTGAAGCATCTCTCTTCGAAGACACTTTCCTGAAAGTGGCTGTCACTGAATCCCTCTGATGCGCCACATGAAGGCGCTGAGAGATGAGATTGGCAAGTGAAATGAACCTGTCTTCACGCTTGATAAATCAGAGCGGATCGTCAGTCCTGCCACTCCTGTCCACCTTTCAAAGACAGGAGAGAGAATGGGACTCAATGCGCACTGCCCAATGGAGTCCCAGCCCTGCCACATACCAGCAGGGTGACCTGGATCTGTCTCTTAACCTATCCAAGCCTCACTTTCTGCACCTGCAAATTGGGGATGATAAGACCTAAGTCACGCTTTGTCCTGAGGACTAAATGAGATGTCATGGAAAGCTCTTAGCCCAGTGCCTGGCCCAAAGAAAACAGACACCAAAAGTTGAGTAGTATTATTTTTATCACTGTATCATCCAGCCCTTTCCTGTTTCACAGAGATGTCAGGTCCGTTCACGTTGCAGTGAAAAACAGGAAGAAAAGCTGACCCCTTTGGGTGCCTGTTCGTGTGAAAATACAATAACATAAGTTATGATTTTCAGAGCCACGGCTACACGGCATAGGCCACTTGTTGGCAGGCCCTGTGAACCTGGCCCACGAACTGAGGCAGTCAAGGGGTGCCTGTAACTGAGCTGTGTGTGAATATGCTGCCATGGTGTTTGCTGTCACTTGGGAATGGCCTGACTGCTGTCGTGTCGACCTTGCCACAGATAGGGACAGATGTTGGGCTGGCTCACATGATGGTAGGCAAGGGTCTGAAAGAGGCCCAACCCACTGCTTCCCAACAGCTAGTCTGCCCACCGTGACTGCTGTAAACGGGCTTTACCACCAGCACTTCTGGAACCTTCTGTGTGCCCACCCCTTGTCAGGGACAGGTCTGAGATTTTTCCCTACTTGCAAACTAACAAGTGACCCAGCCACAAGTTCGTGCATGCTGGGAGAAGACAGGAGATTCTCGGGTCAGAGACAAAGGACTTTATTACTCATGGCACAGTAAACAGCATGAGCATCAGCATATTGATGTCAGTTCCCTTGTCCCCAAGTCCCATGGGGGTGGCACCAAGGAGTTCAGATAGATGCCTGCACACAGTGGATTGCAGTATGGAAGAGGACCCTAAACGTAGGGAACCCAAATCTTTTCCAATGGCCAGTAAGCATGCTACCCTTTGCTTTGGAGGGAGACACTGTCTCCATCTTCTCTGGCTGTTCACTGTACCAACAACCTTGAGAAGAGAGTCCAGGACAAAGGCAGTCGGTACCTTGCTTGAAAAGCATGCAGAAAGTCAAGAGACCCCTGGATAATTGTCTTACAATAATATCTACCCCTCATTTCTGCTGGCTTGGCTTTTGGAAAATTTTCCCACGAGTTCACCACTCTGTTGGCAAATCTGATCAACAGACGCTAGGACAAATCTTTTCAATCTGTCACACCCAGCATTTAGTTAACGCTACTATCACCAGGGCTCCAAGCAGCAGGATGAGACCAACTTGTAGTACTGACCTCAACCATGCCCCTAGACCCACCTTAGAAAGCCAGGTAGCTTGCTCCTTAGGTCTCTGTATCCACCTTTCCACTGGCCTGAGGCATTAATCCAGGTACAGGAGGATATATGAACAATTGCACAGATTCTGCCTTGGCCTGCAAGGAAGAAGTCCAGGGAAATTCTATCAGCCATGGCAACCTTGGTCAGTGAATTGAGGCCATCCTGAATGCCTTCCAGGCCAACGTGGTGTCGTTGATCACTTTGGCTAAAGTCAGGGATAAATTACAAGTCACCCTGTTTTCAGGAGAAAGGCAAGTTAATGTGTGACTTCCACATAAGTCGTGCCGTCTCAAGGATGCATGTGGTGCTTCTGGGAAGAAACATGGTGCCCCCTGAGTGAGACCTACATCGGTTAGGGGAGCCCAGGTTGACGGTGCCTCCAACATGGCCTCCCTGCAGGCTGGTAGGCCTTAGGGCTCCCAGTCCAATTCAAATGATGGAGTCTAGTCCTTGTTTTTGGAGGAACTGAATAAGGACAGTCAGTCCAATCTGTCCCATTTGTCCATGCCACCAGCCAGATGGCATTCATCCACCCCATGGAATGACTGAGTGATCATGGCTACAGGATTGGGGATGGGGAAGATATCCGAGGTGTTGGCGTTGACAGGGTTTTATGTGGAGGTACAGGAGCTGAGGCTCCCCCTCGTTGCTTCTAGTCTCTTCGTAAGGTTAAGCTGAACGCCAACCAAATCAAGGTAAGAACTGTCTAGTGGAGCATGGCAGACCCTGCCATCAGTTAAATTTAAATCACTTGCCATAGTTTGGGAGAGTTGGGCCAGCATGTTTTTCTCAGTGAGGAAGGCTCCAGGTGGTTTGGAAAGAGAAGATCATTAATGTCTCTCCTTCTACCATGTCTCCCGGGCCTGACATGTTCCCTCCCCAGGTGCCAAGGTTGTTCTCCCTCTACTGTCGCAAAAATTGATGTGTTCTAGTCCAATAACTAGAACGTCACCATTTTTCCAATCATCCGCCAGTCACACCTTTCATCCGGAAGTGTCAGGTACAAGAAGGACAGGACATTTTGTGTGTGTGTGTGAGGAAGATTGTCCCGGAGCTAACATCTGTGCCAATCTTCCTCTATTTTGTATGTGGGACGCTGCCACAGCATGGCTTGATGAGTGGTGTGTAGGTCCGCACCTGGGATCTGAACCTGCAAATCTCAGGGCCGCTGAAGCGGAACACGTGAACTTAATCATTACACTACCGGACCAGCCCCAGGACGTTTTTATAAAACTTACAGAGACTCATTATGTCCCCACTCCACATTTGGCCCACTGTTGGGGGACTCAAAGAGAGGGGTGTACACACTGAGTGCTCTAGTCATTCTCATGATCCAGGACCACATCAGTCCAACAACAGAATCCATGTGGTTGAACTATAATTCACTTTGAGTCTCCTAGGCCCCTCTTTGACTGGGCTGCCACCTGGGAATTGCACCAACCAGTCTGGCTGGGGCTGCTGTGAGGGGAAAGAAAGAAGCATTATGTTCAGGAATGGTGAGCATGGAATCCTGAATTTTCAAAACTGGTCTCACCCCTCTCATCTTGATCATTATGAAGGACATGGCCAAGAGGATGTGACCCCATCCTGAGGACAGCCACATTCATGATTGAACTTCCATACTGAGGTGTACGGACCAGGAGGGAGAGCCAGAAATGTTTTTGAGTTGATTTTTGAGGAGGCTATTTCAATGCTGAACAGTACCATATGACTGTGGATGATGGGGAGTATGGAAGGACCGCCAAATAGCTAGGCCATCAGCCCGATGTTGAGTGGCTTTGGGGATAAAAGGTGCACCATCATTAGGCTTCAAGCGGTCCAGAAAGCCAAAAACATGACACAGATTAGTCTCAAGAACCACAATGGTGTGGCCAGAGTTGGCTGATTGGACTGAAACAGTTCCACTTCAACCTGAAAAAGTGTGAGGCACCACTGATAGCCCCAAGAAGTCAAAGGTCCTGTGCATTCAGTCGCAATGCCACATTCACTGTGGCTTCCCTCTTTGCAGGGCAAACAGGTGAACTTTTGGCAGGAATCACAAGTCTGGCATGGAATGGTAACCTCTGCATCAGAAGCCTAGAGTCCTTTACTTTGTGCCCACTCCATGATGGTGGACATGTTGCCATGTATGGTATGATGATGGATCCAGGCAGAAAGGGAGACAATCTGGGAAGTACAGCCTCGATCAACACCTTGATTCCTGTCAGCCTCATCAGAGAATGGGCCCTTAGCATGGGTACCTACATAAGTGGTCTAGATGGTTGATCAGCTGTGATTTGTTTCCACAGTTAGCTGAAAACATTGCCATCCAAAGCCCTCCACTGAGCAGGAGACAATTTCTATTACTGATATTGTCTATCTCACATTTGGGGATTACTTGACTCAGCAACCATAGCCACGTTGCTTTCCTGCTGGAGATGCAAGGTTCACACTCTTTTGCTGACAAGGACTTGAGTTGATCAGTCTAGCTAAAGGTTTGTCCATTTTGTTGATCTTTTCAAAGAACTAACTTGTAAGTTAGTTGATATTCTCTCATCTTTACTAGAGCCTTCTTTCTGCTTGATTTGAGTTTAGTTTGCTCTTCTTTTCCTAACTCCTTAAGATGGAAGCTTAGGTTATTGATTTGAGACCTTTTTCATTACAAGAATTTACAACTATAAATTTCCCTCTAAGCACTGCTTTGGCTGCATCTCATAAGTTTTGGTATGTTGTGTTTTCATTTTCATTAATCTCAAATTATTTTCTAATTTCTTTTGTGATTCTTCTATGACCCATTAGTTAGTGAGGAGTATGTTGTTTAACTTCCACATACTTGTGAATTCCTCATTTCCTTCTGTTATTGATTCCTAATTTCATCCCATTGTGATCTGAGAACACAGTATGATTTCAACCCTTTTAAATTTGCTGAGACCTGTTTTATGGCCTAACATATGGTCTTTCCTTGAGAGTTTTCCATGTATTCTTGAGAATAATATGAATTCTGCTGTCTTTGGGTGGAGTATTCTATAGATGTCCTTCAGGACTCAGGCTTGACTTGCACAGCTGTGACTTTTCTTTTTTAAGGAGACCACCTTGATAGAGGGTATTTCTGTCCTATTGTCATAATAACATCTCTTGTTTTTGCCTTGTTTTAATATAAAGGCTAGGAGAGTCTTCCAGGGCAGTGGAGCTGATCACAAGAATTTATCTAGGGTTTTCTGGGTCACATTTATCAGCATCATAAACCTAAACTAAGACAATAAGAGCCCAAAGAATAATCAATGCCTTATCTGGGTTTTCCTATGGAAGTTTATCTGTCTCAAGGAAATCTCCCTAAGAGGGATGAAGCTCCCTTGTAGCAGACAGGACCCAGTGGAAAAAAAAAAAAAACCCCTGAGACCTTTTACTGTCATCTTGGAATGGATACAAGGTTGGCGTGATAGACTGTAGGAGGGGCTGAGCTGTACGATGGTCTAGCTCCTGCCAGTCTTCCTTACCAAGCATCACATGCCCTGCTCCTCATCTCCCAAGTGAGCCAACCAAAGGTCTAATGATTCATCTGGGTTTTGTCCATAGCAGTAGTGAATTTCCATCCATTCATGTTTAGTGTATGTTTGTGTCTATAAGTGCTGTCTGAAGGGGGGTGGAAACTTCTGAACTCCCAGGATGAGTCTTAGTACTGGTTGTTACAATGACGCAGACCTGAGGCCGACCACCGGTTGGTGAGGAGCTACCCCACCTCTCCCCAACCGTACCCAGAGGAGATTAGCAACTACCAGGGCGATGCCTGGTAACTGACTTTGCTTCAAAGCCAACTTCCTGGTACTCGACCTGCAACTCCCTCACTAATTCCTTCTCATGAACAAGAAATGAAACTGAAGAACCTTTATTGTTTGGTTGACTATACAATTGGGTCAACATATGTGCTGCGATTCCCTTGGTCTTTCCTCAAAACCTGTTAATCAGCCCATGAGGTCCTCATCCTTCCTCTTACAGAAAACCGTGTTTCTGTCAGCATCCCTCCCTCATGGCCAAAACGATCAAGAACTGTGAAAAGTCTTTGATTTTACCCTATTTTCAAACAAATAAGTTAGAGTGACACAAGTTCATGGATGCTGGCAGAAGACCTGAGACTTCTGGATCAAAGACAAAGGACTACTACAGCACAACAAGCATTAGGAATGTGAGCGTATTTGTATCACTTCCCCTTACCCTCAAGTCTCATGATGGCAGTGCAGATGGACTCACACAGATGTCTACGCACATGGTATGTTGTGTTACAGGAGAGGGACTCTGAGCTTAGGGCACCCAAATATTGTGTAGTGGGCAGTAACTTTGCCTGCCCTTTGCTCTAGAGGGAGCCACCATCTCTGTTGTCCAAGGCTGTCCACTATACAAAGATCTGGGAAAAGACAGCCCAGAACAAAGATGGTGCCTCTGCTGACTAGACCTGCAGAAATGCGAGAGACTGGGAGAGAACTAGCTGCTATCACCTCTGCTCTCACATCTCAATAAATTCTCACAGCAACCCCTCCGAGTCGGTATAACCAGCCCTGTTTACAGATGAGGAGTTGAAGTCCAGAAAGGTCAAGTAAATTACTCCAGGTGACACAGCCAGTAAACAGCAGATTCAGGATCAAACCCAGGCCTGCCTGATTCCAGGCGTGTGCCTTGTCCACCTGCCTGTGGAACTTGAGGCAGGGAGCGGCCCTGAGGGGACAAAGATGATGGGACTCCCCTTGAGGAGTGGGAGAGGAGGAATGCAGGGAGAGTGGGAAGAGACGAGGGGGGCCAGAGGCCCATTTGTAGGACCTTGGAGACCATCGTAAAGAGTTTGGATTTTTGTCTAAATGTGATGGGGAGATGCCAGAGGGTTTTAAGCAAAAGAGTGACATGATCTGATTTATATTTTAAAAGAATTACTCAGTCTCCTGCTCTGTAAAATGGGGATAACAGTAGTACCTACCCCATTAGGTCATGAGGAGTAAATGCAAGGGGATTAAGTGGGAGGATGAGTAAGGGTCTTGGTACCAGGCAGAATAGGCCATGATGGACATTGGATATTGGCCATGATGATGACCACACAGAAGGGCACATTGAGGAATTCAAGCTCAGAGCCAAAGATGGTAAGGACCTGGAGGGTCTTTGCATACAGACTAGAGTCCAAGAGTCCCTCTAGCCAGCTTGGCAGAACTGACCTGGGATCAGGCCCTGCGTCAGGTACACTACTGCCCGAGAGTCTGCTGGTCGATGGAGAGAGGGAAGAGGGGAATAGGGCTCCCCAGGTAAGCAGGAGGCAGCAAGGGTCAGAAAATGGCAGTCCCGGGGAGTCTATGTAGGAGGAAGATGGGGCTAGGGGGATGGCACTCAATCTTCAGGTAAGACGGAGAAAGCGTGTGCTGTCCGGTCAAAGAAGAAGGTTGCCGCTGAGATTAGGACGGTCTGAGTCCCAGCTCCTTCTCCACTGCCGTGGTGTACAGCCTTGAGGCACAGGCTGCACGTCTGGGGACTGCTGCCTGCCCCATCTGGCTTCTCCAAATCTCAAAACAGAGGATGTGTATGGAAAAAGAACACAGAAGAAAAAAAAAAAAAATCACCTGGGGCTGGCCCCGTGGCCGAGTGGTTAAGTTCGTGCGCTCTGCTGCAGGCGGCCCAGTGTTTCGTTGGTTCGAATCCTGGGCGCGGACATGGCACTGCTCATCAAGCCACGCTGAGGCAGCTCCCACGTGCCACAACTAGAAGGACCCACAACGAAGAATATATACAACTATGTACCAGGGGGCTTTGGGGAGAAAAAGGAAAAAAATAAAATCTTAAAAAAAAAAGAGAGAGAGAGAAAAAAATCACCAAGGTCAATGTTCAGGGAGCACTGGTAACTTTAATAGCAACCCACTCAAGGAGAACATAACAGTCACAAGTATTTGTAATAAGCCCTCATCACCACCCTCCAGCAGACATCGCTCAGCTGCAGCCAGGACCGGAACTGCGCATGCCCAACACAGCGCATTTCCGGTCAGCAGGCTTTTCGCTGGTGGCATCAGTCCCAGGCCCTGGGGGTAGAGGGTGGGCAGAATGGGACACAGAACCGGCTGAAGGGGAGGAGTCTTGAAATAGGATGAAAGGTGAAGCGAAGACGATCCCCGCCTGGCCTGCCTCGGTTGAAGCGAGAAGCACTGGGGCCTGAGGAGGCCGCACGCGGGCAAGGGGCCGTTTGTCACTATCACGGGTGCTGTTGTTGTTGTGAGAGCGCCACGGCCCTGCGGGCCCCCAGTCCGGTGTGTGCGGAAAGGGAACCCCCAAGGGAGGCCAAGGCCAGCGGGGATTTCTCAAGCCAGGGGCTCCCCACCACCCGCGGCGGGCAGGAAGGGCGACCCTGCGCAGCCACTTCCGGGTCCTGCGACCTGAGCGGCGTTACCACGGAGACGCCCCTCCCGAGGCCTGGCCAGTCGAAAGTTTTGCCGGCTGGGCTCCCGGGGAGGGGCGCGCCAACGGGGCGGGGCCAAGTCGGCAGCAGACACGCCCCACTCTGGGCAGCGCGACTTCGGAGGAGCACAGCGAGCGTCATTTCCGCCCTCAGCCTCCGCCCAACGAGGAGGGGGCGGGGCCGGCGGAAGGCGCGCCGCTTGAGCGTCACCTCCGGCGAGCCTAGCGGCGACAACGGCAACATGGCCCTAAACGGCGCTGGTGAGGACTTGGGTTGCCAGGGCCTGTGGCTGTGGGGTACGGGAGGCAACGTGCTCAGGCGAGACCCCCCGGTCCCTTGTGCCTCTCTTCCCCCAGAAGCCGACGATTTCTCCTGGGAGCCTCCGACCGAAGCGGAGACGAAGGTGCTGCAGGCGCGACGGGAGCGGCAGGATCGCATCTCCCGACTCATGGGCGACTACCTGCTGCGTGGTTACCGCATGCTGGGGGAGACGTGCGCGGACTGCGGGGTGAGCAGAGACTTGGGCCGTGGGATCGGGCATGGGGCCGCGGACTAGGCCGCACGGCCCTTCCCCGACTCTCCCTTCTGGACCTCATTGCCCAGCGTCTCACCCCTGCCCCCTGTGCTTTCTATTCTCTAGACGATCCTCCTCCAAGACAAACAGCGGAAAATCTATTGCGTGGCTTGTCAGGAGCTCGACTCAGACGTGGATAAAGATAATCCGGGTGAGAGGATGAGTGTGCTTGGTGGGGCAGAAGCGTGGTGTTAGAGGCCCGGGAACAGTGGGCCTGGGAGGTGACAGTGGAGTCTGTGGGTGGGGCCGAGGTAAGGTGCGTTCCCCTTTCAGCTCTAGAAAGGCCCATTCATTCAGTAACAGCTCCAAGCACGTCTTGTGTGCCAGACACTATGGAGAGTCTGAACTCAATCAGCCATAGTCCTGATGGGAGAGATGAAGCAAGGGCATAAGTAACTCTGATACAAAGAAGAAAATGGATGAGCTGCTTTATAGAGGGGCAAGGAAAACATCTCAAGCACAGAGAGAGCAGAGCAGTAAAGAGTAAGGAGGTGGCTCAGGACTGAGGCTGGCTGGGCATCCTGACCATTCCACCCACTTTCTCCTCTTTTAGCTCTGAATGCCCAGGCTGCCCTCTCCCAAGCTCGGGAGCACCAGCTCGCCTCTGCCTCGGAGCTCCCCTTGGGCTCTCGGCCTGCCCCTCAGCCCCCAGTACCCCGGCCCGAGCACTGTGAGGGAGCTGCAGCAGGGCTCAAGGCAGCTCAGGGGCCACCCCCTGCTGCTGTGCCTCCAAATGCAGCTGTCGTGGCCTGCACCCAGGAGGCCCTCCTGCAGAAGCTGACCTGGGCCTCGACGGAGCTGGGCTCTAGCACCTCCCTGGAGACCAGCATCCAGCTGTGCAGCCTTATCCGGGCATGTGCTGAGGCTCTGCACAGCCTGCGGCAGCTGCAACACTAAGAATCCCCTGCTGAGAAAAACCCTCCAGAAAAACAGCTGTTCCTCTTGTGTGGTTTGTTCTTTTCTTGGTTCTGAGCGTGCATGCCACCCCAGCTCCACTCGCCTTTTTCTTGCTTTTGGCCTCTCCCCCTACCACTGTCTGCTCTCCTTGATGCCTTGAGAGATGAGTTGGGCTTGTTTCTGCTCAGTTTCCCCACTCAGAGGTTGAGGGGGGACGGAGAGGGCTATGTGATAGTTTTTTTCTGAGGAGGAGGCCACAGCGTCCTCGAAGGGAGGGATGGACCTCTGCAGGACCCCTGCAGGCTTCTCCGCCGTGCTGTGCTCATCCCCACCCCTGAGTGAGATTTGGGGCTCCAGTCTCCTTGTAGCTTCTCCTCCTTCGCCTGAGCATCCTGATACCCTCCTGCCCAGCCCAGGTACTCAGACACTGACAGGGCATCAGATTGCACGGTAGTGACCAAGTGTGGACTTAACCCAGTCTCTTGACCACCACTTTTAGATCCTTTTCCTTGGGAGTTATAACTGGGCAGGATAATTTAACACAGTGTTCGGGGGCGGGGGGAGGAAAAAGAGTCGTGAAGGAACCGGGCCTGCCGCTTTTGGCTTCTTTCCTCCTCCCCTTTTCCGTCTCCCCTTCGGTCGGTGCCGCAGCCGTTGCCCTTTTAAGAGAGGCCCCGCCCGCCCGGAGGGGGTGGGGCAGGGGCGGAGTCGGAGGAGTCGGGGCAGGAACAAAGCGCGGCCTGCGGGCGGCGGCTGGGCTCGGCCGGCGGGGCCGGGGTGCGGGGCCTGCGGGCGGCGGCCCCGGCGGAGCTTTGGAGGGAGGGCGGCGGTATCGCCGTCCGCGGCGGCCCGGCCATGAATGGGCTGCCCTCGGTCGAGGCGCCGGGCGGCGCGGGCTGCGCCCTGGCTGGGCTCCCGCCGCTACCGCGCGGCCTCAGCGGTCTTCTGAACGCGAGCGGAGGCTCGTGGCGGGAGCTGGAGCGCGTCTACAGCCAGCGCAGCCGCATCCACGATGAGCTGAGCCGCGCCGCCCGCGTCCCGGACGGGCCCCGCTCCGCCGCCGGCGCCGCCTGCGCGGGACTCGCCGCCGGCCCCTCCGGCCCGCGTCGCCCTGTCAACCTGGACTCGGCACTAGCGGCGCTGCGCAAGGAGATGGTGAGTAGTTGGGTCCCGGGCCAGCTGGGCGGGGGGCTGCCGCCGGGCAGAAGATCCTGGCGCGGGGCAGAGCGCAGAGGCGGGGAACCAGGTATGCGGCTTGGGTCTCAGGACCTGCAGAAGCCCCGTGGGGTCAGACGGGATGTGGTGACAGTAATTATAGTTACCGTTTATAGCGAAAGTTGCCGTGCATTTTTAAATGCTTTGCTTGTGTTATTTTATTCCATCCTGTTAGATGAATGTTGTCCCCATTTTACAGATGAGGGTCGGTGACTTGTCTAAAGATTCGTAGCTTGCAAGTGGCATCTGATGTCCACAAAAACTTGTTCTGGGGAAGGTACAGGAAGATTGGCTTGGGCTGAGGGTGGCCTGGACCCCAACCCCAGCCCACCCTCAGTCTTTTGCAGGTGGGGCTGCGGCAGCTGGATATGTCCCTGCTCTGCCAGCTGTGGGGCCTGTACGAGTCGATCCAGGACTACAAGCACCTGTGCCAAGACCTGAGCCTGTGCCAGGACCTGTCATCCTCCCTGCACTCGGACAGCTCCTACCCACCTGATGCTGGCCTGTCTGATGACGACGAGCCTCCTGATGCCAGCCTGCCCCCGGACCCGCCACCCCTCACTGTGCCCCAGACGCACAATGCCCGTGACCAGTGGCTGCAGGACGCCTTCCACATCAGCCTCTGAAGAGCTGGGGGAGCGAGGGGCATGCACCCGTGCAAAAGGCTCAGAAACTCACCCCTCAGCAAGGATTCAGACTATAGTGCCTGCTTTCCCCATACCAGCTCACCTCAAGGAGCTCAAGGCTTGCGCCCCTCAGAGGCAAAACTGCCGACCCCTCTCCCCCGTCTTGGGTTAGCTGGCACTGGGGTGGGCACCTGGCTACAGCCTCTGCCCCCGGCACTGGACCTCCACTTCTCCCACATGTGTGCACCCCAGCTTGGCCAACCCTCAGTCTGGCGGTGGGGCCCAAAGCATCTTGCGCTCCCCTTGGCGCCTCTGCATTAGGAGGAGTGCCTGGCTCCCACCTCCTTTTCACCTTTTGCTGCTGTTGGCAGCTGCTGGCTCAGGGGCATCCCACCTTTGGTCCCTGGGTTCCACTGCCCTGGACAAGGGCTCCAGAACCCATTCCTGCACCCACCCACGGCGGGGAGGGCCAAGGCTCCGTGCTGGATATTTAAGTTTAGGGGCCAGCCTCCTGGGTGCATAGATAAATAAATACTCTCTCAGCGTTCTTGTGTTCTGACTGCCTGGCTCTCGGGTGAGAAGACCGCGGAGTTTCTGGCAAGTGCCGCCCCGCGCTCCGCCGGCAGGTGGCGCCCGAGACCCCGACTGGAAGCGAAGCGTGGCGGTGGCACGGTGCAAAGCCTCCCTCCCCGGGCGGGGGTGCCCAGCGTTCCCAGCTGGCTAAGCCTGGTCCCGCGGTTGTGTGACTGTGGGCGAGTCACTTCCCCTCTCTTGCCGGAGGCCTGGGAGCCCAACTCCCCTCCCCACTCGCTTTGGGCTTTCCTGGCCGGCCGGGAAGGAAGGAGAAGGAGCCGCCCATCTTGAGGAGAGAAACTTTCCACCCCGAGTGGAGGCGGAGTTGGGGCGGCACAGGAAATGGGTGGGCCCTGGCCGGCGGGCCGAGGGGCCCCTCGGCAGGAGAGGGAGAGGGGAAGGCGCCTCCAAGAAGGCCTGGAAGCTAGTGAGTGCCCTATGGGTGGGAGGAAAGAGCTGCAGAGGCAGAAGATGGTGTCGTGGTGCCCCAGGCCTCCCCAGAGGCCAGACAAGCCCTGGAGAGGAGATGGGGGAAGGGCCCCAGATTTGGTGCAGGAGATCCCAGGGGCGCTGAGAGGTGGTTGGGGTCCCAGACAGACCGCCTGGTTCCCCCTACAGTACTTGGGACCTTTAGGGTTGTAGATAAAAGGCTTTCTCTTACAGAGGACATGGAGGACCACACCTCTGCGACTGGGAGCCAAACCCAGTGTGACGTGCGCTGAAAGAAGCTTGCACCTTTGGGGACAGTGGGGGCTCAGACCACACACACAACACCCCCATAACTTCCTGAGAGGAAGAGCGGACCTCGAAATTGCACACTTAGGCTCACAGGCCTCTCATCCCCGAGTTCTGCTGCATAGTCACTTGCCTCCCGGAGACAACTCAGCTGGCACTCCTGGCAGATCAGATGTCCTGTTCAAACCTAGTGTTTACCAAGCACCAGGCTTCCGTCCATTCACAAACCCTGCAGAGCGCTGGCACCGGGGGAGGGGCCCGGCCCACTTCTGGCCCCAGGGCAGTTCTCTAACTCCCGCCCTGACACCCACAGCGGCTCATTACCCCACAAGGCGGTGGGGAGGCGATAAGGGCTCTAATCTAGGTGTGAACAGAGCGGCTAACGCCTGTGACAGGCATCTCAGGGGAAGGAGAGTAAACACACACGCACTTTCCTGTCCATGATAACGGATTCCATTTAATGAGACCTCGCAAAATCAGCCAGGCTCCCTACTAAATGCTTTCCAAGGTTTCAGCCACTCAAGGACTCTGTAAAAGCTGGAACTATAATTATCCCTATTTAACAGAGGCAGAAACTGAGGCTCAGAGTGTTAGCGCTCTGCCCAAGGTCACACACTTGAAAGGAGCTCCTTGTGGGATGTTGGAACCATCTTCCCACTTGACAGTTGAGGAGTCAGGTTCCCGGACCAGCGAATGGATGCTGCCCACAGGTAGGGCCACCCAGCTTGGCCCCTGACCCTGTGCCTTTCTGCTTTGGTTAAGACATGGGTGGCAGCAGGAGTTCGACAGCCACCGCAGTGTTGAGGACAGTTGGCTCTGGCCCAGATTCGAAGTGTGACCCTGAGCAAGTCTCTTCCCCTTTCTGAGTCTCTGTTTCCCCAGCCTGTGAAATGGGGCCACGAATACCTACCTCCCAGGGCTGCGGGCAGGAAGGGAGGCGGCACCAAGTTGCCGGGTGCCCTCTCCAGGGCCGCGCGTCCACACGCCTCGGCGCGCATCGAGCAGGCGCTGCGGTCCCCGCGTCCCACCTCGTGCCCCTCGTCCCCCCCACCGCGGTCGCCGCGCGAGGCCCCGGAAGCCGGGCCGCCCCGCCCCCACGCCGCCGCCCGGCCCCCGCCCCCGCCGGAGCCCCGCCCGCCTTCCGACGGGGGTGCGGCTCCAGGAAACGGCGCGCTCGCGTCTCGGCGCTCCGGCGACCCGGCGCGCCCCAGACGACCCCACCGACTCAGCCAGACCACCCGGCGGGCCCCGGGCGCGCTAGCGGCCCGAGCGGCCCCGGGTCCGAGACAACGACACCTCCGCACGGACGGGGCGGGCGGCGCGGATAGGAGCCGCGGAGGCCATGGGGACCCAGGCCGGGCGGGCGATCGCGGGCCAGCGGGAGCCCCGGGTCTGAGGAGCGGACGGCGGGGGCGGCGAGGGCCATGACCTCGGTGTGGAAGCGCCTGCAGCGCGTGGGCAAGCGGGCCGCCAAGTTCCAGTTTGTGGCCTGTTACCACGAGCTGGTGGTGGAGTGCACCAAGAAATGGTGAGTGGGAGGGAGGCCTGGGGGACTCCCCAGACTGGCTGGGACCCTATCTAGCCTTTGGAGCCTGAGAGAACCCTGCCTCCAGTCCAGTAGCTAAAGGGGCCCCTACCCCAGCTTGGGCCCTGGTGTCGCAGCCACAGTGACTCAAAAGTGCCCTTGCAGCTTATGGGACCCCTAGTGTTGGGGGTGTGGGCAGCTTTGGGCCAGTGGAGGGGAAGACTTCTAGGCCCGAGAATCTATCTGTGCCCACACTTTCTTTGGCCGTGCTCGGGGCTGGCGAAGGGAAGCCTCATGTTTTGACCAGAGGGATGGTTCAGGATGACATCAGAAAAGGGAGCAAGTTTTGAGGTTTGTGGGTGGCAGTGCTGGGACAGAGACCTCCCTGGACCTGCGTCCAGCTCAGAACAAGGATGCTGCCCCCTCTTCCCCTGCCTACTTGTTGAGCCAGAGGAACCCCCCTGCTTCAGCCAGAGTGGGAGCTGGGAGGCTGGATAGTCTCCACGATGTCCTTAAAAGGGGAAACTGAGCACTGGGAGGGATGAAAAGGGAGGCAGGGAGCGGCTTAAAGGGGCCTGAGGGCCTCGTAGGGTGTGGATCCGGGAGGTGAGGGCCTGGGGAGGGCGAGGTGGTGGGGTGAGGGCAGATATATGAGGGGGTGCAGGATCTGGCCCCAACTGCCAGAGGGCCCAGGGGCATCTCCTTCACGTGCTCCCACCCGCAGCTGCCCGGGCCCCTGCGTCACACCCTAAATATACGTGCTCATGGTGTCAGCTTCCCTTGGCTGGATTAGGGCACAGCTGTGGGGGCCTCACCCGCCAGGCGGGGCTAAATTTAGGCTCCCAAAAGGAAGGGCTGCCTCGGCAGGCAGGAACCATGGAGTCCAAGGGGAGGGGAGTGAGAAGGAGGCTGGGGTCCCTTGGGCAGCTGCCAAATCCCCGATCTTGACTGGGCCAGCCAGAGGGCTGTCTAGTTCATTTGGCTGGGCCCAGAGAGCACAAGGGCTGGCTGAGGTAACACAGCACAGGGCTGGGACTTGAACCATGGCCTCTGGCTCATGCCTTCTGTCCCAGCATCCTGGGTGAGGCCAGGAGGACGCTGGGCATGGTCTGGGAGAGCAGGCGGAGCTGTGGGACAGTGTCAGTGCATGTGAGTCATGGCCGGTGGGGGGGGGGGCAGGGCCACCAGGGCTTCTTAGCCTGGAGCCTAGGCTAGGAAGCTGCCCCTGCCCAGGTCGCACCTCCCCTGGAGGGCGTACCCAGCCTGAGTCAGGCTGCCTAGCCAGGCCCCGCCCTCCCTAGGCAGCCCTGTCCGCTTCCCCTTTCTGGGAAGGCCCCGTGGCTACCCTTACCCAGCCATAGCCTGCAGTTTGGGGTTGGGGAGGGGAGCTTGGCTCTAGGCTTAGTTGTGTGACCTTCCCTGGCCCCCAACTTCTCTGGGCCCCAGCATCCTCAGTTGCACTGTGCACCTCCAGCGGGGCAGTGGGCTGGGTGAACCTGAGCCTCTTGGCATGGCAGTGGGTACAGGCAAGGAGGGCTCTCGTGCTGCCCTCGGCCTGATGGTCCCCTCAACTGTCCCCAACCTCCTGAGCAGTGGTTGACCCTCTAACCCAAAGGGGCCCTCACCCTCCTAGGCCCAGCCACGTGGCAGACGACTGTCTCCTCTCGCTGTCTGTGTCCCCACATCGCTCTGCCTCTCCTCTGCCCCAGTCTGCCCCGGTCTATGCTGTTCAGTTTAGATGTCACCTTCTGGAAGTCCTCCTGGATGCCCTCGTGGGAGTCAGAGACCCTGCAGAGCTAGGGTGCAGGGCTCTGGGTTTGAGAGGTGGGGAGCATGGCTGACTCCCGGGGCCCCTGGGCCCAGCAAAGGGAGGGTCTCTAATGATGAGCTGACCCTCTGCCCCACTCTGACCATGCGCCTCCCCCCAACTTCGGAACCTTGCCCTTGCCATTCCCTCTACCTGGAGCCCGCCCTCTCCAGACCTCACATGGCCCATCCCTCCCGCACTCACGCCTCTGCTCAGATACCCACCTCAGGGAGACCCAGCGGCTCTCTCCTGTCTCCCTGAGTCAGCTTCTTAATTTGTGTCCCATCTTGATTGGCGCTCTTCTCCCACCTCCATTGCCCTCAGCCCCAGAACGGTCTTGCCTCTCCTCTGCCCTGCTCTGCCCCCGAACTGGGCTGGGTTTATAGAATGCACTCCATAAATATTTGTGAGTGAATGGCCTCCTGCTCCCAGTCTGTCTCTCCCTGTGTGTCTGAGTCTGTGTGTCTCTTGCAGGGTCCTTGCTGTGTTTCTGTGTAGCTCTCTGTCTCTCTGTGTGCCTGTCTCTGTAGGTCTCTAATTCTCTTGCTCTCTTTCTTCATAATCCCTGACCCACCTCGGGCCTTTGCCCTTCTGTCCCAGGCCCCACCCTGCCTAGCAGCCCCACCCTGCTCTCTCTGGCCCCAGATAAGGGGCCATCCAGGCCCTCTCCTGGGGGAAGGGGATGAGGGCAGAAGGGTGACCCTGGAGGAGATGGAGAGGCTGGGTAGGCCTGACTGAGTAGCCCCCTCTTCACCCACAGGCAACCAGATAAGCTGGTGGTGGTATGGACCCGGCGGAACCGACGCATCTGCTCCAAGGTGGGGGAGGATGTCAACTGGCGCTCCAGGTTGGGGGGTGGGGCCAATGGGGGAGTGTGGGGAAAGCAGGTGAGGCCTGATGGGGAAATGGAGTCAGACTCCGGTTCAGATCAGCATCCACAGAATGGAGAGAAAGATGGGGTCAAGGTTGGAAATAGGGGCAAGGGGTGAAGGGGACAGTTAAGATTGGAGGGAGGACGCAGACTGCTCATTGCAGCCCCACAGCTGGCAGCCGGGCATCCAGAACCCGTACCGGGGCACCGTGGTGTGGATGGTACCGGAGAACGTGGACATCTCCGTGACTTTATACAGGGTGAGTCTCCTCCTGCATAGATGGGAATGGGCTGGCGATTACAACCCCAGGCAGCTACAGGGGTGCCCTGGAGGGTTATCCCTCCAAATAGGAAAGAACAGGTGGGTGAGACCAAGAATCAAGGCAGGGTGCCTACTCAGCACGAGTAGCCCAGGAGGTCTTCCTGGAGGAGGTAGCATTTACCCGCCATGTATAGGATGATAGACAGCTCGGATCAGGAAAAGCTGGGGAGCTTCTTGGGCAAGAGGGACCAGCATGTGTGAAGGCTCCAACCAAACACCTCCAGAGCCAGTGCAGGCCCCTCCCCCTGCATGGCCCCCACCCCAGCAACCCCTGTACTCACCAGTGCCTCCTTTTCCTAGGACCCCCACGTGGACCAGTATGAGGCCAAAGAGTGGACATTTATTATTGAGAATGTGAGTGGCCGGGGTGGGCTGCGGCCTGGGGGTCTCGGGAACTCGGGGGCAGCACTGATGGTCCTTTCCCCCGCCCCTCCCCTCGGCCCCCAGGAGTCCAAGGGACAGCGGAAGGTGCTGGCCACGGCTGAGGTGGACCTGGCACGCCACGCAGGGCCCGTGCCTGCCCAGGTCCCGCTGCGGCTGCGGCTGAAGCCCAAGTCGGTGAAAGTGGTGCATGCCGAGCTGAGCCTCACTCTCTCCGGGGTGCTGCTGCGGGAGGGCCGCGCCACGTGAGTGCCCACCCGCCCTCCTTGGCCCTGGTCTGCCAGCTCTGACTGCGGCCCTCACCCTGACCTCCGCCCCCAGGGACGATGACATGCAGAGTCTTGCAAGTCTCATGAGCGTGAAGCCTAGTGACGTGGGCAACTTGGACGACTTTGCAGAGAGTGACGAGGAGGAGACTAATGGTCCAGGGCCCCCTGAGGCACGGGCTCGTGTCCCCCCACCAGGTGGGCTTACAACCTGCCATGGATTGACATCACCAAGACCTGGGGAGGGTGGGGGTATCCCAGGCCGTTAAGCCACTTGCTGTGTTGGGCGGGCCAGCTTGTGCACGCCCAGTAATGGGACTCATAGCCTGCTGGTAGCCCCGATTGGCCAAACTTGGCCCCTGGTCCCATGGTGGCCTGGGTGCTTAGCTGAGTCCTGCAGGATGGGCTCCCAGTGGCTGCCCATGCCCCTGGCCCTCTCCTCACCCCCGAGAGGGGGCCTGCCCCAGGTCTCCACCCGCCCTGAGACAGCTGGGCCAAAAGGGGCTGCAGGCCCTGCTCGCCACCCCCCACCACCCACCCTCATGCGCAGTCACCAGCTTCCTCATCCCTCCCTTGTGCTTGTTAAGGCTTTTTTTCTGTCTGTCCTTGTGGTTCTCTCTCTTTCTTTTTCTCTGCATCTGTGGGCCTGTCTCTTCTCGCAGGCCGGGGCGGTGCCCTGAGGCTGGGGCGTTCCTCAGGTAGGCCCGGTGCTCTAGTTGGGGGGAGGGGGTCCTGCAGGGCCCTGCCTTGGGCTGACCCTTGGCTCCCCAAATCCCCCAGATCCCTCTCGGGAGCTGAGGACACTCTGTGAGGAGGAGGAGGAGGGCCGAGTACAGCCCCAGCAGGCAGGTGAGGCCCAGGCTGGGGTACGGGGGACTGGACCTCCCGTCACAGGGCCCCAGCCTCAGTACCCGCTCCCTTCCTTCCTCCCCAGCTGCCAGCCCTGCTAGTGCTGAGGATACCAGCCCAGCCCCTGTGAGTGGCCCTGCGCCTCCAGCCAGGGCCTCCCGGGGCCAGGGGGCAGAACCATCTACTGTGGCTGGGGGCCCAGTGGGGCCTAAGGCCCCAAGGCCCCCGGGAATGCCACTGGAGACGAGGTGAGCTTTGGAACCAGGCCCACTCCCCATCCCCTGCCCGCTGTTAGGAAGCAAGCAGAAGGGTGGGGGGTGGGGCTGAGAGTAGGGGGCCAAATGAACCCCCACAATGCCCCTTCCTGCTGTCTCCTCAGGTCCTCAAGACAGCCAGGCCAGGACGTGGCCCCAGCCCCAGCTCCTCGGCTCCGGAAAGGCTCTGATGCCCCCTGGCCCCCAGTCCCCCAAGGGGAAGACAAGGCCCCCAAAGCCTCAGGGGCTCCCCCAGCAGGCGTGGGGTCTGCTGGGGAGACGCAGGCCCAGGCAAGCCCTCAGGAAGGGACAGAGGCCCCTGCAGCTGGGCCGGCCCCAGGCGCTGAGGACAGAGGCTCCAGAGACTGTTCAGGAGGGCAGAAGCCTGAAGTGCAGGAGGAGGATGCTGGGGACAGGCCAGAGGAGAGCGGGATGGACACTGAGCATGGGTCAGAAGTGAGACAGGTGAACACTAAGAGGTCAGAGGTCAGAGCTGGGGAGACTGAAGACAGTTCAGACGTTAGTCAAGTGGATGCTGAGCAGAGGTCAAAGGTGAGACAGGTGGACAGTAAGGGACCAGAGGCTACAGGGGTGACATCTGAGGCAAGATTCAAGGGAACTCCTGAGGTTCCTCCAAGGGGCTCTCAGGGGAGGATGGGGGTCAGGACCAGGGATGAGGTTCCCACAGTCCTGAGCCCACCCCTAGCAGAGTCTGCAGGGCACTCCGGGCATTTCAGTGACCTCAAAGGGGCCAGGGCTGCTACAGGCCAGGAGAGAGAGGATGCAGAGGTGAGGGGCGGCGCCCCTGGTGTTGGGGGGACAGGCCTGGAGCAGGGGCCCTCTGTTGGAGCAGCAAGCGCCAGTCCCCAGGTGAGCAGGTGCCAGGGGGCCCCCCCAGCAGCTGACCAGGGGGTGATGTCTAGGGATCTGGGGGTCCGGGAGGCAGAAGCTGGGGACTCAAGGGTCCTGGAAACAGAGACTGGGGTGGCAGAGTCAGAGGTATTGCAGACCCAGGAGAGCGAAGCAGTGGGACCAGGGTTCGCAGAGACGGAGACTGGGGCGGCAGCGGCTGAGATATTGGGGGCCCAGGAGACAGAGACCGTGACTCCAGGGGTCCTGGAGTCAGAGGCTGCTGGGATGGTAGAACCTGAGGAACTGGGGACCCAGAAAACAGACGTGAGGATTTCAGGGGCCCTGGGGACAGAGGCTGGGACAGCAAAGTGTGGGGTCCTGGGGACCCAGGAAACAGAGGCTGAGGGCTCAGGAGTTCTGGGAACAGAGACTAGGAGGGCAAAGACTGAGATATTGGGGACCCAGGAGATATCTGGGAGTCCAGCGGTACTGAAGATAGAAGCTGAGATAGCAGAATCTGAAATATTGGGGGCCCAGGAGACAGGGGTGGGGGTTTCAGGAGTACCAGAGACAGAGGCTGGGAGGGCAGAGGCTGAGGTGCTGGGGACCCAGGAGCTGTCTAGTGATTCAGTGGTACTGAGGATAGAAGCTGAGATAGCAGAATCTGAAATACTGGGGGCCCAGGAGACAGAGGTGGGAGGTTCCCGGGTACTAGAGACAGAGGCTGGGAGGGCAGAATCTGAAATATTGAGGGCCCGGGGGACAGAGGTGGGAGTTTCAGGGGTCTCAGGCATAGAATCTGAGAGAGCAGGCATCCGGGAGACAGAGGTAGAGGATTCAGGGGTCCCAGAGTTTGAGAGTGAGACAGCAGAGGCTGAGGTGCTGGGGACCCAGGAGATAGCAGCCAGGGGTTCAGGGGCCTCAAGGATGGAAGCTCAGATAGCAGGGACCCAGGAGACAGAGCTGGGGGGTTCTCGGGTGCCAGAGACAGAGGCTGGGAGGGCAGAGGCTGAGGGGCTGGGGACCCAGGAGCTGTGTGGTGATTCAGCGGTACTGAGGGTAGAAGTTGAGATAGCTGGGGCCCAGGAGACAGAGCTGGGGGCTTCAGGGGTCTCAGGGCCAGAGGTTGGAATGGCAGAGACTGAGGGACTAGGGACTCAAGAGACGGAACCTACAGTTTTAGAGGCTGAGAAGGCAAAGGCTAAGACTTCGAGGGTCCAGGAGGCAGGGCTCCTGGGGAGCCTCACATACGAGGCTTTAAGGGCCCGGGTCACTAAGCGTGGAGTTTTAGGCACTGAGGGAGCAGAAGCAGAGACTACAGTTTTGAGGGTCCAGGAGGCAGAGGATGGGATTTTGGGGGTTTCAGAAGCCAAATCTGTGGTTTGGGGGCCCCAAGAAGCAGAGACGGAGGTTTTAGGGCCTCCAGAGAACCAATCTGATATTTTTGAGGCCCAGGAAGCAGAGGTTGGGGTCTCAGGAACCGAGAAGGGAAAAGAAGCTGAGGGGAACCTCACAGAGGCCAGCCTGATTGAGCCTCAGCTGGCCAGTGGGGCAGGGACTGGGGTGCCCAGGCCCTCGGGGGCCTCTTCCCCAGAGGAGCCTGAAGAGGACAGGAGGCTGCCGGGCAGCCAGGTAGGGATGGGGGCCGCCAAGGGCCAGTCTGCTGCTTCCCACTAACCTGGGGCTGAGCGAATGGCGGCTCTGCATGGACCCACCTGGTCGACTGGGGTGGGGTGCACAGGGGCTCAGCTTCATGGAGCCCCCTCACCCCCTCCTCTCTCAGATGCCCTGGCTCCCCCATCCTGTCTTCCCTGGGCTGCATGGAATGGGACCCCCCCCAAGCTGATTTTCTGGGCTGAACTTGAGGTGTGGCTGCTGATGAACTCTCATCTTGCCTGGGGGTCACTGATCTTTTAGGTGACCTTGGTAGATAACCCCAGAGCTGGAAACCCTTTGCCTGGCCCCGAGGCTCTGGCCCGTGGTCTCTGGTGACTCCTGCAAACCAAGACCTGGGGCTGTTTTGTCCCCAAGGTGCAGAGGGCACAGGTTCCATGTTCACATTCCCTGTGTCCCCAGGCACCACCTGCCCTGGTCAGCTCCAGCCAGTCGCTGCTGGAGTGGTGCCAGGAAGTCACTGCTGGCTACCGTGGAGTCCGAGTCACCAACTTCACTACATCGTGGCGCAATGGCTTGGCCTTCTGTGCCATCCTGCACCGATTCTACCCAGACAAGATGTGAGCTGCGGGAGTGGGGTGGGGTGGGGTGGGGCGGGAATGAACGGGGGAGCCTTCTGGGAGGGCAGTGTGCATCCAGCCTCTGACCGGTGCTCTCTCCGCAGTGACTATGCGTCCCTGGACCCACTCAACATTAAACAGAACAACAAGCAGGTGAGATGGGGAGGGAGCCATGCCTGCAGGGAAAGAGGGTATAGAGCCGGGCTGTGGGTCCAAGATTTGGGTTCCATCTGTCAGGAGAGGAATCTGTCGGCTGTAGGACCCCAGCCGTGGCTTTTGGAAGTTCTGCCACTTTCTCCCCTTTTGGGCTTTAAATTGTTCGTTTTCCTTGGTTTAGTTTTGGTTTTTTTTTTAAGCATATTTCCACTAGATGGTTTTTCCAAAACCAACCTTTGGTGTGCAGTTGCTGGGTAACGCGAGGGCAGGCCCTGTTGCTAGGTTTCCCCCAATGGGAGGGCAAAGGCGTTGCTAGGCAAACCCTGGCTTGCCAGTCGCGGGGACCCCCTCGGCTGGGCGGGGCCACTGACCCGGAGCCCCCGGTTTCCAGGCCTTCGATGGCTTCGCGGCCCTGGGCGTGTCGCGGCTGCTGGAGCCTGCGGACATGGTGCTGCTGTCGGTGCCCGACAAGCTCATCGTCATGACGTACCTGTGCCAGATCCGCGCCTTCTGCACGGGGCAGGAGCTGCAGCTGGTGCAGCTGGAGGGCGGCGGCGGCGCTGGCACCTACCGCGTGGCCAGCGCCCAGCCGAGCCCACCCGACGCCCTGGACGCCGGCGGCCTGGCGCAGCGGCTGCGCGAGCACCGGGCCGAGGCGCCCGAGGAGCCCAAGGAGCCCAGGGAGCCCAGGGAGGCCGCGAGCCGCGCGGACGGGGCGGCCCCTAAGGCGGCCTCCAAGGACCACGGGGCCGAGGCCGCCCAGGAGGCGCGCGCCGCGGAGGCCCCCGCCGACGGCGCCGGAGCCCGGGCCTCCGTGCCCCCCGCCGAGGGGCTGGCGAACGGGGCGGGGGCGCCGGGCGCCGGGGGCTGCGTGAGGCTTCGGCGGCCGTCGGTCAACGGGGAGACCGGGCCCGTGCCCCCGCCCCGGGCGCACGGCTCCTTCTCCCACGTGCGCGACGCCGACCTGCTCAAGAAGAGGCGCTCGCGGCTGCGGCACAGCAGCTCCTTCTCCGGGGACGAGCCGGACTCGGGAGCCACGGGCGCTGCCGGCGCCGGAGCCGCGGCTGCGGTGAGTGCCCTCCCGCGGCGGGCGGGCGGTGCAGAGACCTGGGCACAGGTGGAGGCTTCAGGGTGGCAGGCCAACGCTGGACGTGGGGAGGCGCTTTCTGATTGGAGGGACCGTGGTGTCGCGGAAGAGTCCCCTGGCGAGGTGGTGAGCTCCTCATCAGGGGACGCATGCGAGCCCACAGCCGCTGCTGGGACAAGAGTCCCGATTTTGCTGCCAGCCTTGGAATACATGCTAGTGATTTTTAACACTTGGCACTCAGTTAATGGAATCATGGCTGCAGTGGGAAGTTCCCAGAAGGCTCCATGTTGTCAGCACCCAGCGCAGTGCTGTTTACGGACTGGCAAGTGGGTTGAGGCATTTCTTTCCCTGCGGGTGGCCGGAGGTCAACCAGCAGCCACTGTGGCCCTGGAAAGTGAGGGCAGGGTTTCCATACTCAAGGGGTCTCTCCAGGGCCTCCTAACCCCCAGATTCTCTGACTCGGGTCTTGAACTCCAGATGCTGGAGGCCAGTGTCCTTTCTTCTCTGATAAAGGGAGATTGGAGATGGGAGACCCTGCTGGGTACCTACGTCTCCCCAACCCCTGCAGGTCTCCCGTCAGAGTCTCCCAGATGGCTTGTGGTCACTTCAGACCACACAGTCCCAGAGAGGGCAAGAATTTGCTCAAGGACTCAGAACCACTGAAGTCCAGGCCATGGGCTTTCCAGCTGGGGTTCCGCTCACTGTCCCATTCTGCGTGCGACAGCAGAGGCAGCTCTGTCAGGCAGCTGTGAGCCTTCAGCTCCCCGGGGATGACCCCTGAGTTCTAAGGAAAGGAGAAAAGGAATAAACTGGGAAAGGCTTTCTGGAAGAAGCAGCCCTTTGAGCTAGGCTGATCAGATGGGCAGGTTTCCCTGGTGAAGAATGGCGGGGGTGCGGTTCTCTAGTGGAGGGACCCACACAAGCACAGATGTGGCAGCTGGAAAGCTCAGTTCTCATTTGGGGAACTGCCAGTCATCTCCGGTAAGGTCCGCAGGTGGTGGGCTGGAGAGCAGGAGCCTTGAGTGTAGGGTCAGAGGCGCAGCGTTGGACCTGTGAATGAGAGACAGGGAGGGCACCAGAGGCACCCACAGGAGATGTGATAGGCAGGAGTCAGAGGGACAGAGCACCCTTGGCTTGTCTGTTGGCCTGTGGCCACAGCCCGATTAATGTGTGTCAGTGGCTCTTTAAATCTTAAAGGGGAGGCTCCATCCTACACCCTTCTTGGCTCAAGTCTGAACTTCTGGTCCTTCCAAGCCAGGCCCCCCTCCAGCCCTTGTCCCACAGGAGATATTTGACCCGTGGGGCTGGAGGGGACTCCTCCTCTTTGGCCACTCTCATCTCCCATCCCCCGTGTGTGCAGTGGGAGCATGTCGGGCCTAGCCCCACCCGTGGGAGCTCCCAAAGTCTTAGAGTGGGATGAAGTCAAGCAGCTTGAAGCTGGGGTGGGGCAGAAGCAGCGCCATGAGGAGAGCAGTGTGCCTCTGGTTCAGCCCAGCAAGGTTTCCTGAGGAGGAACCACAGATGAGGGTGTAAAAAGGGGAATTTGGGTCAGACACGAGGAAGTGTTGGAATTCCCATCAGGGCTGGCATGAGTAAGCTCGGCTGCTGCTGAGGTTGGGGTTTCTCCAATCTCCGGCTCTCCTGCGTCTGCCTGCCCTGTCGGTTGAGCACTCGCTGTGTGCCTGCCACTACAACCCCTCATCAGCTCCTCACTGATTCCTCACAATGTCCCTTCCAGGGACTAATGACTACCCCATTTCCCAGGTGGGAATGTTCAGGCTCAGGGAGATGAAGACAGAGGCAAAGGGAGTTGCTACAGACGTGAACCCAGGTTCTGGGTCTCAATTTTTTTTTTTTTTTGAGGAAGATTAGCCCTGAGCTAACATCTGCTGCCAATCCTCCTCTTTTTGCTGAGGAAGACTGGCCCTGAGCTAACATCCGTGCCCATCTTCCTCTCCTTGATATGAGGGACGCCTACCACAGCATGGCTTTCCAAGCGGTACCATGTCCACACCGGGGATTTGAACCGCCGAACCCCGGGCCACCAAAGCAGAACATGCACACTTAACCGCTGCGCCACCGGGCCGGCCCCTGAGCCTCAACTCTTAAATGGTGCCCTCTACTGGGCCCAGCCCTGGGGCAAGCCACTTAACCTCTTCGTGCTCTTTCCCTGAGGATGAGAAGCAAATACGTGAACATTTATTGCAAAGTGGCCTTGAGGTGTGACTTTGGGGTGCTATCTAAAAAGATGCCTTTCTGGCGCCCTCAACCCCCAGGTTACACAGGGCTGGGATTTCTCCCCATTTTACATACAAGGACACAGAGGCCTAGTGGGCGTGACTGGCCCAGAGGCAAACAGCATATTGGTAGTCAAGCTTGGGAGCAAACCTTTGGATTAGACAGCCCTGGGCCCTAGGCCAGACCCTATATGAGCCGCATCTCTGACCCTCAGTTTCCTCATCTGTAAAGTGGGGATGGTAATCGTCCCTGCCTCACAGGGTTGTTGGGAGAACTGAGTGCATACAAGCACAGTGCCCCAAACATAGACACTTAATTGATATCAGCTATTATCGTTAATCCGGGTACTCTGAGTGCTTTCTCTGGGCCCCACCCTGGCTGCAGGGGCTGGCTCTGGTCAGGGAGACATGGGTCGCCAACAGCCATGATGAGGGGGGCCAAGGGGAGAGCATCTGCCCAGCCTGGGGGTCAGACGAGGCTTCAGGAGACATGAAGGTCAGGGAGGGAGGCAGAAGGCAGCCTGGGAGCCCCAAGGGGCCTCTGGAGGAGGCGGAGCTGAGCCGGGTCGTGAAGGTCGAGTTGGTGTCCAGCAGCCCAAGACGGAGGCCGGCTCCAGGCTGAGGAAGCTATTTGGGGAAGCGAAAGTCCATCGCTGTGGCTGGAGGGTGGGGTTCAGGGTAACAGGAGTTGAGGCTGGAGCTGCCAAGAGGCCTTGGTAACGAGGCTGGGGGCAGAGGGGGATGTGGGGAGGGTGACACCATTGGGTGAAAGTTTTAGGAAGACCCCTCGGTTGAGGCTTGAGGGTAGAGTCCGCAGGCAGAGCATGGTGAGGAGGCTGCCACTGACCTAGGCCAGAGGATGGCACCTGAGCTGGGTGTGTCCAGGGCTGCCTCTCAGAGAGGTGCAGGGTGGGGCGGATAGTGGGGTAGCTTCACCCCTTTTCCCTGCCCGGTGACCTAGAAAAGTAGCCAGAGCCTGTACCATTAAAGGGGGCCAGGCTCTCAGCTGAGCCGGAAGTTGGGGGCCCCCAGGGCTGACAGTCCCAGCAAGTCTCCAGGGCAGGGGATATCAGGGGCCAGCCCTGTCCTTCCAGGCTGAAATTAGTAGGTCCAGCCAACTTGTCCTGTCCTGAGTGTGGCGTGAAGAGCACAACAATCTCCAGGTGTGGGAATGGATAAGGTGGGAGAGCGCCCCCTTTTGGCCAGGAGATGGATGACCCTAGGTCTGGAGATAGGGCCAGATTTGTTCTGCTCAGTGTGACCGTGTGGGCCCTGGCCATGATGGAGATGCCAACACTAGGTGATGGGAGTCGGAGGTGGCCTGAGGGAGTCTGTGGAGAAGGGGAGAAGAGGGGGAAGGAGGGGCCCCAGCTGGGCTCTTCAGAGCCTTTCCCCCCCCTCCCCCGACCACAGAGCCAGGGAGGGTGAAGGCCGTGGCCTTTGCTTGAGGAAGTACTTGTTCTAGAAGGGGTGGGGGGAGGTCTGGGGGAGGAGGTCTGTGCATGTAGGACTGGAGAAGCAGCCATGGTGGGCAGGGCGTGGAGTTGAGGGCCCCTCCTCCCCTCCATGTGCGAGGCTCTGGCTGGCCCCGGGGTGGGGCTGTTGGGTAGCCTCTCGAGGCCCTCACTGGCCTGTTCCTCCACAGGAAGGCCTGAACCCTGCTCCCAGCCCTGCCCCCAGCCCATCCACAGCCACAGCCCCGCAGCAGCTCTCTGGTGAGTAGTTTTGAAGGGGCGGTGGGCCAGCTCAGCTCGGGCTGCTGACGGATCCTGAGCTGGGGACCTCCTGGGGGCAGGTGTCAGTTGAGGATGCCTTAGCCTGGTCTGTCTGCAGGTGGGAGTCCCCCATCGGAGGAGCCACCCCCAAGCCCAGGGGAGGAGGCTGGGCTGGTAAGGTGGGCTGAGGTGGGAGGAGCTCATGGGTGGGCACTTCCTCGGTAGGGCCTGGCCTGAGCCCACGCTTTCCCTTGCCGCCCCCTCTTTCCACCCCAGCAACGGTTCCAGGACACAAGTCAGTATGTGTGTGCGGAGCTGCAGGCCCTGGAACAGGAGCAGAGGCAGATAGATGGGCGGGCCGCCGAGGTGGAGACACAGCTGAGGAGCCTCATGGAGTCAGGTGGGGTGAGCTTCTGGAGTCCACTCCCCGACACATGCTGCCAGATCTGCCCGCCCTGCAGCTCCTCCAGGCCTTGGGCAGAGTGGGGAGGAGGCAGGCTGGGGTCATCGTCCCCATTTACAGCTGGGCACACTGAGGCCCTGAGCCAGGAAGCAGCTTGCTTGGAGGCACACAGCTCTGACTTCTGGGATGCCACAAAGGAGCAAACCCCCTCCCCCACCTCCAGCCGCCCTGCTCCTGACACCAGTCAGTGGCAGGTCTGGTGACTGTCATGGCTGGTTCAGGTGCCAACAGGCTGCAGGAGGAGGTGCTGATCCAGGAGTGGTTCACACTGGTCAATAAGAAGAATGCTCTCATCCGGAGGCAGGATCAGCTGCAGCTGCTGTGAGTGTTGGCCCCGCCCCTGCCCACCTGGGGCCTGCGGAGCTGAGACAGCCTTGGCTATTTCGGGATATTCTCTGCTTGCTGCTTTCTTTCTTTTTTTGTTTTTGAGGAAGATTAGCCCTGAGCTAACATCTGCTGCCAATCCTTCTCTTTTTGCTGAGGAAGGCTGGCCCTGAGCTAACATCCATGCCCATCTTCCTCTACTTTATATGTGGGACGCCTGCCACAGCATGGCTTGCCAAGCGGTGCCATGTCCACACCCGGGATCTGAACCTGTGAACCCTGTGCCTCCGAACCAGCAGGCGAACTTAACCGCTGCACAGGCCCGCCCCTGCTTGCTTATTTCTACAAAGATCTTTTTGAAAAATTTCTCAGCCATCTTATTAATTTGTTTCCTATCTCATTTCTTGTATAAATTGATATATATATACACCAATAAATTGGTATATATTGAAAGAATATATTTCCTCTATAAATTGGAATAATATATATTCCTCTTTAAATTGGTACTAATTGTACGAATCAGAAAACCGAGGCCCAAAGAAAAATGTGGCGCAGGCAGGTCAGGGCTGAGTGGCCCAGTGTGACCCTTTTCCTTTACAGTGAGGGGGACTGAGGCCGAGGAGAGCGCAGCTGGTTTCCCCAGTGGGGTCAGAAGTGACTGTGGCCCTCACTGCCTTTAGAGTGTGCATGGTGGAGGCAGGTTTGCCTCCCTTTTGCATTTTGGATCATTTTTCACAATAACTTTAGTCTTTAAGAATAATTTTTAGTCTTTAAATTTTAATTTAATACTTGCTGTTTATGAGTAATGTTCATCCAAATAATCCTGCCCAGTTGTTTCTTATCTAAAAAAATAATTAAGAAGGTTAGTGGGTGTGGGAAGAGACCGTAAACGTCCAGCGATTGGAGAGCAGTGGGAATGGAGATGATTGGGACTGCGGACTGGGATAGTTCTGCCGGCAGCCCGGGCCTCCACGGGAACTGGTGGTGAGGCGGCATGGGGACCAGGGAGTGGTCCCAGCCCTGGGCGGCCCCTCTGGCTCCCCTTTCCCTGACCTGGCCCCCCACCCCTCCCGCAGCATCGAGGAGCAGGACTTGGAGCGGAGGTTCGAGCTGCTGAGCCGGGAGCTACGGGCCATGCTGGCCATCGAAGGTGGGAGATGGGGCCGGAGGGGCTGGGGGCCAGGACAAGGCATGGGCCTGCGTCCTCTGACTCGCAGCCTCCTCCGCCCTCAGACTGGCGGAAAACGGCCGCGCAGCAGCACAGGGAGCAGCTCCTGCTGGAGGAGCTGGTGTCGCTGGTGAACCAGCGCGACGAGCTGGTCCGGAACCTGGACCGCAAGGAGCGGATGTGAGCGGGGCCGGGATGCGCTGGGAGTTGGGGAGGGTCCAGGGCGCTCGAGCGGAGCGCTCGGCCCGGCGCGGGGGCGGACTAGGGGTGGCGCTCACCCGGGACGCGGGGGCTGACTTGAACCGGTTCCCCCCAGCGCCCTGGAGGAGGACGAGCGTCTGGAACGCGGCCTGGAGCAGCGGCGCCGCAAGCTGAGCCGCCAGCTGAGCCGGCGCGAACGCTGCGCGCTGAGCTGAGGCCGCGGGGCCCGGGAGTCCTCGCCCTCCCGGCCCGTCGGACCGCAGCTTTTCTCGTCGTCCCGGGCCTGCGCTCCGGAGGACCGGACCCTCCCAGACGCCGCGCACGGCCTGGAGGGGCCCCGTCGCGGGGAGGGGGTAGGAAAGCCCCTCGGCCCCGTGGGACAGGAGCGGCTGGGCGGCCGCGCCGTCCGGGCCGTATTTATTGTCCGTGTGAGTGTGAGTGTGAGTGGGTGTGGGTGTGTTGGCGGGGCTGGGGCCCGGGAGCGCCGCGCAGAACCCTCCCCGACGGCAAGGTCCAAGCCGACCGGCCCCGGGGAGAGGGATGACCGCGAGCTGCCGCGCCCCCGCCCTCCCCTTCCTGTTGCTGGAGAGCAATAAAGTTCGGGAAGGCTACACAGCGCCGGCCTTTCTCGGGACGCCGGGGTCTTTCAATAGACGGAAGGGGCGGGGCTTGGGCCGACGAGGTCGTCTGCGATCCTAAATGCGGCTGTGCCGCCTCTCAGGTTCCCAGATGCCAGCGGCGGACGGATCTCTGTCTTCGAGGGATGACGGGGTTTGGGTTGTTGGTCGCTGGAGTGAAGTCCCGTTTCGAAAGAAGAGACTAAACACAGTGGGGGTTGTTGCCCATTTTATTTTTTATTAACACGTTCCCCAAGGTCCTCACATCCCCCTCCCCTCCCCTCTGCGGAAGCTTCCCCAACCGCTCACACTGCTTCCTCCTCAGGCTTCTCCACCTGAAAGGAGCTCATCTCCATCACCTGCCACCTGTCAGCAAGCTGGGGCCTGTTCTGAGGGTGCAGCTGGGGCCGCAGCTGAGGGTGGCAGGGTGCTCAGAGCCAGTTCATCCTGACCCAGGATGCCACCTTGGTCCTCAGTGGTCAAAGGGCCACTGGACCCGAAGAACTTCACCATGGCGCACACCTGTGGCAGCTCTGAGAAGGTCTCCACGGCCAGCAGCATGGCCAGGAGCCCCAGGAGCAAGTAACCTGGGGAGGAGAAGTTGCTGGGGCAGTCTCAGGGTGCTCATGATGCTCCCCACCCATCTCCCAGCCTCTGACCCACCCTGGCACCTGGTGCCACTCACAGTTCTCTTAACACTGCCACCTGGGTTCTTCCAACTACAACTCCCCACACCACACCCTAGCCAGGGTCCCTCTACCAATGAGGCCCAGCCTCCCCAATGGTTTATGGGAGTTGTAGTCCAGGCTCCTCCTCCCTCCTCTCCTCCCCCTTGCGCTCCTTGGCAGCTGGACTCACCGAGAAGAGCAAGCTGGCCAAGGTGGTAAAGCACTGGATGCAGGCTGCGGCCATGGGCAGGTAGCAGGTCCCCCAGGCCAATGGTGCTGAGCGAGCTGAAGCAGAAGTAGATGGCCTCCAGCAGGCTGCAGTCGCCCTGCACGCCCCACAGCACCAGTGCTGGCAGGAGCACGAAGGTACCAGCCACTAGCAGGCCCAGTCCAGCTGCCTGCAGCAGCGCAGCTGTGGTCAGTGCCAGCTGCCAGCGGTTGGCAGCCCAGGCACCTGGGCGGCTGAGCAGAGGTAGCAGGCAGTGGCGCAGTGCAGCCACAAGAGCTAGGGAGGCAGGTAGCCCCAGGGCTGCATAGATCACACAGAAGGCCTTTCCACCTGCCGATAGTGGGGCCATGTGGCCATAACCTGGCAAGGAGAGACACATGGGCAATGAACACTTCAGTGGGATGCCTGCTGGGGTCCCCACTACCCCCAGCATTGCCTCTGGCAGAAGGCTGCCCTCTGGTGGCCAAGATTGCTGGACCTGTTCAGGCCCACGCTCTGTCTGGTCCTGCTTCTCATTCACTGGGGGTCTTGGGCAAGTCCCTTAACCTCTCTGGGCCACTCTTTTCTTTTCTGGAAAATGAAAGGATTAAAAGAGACAGTCCCCTCAGGCCTCTTGTAGCTGGAACAATTCTGAGAACTGCTGTCCTGCCCCAGAGGGAGCCTGGCTTTCTGAGAGATTCCTCAGCTCTGTCCTTGACCGATACTTCCAAATTCACTGGGCAGAATGCCACCAACTCTTTCATTCCCCAAAGGTGTATCAAGTCAACCTGTGTGCTAGGGCTTGCACTGGAATCTGAGTCTGTCCAGTGCCTGCCATCTGGTGGGGGAAGCAGGCAGGAAAATTAGGACGCTTGACTTGAAGAACTACATGAGTGCATGAGAGAGGGCTTCCAAGGCCAGAAAAGCATGTGCGAAGGCAGGGGAGGTGAGAGAGTGGGGTGTGCTGGGAGAACAGGATCAGCTAGTCCAGAGGCTGTAAACTCAGACGTCTAGAGGAGCCAGATGTGAGACAAGAGGGAGTGGTGGGGACTGGGGTGGACTGGAGAACATGTGCTCTGCCCAAAAGGGCAGGCCCTGTTCCACTCCAGCCAGTATGTTGCCTTGCAGGGATTCTGTCTCAGTGCAAATAGGTTTCTCGATTTTTCCAAAAGAAGTTGGAAAACAGACTTTAATTAAAAAAATATTTAGACATAATAAAAAATATTTAGGGGGCCGGACCCATGGCCAAGTGGTTAAGTTCGCATGCTCCACTTCGGTGCCCCAGGGTTTTGCTGGTTCGGATCCTGGGTGCTGACTTGGCACCGCTCATCAGGCCATGCTGAGGTGGCGTCCCTCACAGCACAACCAGAGGCGCTCACAGCTAGAATATACAACTATGTACTGGGGGGTTTTGGGGAGAAGAAGAAGAAGAAAAGAAGACTGGCAACAGATGTTAGCTCAGGTGCCAATCTTAAAAAAAAGATATTTAGATACAAAACAAAAGATATTTAGACACTGCGAGACTAAAAACACCAGAGCTGTGGGTCCCATTGCTTTATTTCTCTGGGCCTTTGCACATGCTGTTCTCTTTGCCAGGCATTCCTTCATCCCTCATCTCTGTGCCCTCTTGCCTTGGCTAAAGCCTCATCAGGACTGCCTCCCCCGGAAGCTTTCCCTCACACTCCCTCCCTGAGTCGGTGGTCCTAATCTGTACCCCCCGGGTTCCCTCCAGTTCCCTGCATCCAAGAACCCCTCCCACAATACGTGTTCCCTGCCTTGCTTCAGGCCCGTGGAGTCTGGGCACCCTTCCTGGATCTCACAGAGTGCCTGGCACTGGGGCTGGGTAGAGGCCACACCCCTCCTGGCAGCTGAAGTTGAGGTACCAGTTGGGGTGTGCTGGTGTGGGGAGCCTGAGCTGTGAGGTCAGGTCTAAGAGGGCCTGGGTTCTGTCTGGCATTTTGGGGCTGGGCGAAGGGCTGCACCCCCAGGGACCCCAGGGGCCCCCTCCTACCCGGCTGCCTGGCGGCCTTACCTGTGGTGGTGAGGATGCTGGCAGCGAAGAGCAGGGCTGAGGGCAGATCCCAGTTCCGGGCCTCTGAGCCATTGCCCAGGCTGGAGACCCCATGGGCCTGGGCTGCCAGGGCGGTGCTCAGCAGCTCCTCCAGTGCCCCAGGTGGCAGGCAGGCCCCGTACTCCTCCTGGAAAGTGGCCCGCTCAGCCCTGAGCTTGGCCTGGACCCGGAGTGCTGGAGGCCCCTCCAGGGCCTGGAGCACCGCTGCCCCAAGCCCCAGGGCCAGCAAGTGGGCCACAACCAGTAGTCCATACCTGGCCCAGGGCCTTAGACCCCCCATGGTGTGCCGCCCGGAGTCCGAGGTGCTGTGGGAGCTGGCTGCTCCGCTGCAGGCACCTGGGAGGGGCTGGGCAGGGTGGGGCTGGGAGAAGTGCTGTGTGGGCGGCTGAAGAGGGAGGGAATCCAGGGCGCAAGGTGGGCCGAGCGTGCATGGAGGGAGAGGACGCAGCTCGGACTTGGAAGTGAGCTGGATCACTCCGCCCAGCTTCGGGGGCAAGATGTTATTTGCCCAATTCCCCTCAGCTGGGGTGGTGGGGGCGGGGTGGAGGAAGGCGAGGCCCAGAGAGCTAAGTGGCTCAGAATCACACTGCAGTGGCTAAGTCAAGGACACGCTCATTCAGTCATACGTACTCCATTCATCCACTCGGCAGGTGCTTAGATCTGAGGACACCACAGACACAGGTCCCTTCCCTCCTGGGGTTCACACAAGAAACCTGTCAGCAGGGGAACGTGACAAGTTCACATTGTTATAAGCTCCCTGAAGGAGAGAGTTCTGGGGCAGGGGAATGGCACAGGGAAGGCTACCAGTCTAAAGAGCGACATTTCAGCAGAACAGAAGCCAGTCAAGGCGGGGAAAGAGCTTGGGATGTGAGAGGAACAGGGGGCTGGCTGTGGGGGAGGGGGAGGGAGTAAGGACACAAAGCTTGAGGACAAGTGTGGTCCAGGGGACCCATGGTCGGGGGGAGAGGCTACTGCAGGCATTCTGGATGGATGGGTGGCAGCCTGAGCAGCAGAATGGGAGAGAAATGGTGGGATTGGGGATGGGCAGGTGGGGACAGGGGGCAGGACACCCAGCACAGCCCCAACAGATGATGCTCCATTCCAAGTCCTTCCCCAGAACCCTTGGTGCCCGAGCCCCCACCCCGCTGAACCTGCTGGAGCAGTGACTGTGGCTGCCATGGCGTGCGCAGGGGAGGGGGAGCCAGGATTCTACTCCCATAAACCATGGCAGTAAGGAAGCATGAGTGGAGCCAGGTACCAGGGGCGTCACCCCTCCTGCATCCAGACCATGGGATAGACAAACCGAGGACAAACCCAAAGATGCTGTGGGCCCCTGAGTTTAGCCAGCTGCCTGGGGTAGGAGCGGCACAGCCAGGGAAGGCATCCCAGGGGAAGAGAGGTTGCAGCTGGACCCCCAGGACAAGCGGGGGCCACCCAGCAGCAGGAACAATCGAGGTGAATGCAGTCACTTGAAACGGTGGGAAAGGCCTGCAAGGTGGGGAGAAGGTGGGTGAGGCCAGCGCGTGTGTGGGTGCCTGAGGCCAGTGGACTCGATCCCAGGAGAGGGGGGTGGCGCGAGGCATCCCCGCCCAAACCCAGCCAACTGCCCAGTGTGCTGGGGGCAAGAGGTCACCAGGGTCATGTGATAGATTGGCTCCCCGGTTACCTCTAAGAAAGGTGACAGGCTGTGCTTGGGGAGACAGCTTGGGGAGTTTATTTGGCTTCATTGGATCCCGAGGCCGAGGCCCCAACCCTGGCCGGGGCAGCAGGAAGGCACCCAGAGACCCCTGGCCCCAGATGACCCCCAGGGCAGGGGGGGTCCAGGCACTGAACCTTGGGGCAGGGGCCACAGTAGCAGGACTTGGTCAAAAGTGCTGGTGACAGCTGAGGCCGGCCCCTCTCCCCTGCACCTCCCCTCCTCCCTGCACCACCCCTGGGGGCAATTCCCTGAGACAGGCTCTGGTCCTCCCAACCAGCTGGGTACAGTGTCGGGCCCCAGTGGGGCAGGTAAGTCGGGGGACCCACAGGTTGCAGATGTGTGGGGGGTGCAGGCCCCCATCCAGTGTGAAGGCTTCCTGTGCAGTGTAGTGTTCCTGATCCCCAAAGAGGGCGGTCCCTGGGGGAAACCAAGGCAACTACAGAGACGTGCCCGGCTCCTGTTCCAGTGTATGCTGTGGCTCCTTCAGGGCAGCGGGAGCGTGGGGGAGCAGCCTGGCCCACTCAGGGCCCTGCCTCCGGTGCCCATGGGGCCTGGGCACCCATGTCTTTGGTCTGTGCCCTGCAGTCCTGAGGGCCCCCCCGGAAGGGGTTGGCAGGTGGAGAGTCCCAGAAAGGGTCCGAGTCTGGGAACAAGGTCCAGGGCGCCCGGCGGGGCGTAGGCTGTGGCGAGGGCAGGGGCGAAGGCCGTGGCCCAGCTGACACGAAGCTCCATGGGTCGATGCGGCTGCGAAGGGGTGAGGGCCGAGGTCGGCTGATGAGGCCCAGGGGCGGTGAGCGTGGGGTGCCTGGGGTGCCAGGAGCAGAGCGAGATATCCCTGGTGGGGGCGAGACAGTGCTTCCTATGAAGGATGGGGGAGGGGGCACAGGGTCAGACAGCCACCAACTCCTGGGTGTTCCCAGGAGGCACTGCCCTGCTCTGGGCCTCAGTTTCCCCATCCGTACAGTGAGCTACTTGACTTGTAACTTCCTCATTCCCTTATGCCCCATGGTGCATCTGTTTATTATGTTGTGGTTACCGGCCAGGGCATGCATCCCAGCTCTGCTCACTTTCACTTACTGGTGGGAGCCCTGACTCCTTGGATCTCTCTGTGCCTTAACTTTCCTCATCGAAAAAATGGGTATGACAGGAGTACCGAGTTCACAGGGCTGTTACAGTTAAATGTGAATCTCTCTAAAGCACTAGGACAGTACATGGCACAAGGAAGCAACCCGTAGGAGTGTGCTGTCATCATAGTTGTCACCATTGTTATTACACTTCTATTATTTCACAACTGGCCTGGCCGGCCTCACCCCCTGGCCACTGGGGGTCTTAACTTAGAACTCAGTTCCCTAAATCCGTGCGCAGCGCCCTGAGGGTCCGGTTTGAGGTCCAGCAGACAGCTGCGTCCCGCCTCACTGCCCCGCATGACCCCATCAGCCCCTCCCTGCCATGCCACCGCGCAGGCCTGCCTCGGCCACTCACCGCGCCTCTCCTCGCGCCGGGGGCTCTTGGCGGATGGCTGGCCCGCGGGGACACCCAGCTCGAGCAGCAGGGGCGCGGGCGTGGGCGGGCCGGGGGCGTCGGGGCTCAGCGGGGAGGCGGGGGCGTCGGGCGTCTTGGGGGAGAAGCGGATGAGCGGGGACGGGGGCGGCTCGGCGGCGCACGGCGTGGACAGCGGCGTGGGGGGCGTTGGCGGCGGCTCCCCGCGCTCGCGGCCGGGGCCCCCCGGCGGCTGCAGGTCGCGGCCCAGGCCGAGCGAGGCGAGCAGGGCGGTGCCGCGCAGCAGCGCGCGCTGGATCAGCTTGGGCGTCCCCGAGCTGCTGCCGCGCTCCGAGGGGCTGGGCCGCCGTGGCTCCTCGGGTTCCGGGCTCGGCCGCGGGGGGATACCTGCCGGTGGGGGCGCGGGGGACACAGGTTAGGCCATCTCGGGGAGCGGGGGGCAAAGGGGCCTCTCATTGGCCGTGGAATAAGAACTGAGTTCCGCTCCCAACATTCTTTCTTGGCTCTGGTGCTCCCCCAGCCCACCTGCCTTGCCCATCTCGCACACACACGCACGCACACACACGCTGGCCTTGCAGAAGCAGGTGTGTGGGGAGGGCAGTGCAGGCTGAGGAACCAGCAGGAGGGAAGCCTGGGAAGCAGCCAGGCGCCCTGGAGCTGAGAGATGGCCCATGGACCGAGAAAGAGAGCCCCCCAGGAGGCAAGCTGTCAAACCACAGTGGGCCTCAGTGGCCTCAATGGCCAGCCAGGGGCATCTGCAGGGCCCCAGGGACACGGCTGGCCCCACTGACTGGTCCTGCAGCCCTGGGCCCATGTCTTCCTGGCTGGGCAGCCCTGGCCCTTCTGCACACCTGCCCCTACTCCAGCAGTGGCTTCCACACAGGTCAACTGCAACGTACACAATAGCCCCAGGAGGGACGTATCACTGTGCCTATTCCAGAAATGAGGAAACCGAGGCTCAGAGAGGTCAGTTGTTTGTGCCAGGGGTTCAGAGAGGTTAAGGCTCTTGTCTAAGGCTGCACAGCCAGTGAGGGGTGGAGCTGACTTCACTCCAGGCAGGGGCGGCAGAGCCTCTGCTCTCCACCAGTTGCCCCCAGTCTTTGCTCTGGATTTCAGAACATCCGTGTCCTACTTGTGGGCCTAGGGTTGGCCTGACTCCACTCTAGAGCACCTGGGCTGGGACTGGGGAACCCATCACTGAGGAGGTAGGGGGGTCTGTGATGGCCTCCCACAAACCCCAATCTTGTCAGGCCCTCCTTGGTTCCAGAACCTGCCATGGCTCTCTGTTGCCACTTGAATAAAGTCCAGGCTCCTTGGCCGGGCTTTCGAAGCCTCTTCCCTCCTCCTCGGGCCAGGCATGGAGTGGGCCTGCCTGAAATGGAGCACTGGGCTGGGTGTCCAGGGGAAGAAATGCAAAGCTGGGAAAACTGAGCTTCTACTATGAACCAGGACTTGACTGGGGCGGTTGCTCTCGGCCGCAAGCCTGACCCAGTCTGACTCTCATCCACCCCTCCCACGCCCCATCCCCATGGCCACTGCCTTATAAAATGCAAATCTGCTACAGCCAAGTCTCTGCTTAAGAACTTCCCATCAGTTCCAGGCCCTTCCTGAGCTGCTTCTGAACTGCTTTGCCAGCCTCATTCACTCAGTCATTCAACAAACATCTGCTGACCCATGTCCTGCAGCTGCACTGGGTTCCACAGACCCGGGGGATGCAGGCCGGGGACCCCCTGGCTCTCAACAGTCTGAGTTCCAGCCAGGTTTCTTCTTCCTCAGGTCTGGTGAGCCCTACACCTGCGCACACACTATTCCCTCTGCTCAGCACACCTGTCCAACCTCAGCTTACAGAGATCCCTTATTCACCATTCAAGACCCAGCTGAGATGTCACCTCCTCCATGAAGCTGTGATAGTGTGATTCATAATCAGAAATATATAGTTGGTCTTCATCTCATTCCTGGCACAGAGCTCCTAAAATCCTTGGGATTTCCTAAGTGACAGCAATCAAGGTGAGAGGAGTGTCTTTTGTTATTCACAAGGAACCCCTTTTAGCCATACCTGAGTTCAAATGAATGAGGGAGCTTCTGGACAGCCCCTAAGGATGGGGTCTGGTTGCCAGGGGAACCAAACAGGTGATTAGAGGGTTGGAACTTCCAGCCCCCACCCTCTTCTGGGAGGCGAGAGGGGCTGGAGATTGAGTTCAGTCCCCCAGTGGCCAGTGTTTGGATCAATCGATCAGGTCTATGAAATAGGGTTTCCAAAGAAACCCTAATCGAAAGGGTGCAGAGAGCTGGGTTGGTGAGCACATCAAGGTGCTGGGAGTGGCGTGCCTGGGGAGGGCAGGGCAGTGCTGTGCCCCCTCCCACACACTGTGCCCTATGCATCTCTTCCATCTGATTGTTCTGGATCTGTGTACTTTATTATAATCAGGTAATCTCGTAAGTAAACTGTTTTCCTGAGTTCTGGGGGCTGTTTAGCAAATTATTAAACCTGAGGAGGGGGTCGTGGGAGGTTGGTCAAAAGCACAGACGACACCCCGGACTTGTGACTGGCATCTGCAGTGGGGAGGAGCGGTGTTGTGGGACTGAGCCCTTGACCTCTGGGCTCTGCCGCAAACTCCAGGTAGACAGTGTCAGAGTGAACTGAATTGTAGGACGCCCGGAGAACTGGTCAATGTGGGGAAAAATCTCGAATATTTGGTGTCAGAAGTGGAGTAGTGTGTAGAGGAAAACCAGAGTTTTTTCCTCTTCTCGAAGCCTTCCCAGGCCACTGTGGGTGTCTAATGCATTGATGCCTGGCTCACGAAATGCATCAGTACCTGTTTGATGGAAGAATCCATTCTTATAATCCTGGCAACAACCACATAAGATTATCATTATTATGTCATTTTACAGGTGAAGAAACTGATAATTTATAATGAGTTTAAACAGAACAAGGGAAAGACATATTTAAAATAAGCAAGGGAAATGGGACAAAAAGAAGTGAAGCCGGAGGCCAGTACACAAAAGGAGTGGAACGAGGTTCCTGCAGACAATGGTCTGAGAAACTGAGGTTCCAAGAGTCAAGCGACTTGCCCAAGGTCACTGGGCAAGGATTTGAATTCACCTCTAAGCTTCCTGGCAGTAAGAGTTGGTAACCCTGTTATTTAGGAGAAAACGGCACAAGCATGCTTAACCCAGAGATGAAGGTGAAATCGCTTCTGTGCGGCCTCAGGGAGAGGACATGGCCCCCGTGGAGTTAGTGGCTCCAGGGCGAGAATCCTCCCAGTGTAGACTGACTATACCATCAACATACAATCCACTGTGACCAGCTCCCTGGGGGCCAGAATGTCCGGGTGGGACGGGGTGGGGGGGGGGGGCAGATGGGGCTTCCCAGTGGTGTGGCTTATGCCTGGGACAATCTCATAGGGCCCTCTTTGATTCTCAGCCAGGCTTCTGACTCTGTAGGTGGCTGGGAGGTCAAGGTCACGTACTCTCGTGGGCCCGAGATAGTGACTGGAGTGTGGGCTTGAGCTAGGGGACCCAAGTGCTCAGCTAGCAGCTGGGCTGCAGCAGGTGACGTCCCTTCAGGTAAGGGAGCAAGCTTGAGAAGGATGGGGTCCAGACGCTTGTGTCCCTGTGCCTGTTCAGAGAGGCAAGGCCAAGGGGATCTGCAGACCATGGTCAGCGCTGCTTCAACCTACATGCCTGGGTCGACAAGACTGATTCACGTCCTCCATTGGCCCTTCTGGCCCGGTACTTTCTAGAGCAGGTGAATCCAGGCAGCCCCCTTGGCCTTCTGATTCTCAGTTCAGTGCCTGAAGCACAGCCAGCTTGGGGCAACGCAACTGCTGGGGCAGCAAATGGTGCAGCAGATGGGGGTCCAGGGCCCTGCCTCCGGAGTCAGACCTGGGTTCCAATCCCTGTTCTGCTGTGTGCCCTACACCAAACCACTTAACCTCTCTGTGCCTCAGTTTCTTCCTCTATAAAATGGAGCTAATAATAGTACCCACTCACAGTATTGCTTGGCATGTAAAAAGAACCTAATAAACGTTAGCAACTGTTACCACTATTGAAAGCAGGTTAGGTAATGGCGGAGGTGATGGGCTGGGTGGGGTGAGAGGAGCGAGGCTCAGTTGTTCGCCAAATAGGACTCTGCTCTGATGGCAGCTAGGCCGGGCCCTATATTCTGGCTGGGAGAAGCAGGTGTAGCTGGGGACGCTGAAAGAGCCAGAAGCGAGGGAGGCTGCACTTTTCTAGCTCTCACCAATGCTGGGCAGAGCTGAGCTGAGTCCTCATCCCTCTGACACGGGAGCCCCGCTCGCTGCCCCACCCTCTAGCTTCCAGGCAGTTTATAGGAGAGAAACCCCTTGTTCAAGAGAGCTTCCTTTCCGAGCAAGCTCGCTATGAGCATGGGAGCCAAACTATCTCTGGTTCAAATGCTCAGCTGGGGCCTTTAGTAGGTAAGCTCACCTCTCGGAGCCTCAGCAGCATCGTCATCTCTAAGTGGAGATGATAACAGCACCTCCCTCACAGGACTGTATCATCATGGGGCACAGGAAAGCCCAGAACTGCTCCAGAGGCAGGGAGAATGGGCCTGGGATCCCCACCTGCTCAGCTTTCTTACCCTCTTCTCCTCCTTGGGGCTCCCCAGAAGGGACTCTGAGAAGCACAGTGTGGCACAGCTGCCTGGCTGGCTCCACTCCACAGGGGCAGTTTCCTTCCCCTCTCTGGGCCCAGCTTCCCTTGGGTCGCAAATGGGGGGTCTTCCCCTCTACTATCCCTGTCTTCCTACAGTTGCCTGTCTTCCTTCCCTCCCTAGAGCCTGCTGAGGGCACAGTGGCTGCCACAGGGCCAGGCCTGAACAGGGGGACCAGACTCTGGGCCCTCTGAGGTCTGGGCTGTATCCAGCTCAGTCATGGGCCAGACCTGGGTTCTAGGAATGATCTGCCCTGCCTGCTGGCTTCTTGAGGCCTCCCCATAGTACCCACAGAAGGAGTGCAGCAAGAGCCTGCTTGGGCGAGACAGACCACTCACCGTTGAGTGCTGGGGGTGTGGAAGGAGATCCTAAGGGGGAGGAGTCATCTGAATCCAGGTACCACGTGGCTTCGTCCATGCGGGACCTTCTCCTGGGGAGGGGAGGAGAGTTGTGCTCTGTGAGTCTCAGGACTGTTGGGAAGCAGGTGATGCTGGGGTGGGGGGCACTCAGGCACTCACCTCCCATTCTGGGCTTCCCCAGGCTTGGGGGAACTGGGACCCCAGGCCCAGCACGCTCGCCGCTCTCCATTGCTTGAGTCCTCTAGACGTCGGGGGGACTGGCGGCCCCACGCCTGGCCTGATTCTGCAGGCTCCACTGTGGGGGGAAAACCAGTAGAATCTGAGCTGAGTTCAGGAGCCCTGATCCTCGTCTTCCCATCATGAAAGTCAAGCTCCAGGGGCAGGGGAGCAGGCTGAGCCCCGTATCATTCCCAGAGTGGGCTCTGGGCCACAGAGAACTGAACAGAACTGGGACAGGGTAGGTGGGTTTGGGTCCCGGGGCTGGCAGTGGGGTAGGACATCTCATTTAGTCCTTCAGCTGGCATTTGCTGCTGGGTAGTTAGTAGAGACCTTGGGGCAAACCGCCTGGGTTCCAATTCTGGCTTTGCCACTTATTAGCTATGTGACGTTGGGCAAGTTACTTTTTTCACTTTATTCATCTATAAAACCGAGATAATAATACTAATGATAGCTACCTCACAGGATACTTGTGAGGAATTAAGCTAACATTAGCAAAGCATTAAGGAAAATGAGTGGTGCATAGTGTCATACAATTGTTTGGCTAAAAAAATTAGTAAAATAAATGCTGCTTGGGGAACTGAAAAGTACAATCTAGACGGATAGGAGAGGGAGCCTGGGTGCGGGGAGGAAGACGAGGAGATAGTGGGTGGGATCCACCTCCGAGGACAAGGTTTGACAGAAAGATACCGGGTGTGGGGAAAGGCAGGGAAGGCGAGGTTTCTTACACTGGATGGCCCGGAAGCGGGGGAAGGTGGGTGAGTCCCCAGCCCCGACCTCGAAGACGTTTCTCCTCCTGTCCAGGCCAGGCGAGGCTTGCACGGTGATGCGGTGTTTGAAGTCTGGGATTGAGAGGAGGAAGCACGGTGCAGGTTTGTGGTGAAGAAGAGCCAGGATCCCAACCAGGATCCCAACTCGCCGGGGCCCTCGGCCGGCTCCCCGGCCACGCAGGCAGTGCAAGAATCGGGCCTGGACGGTGGCTGTGTGACTGGGGCCAGCCTCACTGCCTTCCCGCGCCCCAGGCTCTCAGTAAGGAAAGCCACCGCCTGGACTCCACCACCCAGAGGAGAGCGGCGGAGCAGCAGATTCCCGGGAGCCGGCCCGCCCCGCCCCTCGGCCTCCCCAGAACTTTCAAGGGCCCCGCCCCTTCCCGGCCGCAGCCACTCCCAGACCGACCTGCAAACATTTCCGCCAGGACCCGCCCACAGACAGAAAACCCACGCTTGGTCCCGCCCCTCCCAGCCTTCAGTTCACGGGCCCACCCACCAACACCCTAAGCCAATCCCAGTGCGACCGGCACACAGGCCTGACCCCGCCCCCTGCCACGCAGCCAATGGCGGGCGGCGTGCTGGGACCCGCCCCTTACCGAGGGGCATGCTGATACGCTCGCCGCCGTCGCGCGCGCGGAGTTTGCTGCGCTTGAAGGTGCCGCGGCGGCGGCGCACGTGCGGCCGCTCGCGGTCCACCTGCTGCAGCAGCAGCGTCAGCTCGCGCTCGAACACCTCGAGCTCCCACTGGGCCAGCAGGTGCTCGCGCCGCCGCAGCTGCTCCGCCTGTGACCGCTGCTCACGCGCCGCGCGGGTCAGCTCCTCCTCGCGGCTCAGTAGTTCCTGGGCCCGGGACAGTGAAGGCGGTGGGGTCAGCCGAGTACGCACCCTGGCGCCCACCCCCACTCTCTGCTCCACGGAGATCGGGGAGACACTCCTTCCCGGCGTTCCCTTCCAACCCTGAGACCCCGACTCCTCCCACCTTTTCCTTGGCCCGCAGCTCATCGAAGAGGCCTTGGATCTCACGCTTCCAGCCTTCCTGCATGGAATGGAAGGAGTCCCGCGGCATTTCCCGCAGGACCTGCGCCTCTAGTGCCTCCAACTGCTGTAGGATGGAAGCGAAGTCGGGCCTGCGGTGGGGGTCCTGCGCCCAGCAGTCTGGGGACACGGAGTGGCGGAGGGACAGAATAAGAAAGAGTCCGTGGGTGGATGTGTCCTGGGCCAAGGAACTCTTCCACTCATCCTCACCCCCACCCCCCTGCCCCGTCCCCTTACCGGCCATAAGCTGTGCGAAGGGCTCGGGGCAGGTGGATGGGATAGGCAATGTGAGTTTGTTAACTGCCACTCCGTAGGCCACAGCAAGGCAGTCGATGCCACGGTAGGGCACCTCCCCAGTCAGCAATTCCCACAGCAGCACTCCAAAGCTGTGGGCGAGACAAAGGGTCTGTGTCCCCTCCTCTACTCACTCATTGCCATTTCACCCCAAAGCAACCAGGGTCCCTCCCTCTGGGCTCTGCCTGTCTGCCCAGCCCTAGATTTTGGCAGCCACATCTGCCCTCTGCAGCCCCTTAGCTGGCCCAGTCCAGCCTCTACCCAGGCCGCACCTCCAGACATCGCTGCCCTTAGAGAAGGTGGAGGCCTTGATAACCTCGGGAGCCATCCAGGCATAGGTGCCCGCAGCACTCATTTGCGTGGTTTTGTGCCACTCGCGGGCCAGGCCAAAGTCCGTGATCTTCAGGGTCTTGTGCTCCATGTCATCTCCCTCAATGGGCTGTAGCAGCAGAACTGGGGAAGAGGAGGGCAGGACTGTGGGTGCTCCAGGCTCAGCTGGTGGGGACAAGGGAAGAGCTGGGAGCAAATTGTCATCCAACAGACATCCTGGCTGGGCACTGGGGGCACTGAGGTGATCTTGCCCTGCAGAGCTCACAGCTGGGGTTGGGGTAGAATCAGACAAAAATAAAAATGCCAGGAATCATTTACAGAGGGACAACTAGAGGCCAGACCTTTTACACTCAGCTCTAGCATCCACACACGCACACACAAATTTGTGAGGTAGACACCATTATCCCCATTTCACAGATGACGAAATAGCAGGGAAATGACTTGGCCAAGGTCATACACAAATAAAGCAGAGATTCCAACCTGGTTTGTGTGGTTCCAAGGCCAGTCCTGTAACTTTTTCCTAATACTGGAGTGAATAGAAACTGGCAATATGGCAGCCTCTCAGCTTTTGTGGCTCCGATTTCAAGAGAAACCCATGTCTTGTCATTATGCTGAGGCAGGAGTGTGAATCAGAACCTCCCTCAGTGGGGAGCAGGCGGGAAACCGTTGGCAAGAAGGAGGCCCAGCAGGCACCACAGACCCCTGGCACCCATATCGCATGGTGGCCAGTGCAGCCACTCCCAGGGGAGAGAAAGACTCTAAGACTTATCTGCTGATGCCGCTGGATGGAGGAGAAAGGCAGGGTCTAAGAAAGTAATGGGTCTTGGCCAGAAAGGAGGAGCTTGGGGCTAATGTAGGAGTGGATGGTCAGACTTGGCAGGGGCTCATGGCTTTGGCCCAAATGGGGCCACCAAACTCTGTACAGAGAGGAGAAGCAACAGCTTGCAGATCTCTCAAGACAAACATGGCTCAAATGAGAGAAGTGTTAGAGGAATAGAAAGAGGACAAAATCAGAGAGTCATCAAGAGTCTGAAGGGGCCTCTCTGCTTTTCTGGGTAGAGCCGACGGCATCACAGAGAAATGACATCCAAGCCAAGGACATTTCTGAACATGTGTTGTTTCTGGGCACACTCCTCAGCAGTCCTGCTCGGGGTGACTGCACCAGAATAAGGGCAGCTCAGGGTACTGGGGGTGGGGCAGAGGGGATGGGCGCCTAACCCAGCCTGGTGAGTCAGGGAAGACTTCTCAGAGGAGGTGGCAGAACCAGCATATTCACTTTTCTAGGCCGAAAGCCACAACCCCTGCTCCTGCTGCTGGCCAAGTTCTCTGGGCCTCATGGGGGCATCTGGCACTGCCGCCCAGCCCCTCCCCGCTGTCCTTGGCTCCTGGGGCCTCTGGCTGCTTGTGCTGTTTCCTCCAGGGCCTCCCCACCCTCAGCCTTTTCAATGCTCTCAGAGCCTGGCCTCTCCTGAACCTCTGCCACCGCCCCCGGGCTGTCTCGGCTGCCCCCTCCCCATTGGCACCTCCCACGTTTGGAGTTCTAGGCTAGAAGTCGATTCAGCTGCCCAACAGCTGCCCTGTGCCCTCAACAACCACCTTCATCGTCCCACGGTGCCTGGCAAATCTTCCTGCAATTTCTCCTAATTCAGAGAATGGTCCTGCATCTACCCTCTCCTCTGAGCCAGACCGGGGCTGAGTCCTGAACAGTAAATAAAGTCAAGGATGATGACAAAACCCACCTCTGAGGGTCATCCTGAGTACTACACAAGATGACACTGTCTAAGGCCTTGGCTCGGGGTCTGACATCTGGCGGGAGCAACTACTAAATGCCAGCGGTCCTAAACATTCTGCCCACTGACATCTCTCGTGTCAACTCCGTCCTTTCCATCCTCTATCACAACTTACTTCCCCCTTCACAACAGCCTCCACCCTGGCTGCTGGAGGCTAGGAACTGGACCATTTAGGAAGCCCTATACAAGGTCGTTCCAAAGAATCACAGTAGGCTGGGGGCAGGTGGCTGGAGTGGGACCAGGCAGAGGGGTCTGTGTGCTTGAGTCAGGGACGGACTCCCGTCTCCTTTGGTGCCAGGACCCACCCATCCTCTTGAAGACCAATCCCTGCTGCTTCCTGGCTGGGTCTCTAGCCACTTGTGGTACCTCGCAGGCTGGAGAAGCCCTTTCTGCACCAGTATCTCAGGCTGGGAGGCCAGCCTCCCCCTTTCGGTCAGGTAATCTGAGGCCCAGGGAGGGGCAGGAACTCACCCCAAGTCTCAGGACTTCTTTGTACTGGTGGCCTTTCTGCCACCTCCTGCCCCCAGCTCCATCTGACACCTTCATCTTCATCCTCACATCCATGTCCCCACTTGTTTTTCCAAGTGCCTCGAATCTGTCCCAACCCGAGTTGCTCTTCTGGGGTCTGTTGTACCCTTTGGGGTTGGGGTGGTCAGGGGCCACCTGGAGGAGAGGGGGCTAGAGATCCCCAGGCTCCAAGCCCCCACTGTTGGCTCCCTGGCCACTACAAGGGACCTGGTCCCCAGTCCCCTTCCTAGGCTGGCCTCTGTGGGGCTTGGGAGTGGCTTAGGCTGCTCACACCTCTTCCGCTTCCCTGCCATGGTCCCTACTTCTCCTTTCTGGGAGGCCCGGGCCAGGTCTCAAACGGGGGGGCTCCTTTTGGGGGAGAATTAGGGGAGGTCAGGCCCAGGCCGGGCTGGCTGGTCAGTCCTGTGACTCGTGGGCCTGTAGAATTCCCCCTCCTCTCCCCGCCAGGCTTCCTCACAAGGCCCCCATTGTCCAGGAAAATCACGCCATTGTTTCCTGCCTGCGCACCCCCAGCCCAGGGACTCCCCCCCCAATCCCGCAGACAGCACCCCGGGCCTAGGACTGGGGTCTGCGAGGTGAGAGGCCAGGCTTGGGGGGTTGAGGGTACCTTGGCTACCCTTTACCACCAGCCAGACTCTGGAAGGACACAGGGGATGGGGGGGTTGGGTAGGGGTATAAGCCCTGGCTCCTTCCTCTCCCACAAACCCCCCACCCCCAGCTCTTTCCTCTCCTGCAGGCAGCTGGGCTGGGGAGGGAGCAGAGGCTGGAGCAGGGGCAGGAAGCCGGCTCAGGGGCAGCAGGAAACGCAGGAAGCGGTGGGGAGGGTGGGGAGCAGGGGCCTGGGCTATTGTTCCATTTTCTCTGGAAAGAAAACTAGAGGAAAAACAGAAGACAGAGTCCCCTCCCCCCGGGCCTTCGGGGAATCCCCCTCAGGCTGGGGCAGGGAGTAGGGGTCCCTAGATGGCTAGGGTCCAGGAGTGAGGCTGAGGGGTGGCCACTGTCCCTTACTATGGGTGAGAGGAGTGGGTGGGAGGGCTGGCAGGCCTCCCCAGCTCCTCTAGCCCTGGCATTGACTCCATGGCACTGGGTCCTGGTGTTTTGCTCCCCTCAAGCCCCTTATCTGTGGCCAGCCCAAGCAAGGAGGCTCAAAATATCCATGGTCACCCCTCCAAGAGCCGCCCATGTTTCTCCTGTAACCCCACTGGCCCCTCTGTACTTCATTTTGCTCTACAGCCTGCACGCTGGGTCCCAGCAGACTCAGCCCTTGTCCCCATGGCTGTGCTGGGTCCTACCTCCTCACCCTTGCTCTCATCAGGCCCTGCCAACAACTGTGGGCCTCTCTGAACGCTGCCTGCTTTTCTTCTGGTCTGAAGCTTGCCTGCTTCAGGAAGCCCTCTAAACCTGTCACTTGCTTGTCTCGGGCCCATGCCGCGCAGCGTGTGGGGCCTGAAATGGCTGAAGATGGAGTGCCTCACTGCTCCAGTCTCCACCACACCCACTCTAAGTGCTGATGCCAGGTGAGGCCCTTTTGGCGATCCAGCCCTCGAATGTCCATATCCACAGCTGAGGACCCACGGCGCGCCGGGCATCAGATGCCCGGGTTTCCCTAGTCCATGAAACGGTTTCACTCTCCCAGTCACTCCCTTTTTACAGAATCTGAAATTGAGGCTCTGAGTTGAAATAACCCGTTAGAGGTCATGCAGCCAGGGGAGGGGTGGGTCCAGCCCTGGTCCCAGCCTTGGCCACCAAGGGTGGCTATCGCCTCTGAGATGTCTGTTCAAGAGGAGCTACCCACCACAAGTGGAAGGGAGAGCCGGGCACCAACAGCACAAGTGTGAACTGTAGGGGAGGGGAGATGAGAAATGCCAGCAGCCAGTACTCTACTCCCTTGAGGTGGTGGCCGTGGCTAGGCAGAATGATTATGGCCCACCTGAGCGATCCCAACTTTTTAACTTGGCAGCTGTAAGCTGGGGTCAAGGACTCCTTCTGGGGCTGGGACACAAAGGTCTCTGGTCAAGTGGAACTCCCCTAGGGCAGGAGCTCCTGCTTTCATGCAGGTCCCCAGGTAGGCTCGAGAGTTGGCGGTGGGTGTGTGCTTGGGCCATGCCACCCTCCAACCACGCTCCCCAAAACTCACTGTTGTTGGACTTGAGGTCTCGGTGGATGACAGGCACCAGGGCCTCGCAGTGCAGGTAGTGCATCCCACGGGCAATTTGCACGGCCCAGTTGACCAGCACATGGGGGGGCACACGCCGCCCAGCCAGGGCACGGCTGAGGGGCCCACCGGCCGCGTACTCCATCACCAGGCACAGGTTGGGCTCCTCCAGGCACACGGCCTTGAGGGCAATGATGTTGGGGTGTGCCAGCATGGCAAAAAGCCGGGCCTCCTGGCGCACACTCTCAGCTGTCACACTGATGTCCTCATCAGGGTCCTGACGAGCTGCCTTCACAGCCACCAGCTCACCTCGCCAGCTGCCGCGGTATACCTTGCCGAAGCCACCAATGCCGATCACCTCCTCCAGGCGCAGCTCCTGGAAGCTGGCCACCTCGCAGGGGGGCGGGCCGCCGCCCCGAGACACATAGTTGGATGGAAAGATGCCCACCTGTCCGCCCACCTGGCCCGCCCACCAGCCCTCATCGCCTGAGATAGCTGCATCCCGGGACAGCACCTCCACACGGTCACCCTTCCGCAGGGCCAGCTCATCCTGCCCACTGGGCTCATAGTCGAACAGGGCTGTCCACACAGGGTTGGCATAAGCCGCTGCCTTCGGGGACCCCTCCGGCCAGCCTCCTCCGCTGCTGCCCCCACCGCCCCCACCGCCACCGCTGTTCCATGACCCCAGTGGGCTCTTGAGGAAGAGGTTCTTCAAGGGCTCCATGGCTGGGAGCCGGCGTTGGGGCGTGTGGGGGACCTTCCCTGGGTGTCCCTGGTCCCCACCCCTGCTGGCTGCCGAGGCCCTAGTCCCGGAACTTGGGCATCCGGGCCCTGGCCCTCAGCCCCAGACCCACGCCTCTCTGGGGAGCCAGGAGTGTCGCCTCCCGGCCCCCCGCATCTCGGGCTTCTAGAGGACGGCACCCCAGGGCAGTGTGGTCAGGCTCCCGGGGTGGGACCCCGGGGCCTCCGGCGTCTCACCATGGCTAGCTCGGAGGGGCCAGGGCGTCCCTCAGTTCCGGAGCAGTCCTGGGAGCCTGGCTCTGGCACCCGCCAAGTGTAAGGTGGTGCCAGCGAGGGGCAGCGCCTGGATTCCGGTTAGGTTTTTTTGCACAGGGGGTGGCTGGAGCGTCCCTAGTTGGGCCGAGCTGCCTGTTCCCGGCCCGGCTCCCTCAGCCCGACGGCTCCAACCCCGTTCTCTTCTTCCTCCTCCCTTTGTACTTTGGCCCCGGGGGCGGGAGGCAGAGGTGGAGGGTGGAGTTTCACTTTTTTCCGCTCTTCTCCCTCCTGCAGGAAACAGCATCAGATGACGCGAGCGGGTAGCACCGCTCCCCTCCCAGAGGCTGCAGGCGGCTGGGCCGGGGAGTTCCAGGGTAGGCAGGCGAGGAGGGGCAGAAGGAGGGGAAAGGTAGGCCCGACGCCCCATCACAGCAGGTTTAGGGTCAAAGTTGGTCTCTGCTAAGGACGGGCCATCCCCGCCCTCTGCATACGCATCAGCAAAATGGGGTGAAGAACTTGGCTTGGGAGTGGGGCGAACCGGAGCCTGCTCTTGGCTACGAAGTTGCAGGGCTGTGTGACCCATCCTCTTTGTGCCTCATTTTCTTCATATCTGAAGTAGGGGCCAGAAGCTCCGCTTTCCACAGCTGCTGGGATGGGGGTGGCGAAGACTGGAGGAAGACGGAATTGGCTGCACCTCAAGCTCTTGGAAGGGGTCGTCTAAGGCTCTCCTCACCTGGGAAACAATCCACTTCTTCACGCCCCTTCCCCAGTGGGCAGAAACCTGAGACTGTTGTCCCGAAATCTGCCCCGTGATAGGGTTCAGAATAGCTAAGCGTCCCTTACAACCGCTGGGTTGCCCCCAATCGCCTTGAGCCTGTCACTTTAAGAAAGACGACGCTTTCCTATTTCGACTATTCCTGCCTGTTCTCGAGGGTCTTCCTCTACACGCTAGGTCTGAGCTCTGACCCGGAAGTAGAGGCCGCTTGGGCAGAGAGACGGTCATGACGTTTGAGGTCCAGCACTAAAAGGGCGGACCAAGAGGGGCGTGCTTCGGCGGCGGAGAGCTCTCGCCCTACCCCTGGGGAGTCCACGCCTCCATCCTTTTCCCCGCCTCCTGTAACTCACTGGGAGAGCTTTACGCCAGTTAACGCCGCCGTTACCCAATGGCCACCCAACTATCCCTTCGGTTCCGCCCGGGGGTCTCCGCGAGCTTGGCGCTGCCTAGGTGTGCGCATGCGCTCAAGCGCTTCTACTTTTGGATCTTTTCCCTTGCACCTAGATTCTGCGCACGCCCACAGGGCTCCGCCGCTTTTTATCGCTCCATCACCTCCCTGCGCTTGCGCATTCATGTCGTAAGGTTTTCCTTTTCCGGGTCCCAACTGGGCCCGTCGGGCGCATGCGCCACTGCAGGCTGGCGGCTCGCGGCTCCTGCTTCCGGCCTCCCCCTTGGGCCGGCTCCCGCAGAAGCGGGGCGAACGCGGAGGCCGAAGCGAGTGACCTGTGACCCCGGAAGTGGACCTCAGTGTCCCCGGGCTCTCCCGGGCCGGAGCCGAGAGAGCCGTCACCTGTACCCCCGGAGCACCCACCCCACGCCCACTTCTGGATGCCGCCGACGGGTACCCGGCCCGTGCCCCGCGCCTGCCTGCCGGCTCGGCCCCTCGGAGCAGTTCTGGGCCGGGGGTGGGGGCCCAGACCCCGCCCCTGATGCGGCTCCACCCCCGCGCCCGAGCTTCGCGCCGTTGACCGCCTCGGCCGGCCCCGCCCCCTGCCCGCACCTTCGCCTGGCCGACCCCTCTCCCCCGCTGGGGGAGGCCATGGCGTGAGCGCGAGGCCGGGCCCCGGGGCCCTCGGGCGCCAGGCGGGGCATGGGCCGGGGGCCGCCCCCATGAGGGTCCCGGGAGGGGGGCGCGCGCAGCAGCGGCGAGGCCATGGGGTCGCAGGTATTGCAGATCCTGCGCCAGGGGGTGTGGGCCTCGCTCACCGGCGGTTGGTTCTTCGACCCGCACCAGAGCACCTTCTCCAACTGCTTCCATCTCTATGTGTGGATCTTCCTGCTCACCTTTCCCTTCTTGCTGTACATGGTGAGATGCTGCCGCCACCTGTAACTCCCTCCTGGAAAAGGGAGGGCAGATGTCACGGAGGGGTGGCAGCCTGGTAGGGATTCAGGGCTGTGTCTCGGGGACTGGCGTGTGGAAAGAGGAATCTAGAGTTTGGGGTGTGTAGAGGAGAGACCAGATTCTTCCCTTCCTGGGCTGGGTGACCTTGAGCCCCTCGCTTAGTCTCTCTTTCCAGTTAAAAGGCAGAGCTCCCTGGCAGGGTCTTTGTTCTAGTTGCAAAGAAGGGTGAGGAAACCTTGTGAACTTGTGAATCCTAGCCACGATTGGTGGTAGGTCCATCCCAGGGCGCCAGGCTGTGTGAGGAAGGACCGGACTGGCTGTCACCCCCAGGTCCTGCCCCCCAGCTTGATGGTGGCTGGTGTGTACTGCCTTGTGGTGGCTGTCATCTTCGCTACCATCAAGACTGTGAACTATCGGCTGCATGCCATGTTCGACCAGGGCGAGATTGTGGAGAAGCGCAACTCTACCATAGGAGAGCCAGAGGAAGCGCCCGCCCAGGGGGACAGCAGTCTGCCCAGGTGGGTGGCGCAGCAGCTGTGTTGGGACTTGAGGGTTCTTAGTGTCTGGGCCTGAGCATTGGAGGATGGAGAAGGGGGTTAGGGAAGCTTGGCTCTATGAGCTGGTGCACACTTGTTCTGTGGTCGGCCCTGGACTTGTAAGGGCACCGTTGAGAATGGAGGAGTGATGGGGGTGGCAGAAGAAGTACTGTATAAAGAGGAAAGGTTAGTTCAAAGTTGGTGCTCTTTTTCACTGCTAGGGACCCTGGAGTGGAGATGACAGTGTTTCGGAAAGTGAGTTCCACACCCCCAGTGCGCTGTAGCTCCCAGCATTCCGTGTTTGGCTTCAACCAGGTCTCGGTGAGTGGTGTCAGCCCTCAGCCTCTCCCTTACCTCTTCTGGGAGCTCGTCCCCACTGTGGGTATGTCCTGAGCCTACTTCTGGCCTTGTTTGCACCTTCTTGCTTCTCTTTGTCTGCTCAGGAGTTGCTGCCCCGGATGGAGGACTCCGGGCCCCTCAGAGGTAGGTGGCTCCTGCTCAGGGGTGAAGGTGGTGGTGGAAGAGGGGATGGCATGCAGATGCCTCGAGGTCCTGCTGACACCTCTGGGGCCATGGTTGCAGACATCAAGGAGCTAGTGCGAGAGCAGGGCAGCAACAACGTGATCGTGACCTCAGCTGATCGAGAGATGCTGAAGCTAAACTCGCAGGAGAAACTGAGTGAGTGGGTATGGTGTAGCAGGGGCTTGGGGGAAGACTAGCCATGTTGTCTTTGTCACCCCAACTTTTGCTCCCCTGGGGCTCTCTTTGTCCTTCTGGATGGGGCCTCCTCAGTGTCCTGTCCCAGCTGGGCTCTTGGAGAGAGGAGGTCATAGGACCACCAGTTCTTGGAGCATGCCGTTATCTCATTTTCTGTCTTCGTTTCTTCTGATAGTTGGAGACCTTCCCCAGACGCCCCCGGGAGCTGCCCCAGATCCCTCTCTCCCGAGCACGGATTCTTCAGAACGTTCTCCCCTGGCTGGAGATGGAGCTCCCTGGAGTGGGAGCAGTATGGCTGACACTCCCATGAGCCCCCTGCTGAAGGGGAGCCTCAGCCAGGAGCTGAGCAAGAGCTTCCTGACCCTGACGCGGCCTGACCGGGCCCTGGTGAGGACCAGCAGTCGACGGGAACAACGCCGGGGAGCGGGCGGCTACCAGCCCCTGGACCGGCGGGGCTCAGGTGAGCCCCTGCCCCAGAAAGCCGGCTCCTCCGATTCCTGCTTCAGTGGCACTGACCGGGAGACACTGAGCAGCTTCAAGAGTGAGAAGACCAACTCCACCCACCTGGACAGCCCCCCTGGTGGGCAGGCCCCTGAGGGCAGCGACACAGACCCACCTTCTGAGGCTGAGCTGCCTGCCTCACCAGATGCTGGAGTCCCCTCTGACGACACGCTGCGTTCCTTTGACACAGTCATAGGAGCAGGGACGCCGCCGGGCCCAGCTGAGCCGCTCTTGGTTGTCCGGCCCAAGGACTTGGCCCTGCTGCGGCCTGGCAAACGGCGGCCACCCGTGCGAAGACACTCCCCACCCGGCCATGCCCCTCGGCGGCCCCTGCTTGAAGGCGGGGGCTTCTTTGAGGACGAAGACACCAGCGAGGGCAGCGAACTGAGCCCAGCCTCCAGTCTCCGATCTCAGCGCCGCTACAGTACTGAAAGCTCCTCTTCTACTTCCTGCTACTCCCCCGAGAGCTCCCGGGGTGCAGCAGGGGGACCCCGGAAGCGACGGGCCCCCCATGGGGCTGAGGAGGGGACTGCTGTGCCCCCCAAGCGGCCCTATGGGACCCAGCGGACGCCTAGTACCGCCAGCGCCAAAACACATGCCCGTGTGCTGAGCATGGATGGGGCAGGGGGTGATGTCCTGAGGGCCCCGCTGGCTGGTTCCAAGGCTGAGCTGGAGGCCCAGGCAGGGGTGGAGCTGGCTGCTGGTGAGCCTGCTGTGCTGCCCACTGAGGCCCGGAGGGGACCTGCTGCCAACCAGCCCGGCTGGCGGGGGGAGCTGCAGGAGGAAGGTGCTGTGGGAGGAGGTGAGTGCCGGCTCCAGGGCTGGGGTGGGGGAAGCAAGCCAGGTAGGGGCTTGGCTTTAGGCAAGGGACAGGCTGGAGGGGACCTGGTCAGAGTTGTCTCAGCTTGTGTCTCAAGCAGTAGATGGATGTGGACTCAGCGATTGAGTGATGCCTGCCAAACCCCTCGGATAAGCAGGGCTCCAACAATGGGGAGACTGAGGCACAGAGCCCTCAGACACCTGGCTCCAGGTCCTGCAGTTAGTGCAAAGCTGCTGCTGTTTGAGGACTTTCAGCTTCCATGTTTATTCTGGGCCACCAGTGGGGCAAGGCGGGTCACATTGTCCTTATTTCCAAGTGTGGAAACTGAGGCACAAGTGGTTAGGTGACCTGGCTGGGCTCCAGAGGCAGGACACGGTTGTTCTATGGGCAGACCTGACCTTTGGCTCCATGAAGGAGCATTTGCTGCCTGCTCCCAGGCTCTGTTTAAACCTCTGTCACTTACGGTCGGGGGTCTCTCTCTGGGCAGCGGCCGAGGAGACTGGCAAACAGGACCGCTCGAGCAATGTGAGGCGGACCCAGGCGATCCGGAGGCGCCACAATGCAGGCAGCAACCCCACTCCTCCAGCCTCCGTCATGGGCTCGCCCCCCAGGTGAGCACCTGCTGGCTGGTCAGAGGCACGGTGGGGGCCAGCTGGCTCTCAGTGGTGCTGACCTGTGGGCTGACCCCTCCCCAGCAGCCTGCAGGAGGCTCAGCGCGGCCGGGCCGCCTCCCACTCCCGGGCGCTGACGCTGCCTTCTGCCTTGCACTTCGCCTCGTCGCTGTTGCTTACCCGGGCCGGAGCCAACGTGCACGAGGCCTGCACCTTTGACGACACCTCTGAGGGTGCCGTGCACTACTTCTACGATGAGAGTGGTGAGCCCCTCCGGAGTCCGGGGGCCAAGCCTCTGACCTTGGCTGGCCCAACACCCCGTTTCTCTTCTGTTGGGGGTCTTCGTCATCCTAGCAGCAGTGTTCACTCTTTTGGATACATACCTCAGCCCCGTGGTGACTACTTTACCTGCACTGCCTGACGCCAAACTTGCAGCCTTTCTGAGGCGTGGGTAGCCTCATCATTCCTGTTCTGCTCATGAGGAAACTGAGGCACAGCCTGAAGTCACAGGCTGAGTGAGTGGTAGAACAGGGATCCAAACCCAGGGCAGGCTGAGTTCAGGGCCTGGCCCTTGACCTGCAGTCCCGCTCCTCTCCAGCTCTTGGTCCCCAGGGACTGGGCTGCCATTTAGGGGGACACAGCACAGGCTTCTTGCCCACTTGATGGCACTGGTGCCCATGTGGGTTGGGCCTTGATGTTCCTGTTCCTGACGTGCTACCTCGTGTCCCACACCCCTGCCCCAGGTGTGCGGCGCTCCTACACCTTTGGCCTGGCTGGAGGCGGCTACGAGAACCCAGTAGGGCAGCAGGGGGAGCAGGCAGCCAACGGAGCCTGGTGAGTCTCCCAGGTGGGCTCTCCTGGACCGGTGGCCTGGGAGGCTGCCATTTCTGGGGATTGTTTCTCCCTTCACTGGGCTGGGGCAGGGGCAGCTCAGAACCTCTAGGAGTAGGGAAGGGTGAAGAGCAGTGAGGGGCAGGCCTACAGGGATCCCTTGATACTGTAGGGATATGGCACTTCAAGCAGAAGGCTTTCAGGGCCTTCTCAGAAGCCCAGGACCTGGGATGGAGGTGCCTCTGCCACCTGCCTTTTCTGGACCCCCTGTGCTGCTTCTGGTGTATCCAAGTCCCCTTGGGCCCCCAGTCATGGCCATGCCTCAGGCTCAACACCACCCCATTCCAGGGTATGTCAATGGCCCTCACCCTCACGGCTGTCGTTCCCATAGGGACCGCCACTCGCATTCCTCCAGCTTCCACTCAGCTGATGTCCCAGAGGCAACAGGTGGCCTGAACCTGCTACAGCCAAGGCCTGTGGTTCTGCAGGGCATGCAGGTGCGCCGAGTGCCCCTGGAGATCCCAGAGGTGAGGAGCCAGCTGTTGGGGAAGGACCTGCAGGAGGCGGGCAGTGATGGGGGGGCAGATCATTGAACACCCGCCCAGGTACCAAGGGGCAGGCCGCTCTGAGTGTGGGCTCTCAGGGCCCGAAGGTGCCTGTCCTGACCTTTGATGCCTGGCACAGGGTGTGCAGGCTCTGGATCTGAGTGACCCAAGGGATCACTTATTTGCTTACTTAGCAAACCTATCTGGAGTATTTTCTTTATTTTGGAGGGCCCACAGTTAGTGAGGACGATGGGTGTTAACAATGATACCTGCAGAAGGGGCAGTAAAACTTACCCAACGTGACTATGCTTTTCCCTGTGCTGGGCACCTGACACAGGTTAGCCTGGGGCCCTCTGTTCACGATCGTCGTCTCAGCAGTTATTCATAGTGCCCCTTTGCGCTTCTGAAAGTATCCTGATTTGGACATAATTTATGCTGTCAGCTTAGTAATAGCAAAAGTACTGAGAATGTGCAAAACACAGACTCGAGAGTGTAAAGAACAGTCATATAAGGAGCACTGCTGCATTTATCACCCAGCGCTGCAGACAGCCCCAGGAGCGACGCCTAGAAGCCCCACGCGCCCCTGCCCGATGCATTGATTCTCCTTTACCATCCTATGGGGTGGGCATTGTTCTAACACAGCTGACGGCCACCTCCAGAGGCGGGGCCGTGTGTCTGCCTCTCCACTGTCTCCCTACGGCCCAGCACAGGGCCAGGCCCATAGTTGTACCCTGTAAGTGCTTGTTGAGTGAAGGACACAAGAAACCCAGAGAGATCAAGTAGTTCACCCAGAGCCTCGCAGCACTGGCATTGGCACCTGGGCCTGTCCTCAGGGCTGGTGCTCTGTGTGCTCCAGGGTAATGTGGTCAGAGTGACCCTGATGGCTCTGTCCAGGAGAAAAGTAGTGATTGCGCCAAGTCCCAAAGGACATGGTGGATTTCATTGAGCCCAGGAAGAGGCAGGAGATGCTGCCTGAGTGGGGAAAACAGACATCGGATCTTGTAACTCTGGCTGCCAGCATCCCCAGCAGTCCCCAGCAGCCATTGAGTCGTGTCCTGGGAACCTGGAGAAAGGAACAGGCCCTTGTGATGGAAGGTCAGGGCAGGCCACAGGGCCGCTAGATGGTGTGGACTTTGTGTTAGAGGAAATGGCCAACCAGCGAGTGTGTGCTGGGTGGGGGGCTGTGGTGATCGACCATGTGGGGGGCGAGGGGCTGATGGCTGCGGCTGTGGGGACCGCAGTTTGACCTGCTGGACCAGGACTCCCTGCACGAATCCCAGGAGCAGACGCTGATGGAGGAGGCGCCGCCGCGTGCCCAGCACAGCTACAAGTACTGGCTCCTTCCTGGCCGCTGGACCTCCGTGCGCTACGAGCGGCTCGCCCTGCTGGCCCTGCTAGACCGGTGAGAGCCCGCCGCCTCGGCCCCTAATCCCTGGATCGCCCCTGGCCCTTGGCCTTTCAGATCCTGGGAACATGTGGAGGCCTCATGGCATCAGAGAACCTGACGCTGGGGGTTGCTGAGGGTGCCTCGGGGTCTGGGGTCTGCAGTGGGCTTTCTTCAGGTTCTTCTTGGGAGCAAAGGGGTGGCCCCATGGGTGGTGCTATAGTCACTCCCTATGTCCCAAAGTTCTCCTCGCAACAAAGTATTCCTGTTCGGTCTGTTGTTTTTGTTGTGCTTCTGTGTTAGATTTAAATTGAGTCCTGTAGTCTAAAAAAGCTCACAAACCATTTGTCTCAGCTTTCCCATTTCTCAGGGGAAACTGAGGCCCAGAAAGTCAGGTAGAGAAGTCGCATGACTTTTGTTGTCTGTGGACCCCTTGGGCCTAGACCCTTGTCCTGGCTTCCCAGGGTCTGGCTTTCTCCTGGTGGGGGTGGGTTAGGCACTGCCCATGGCGTAGTGTGGGGTGACTGATGCAGCATGCGGGAGCCGCAGGTGGGCAAGTCCTGGACTGGTGGTGCCTAGAGCCCTTGGGGTCTAGGAGGGCAAAGACTGGGATGCAGGAGGAGCAACGTGGGGCAGGTGCAACCTGGCCTCGTCCCCGAGAGGTCAGAAGTTCGGATGTTCAGACGGTGAGGACTGGCAGGGCCATACGCCCAGACATGAGCCTTTGAGACCAGGTCCTGTCTCCCCAGTGCCCACCCTTCACCCCACTCGTGGGCGAGGAGGTGGGTGTGCCCTGACCCTGCTGTCTCTCCAGGACGCGAGGGCTGGTGGAGAACATTCTCGGCGTCGGCCTGAGCAGCCTTGTTGCCTTCCTGGGCTACCTGTTGCTGCTCAAGGGCTTCTTCACTGACATCTGGGTCTTCCAGTTCTGCCTGGTCATTGCCTCCTGCCAGTATTCCCTGCTGAAGGTTAGGCCCGGCTCCCTGGGTCTCCTTGCCCCACCCACCTCTTCCCAGACCACACCTTCCCATGACTCATTTTGAGGAGTATGAGCTGGAAAGCAGATAAGATGCCTAAGATCCCCCGTAACCAGAGCCTGCCCTGGTCGCTCATAATGGCCCAGTGGTGGAACTGAGCAGGTCCTGGGGCCTCTGACCCTCCCGTGGGCTCTGGCTCTTGTTGCCAGTGTAGCTCCTGTCTCTTCCAGAGCGTCCAGCCTGATGCGGCATCTCCCATGCACGTGAGTTTCAGCGTCCCTCCCCAGGAGGCTCGGGCCTGGACCCTGGGTGGGGGGCCTGAGGCCAGGTGGGGAGGGAGTCGAGTGGGAGAGGGGCAGGGCTCCACAGCACCCCTATTACCCCAGAACCTCGGTCCAGCTGCCCCAACCCCACCAGGCTTTCAGCCTTTGATCCAGGGCTGGACTGGGGCATGTGAGCGTGCAGGAGCGTGTTCATGAGTGTGTGCACATGCATGTGAAGTGGTCAGTGGGGGAGGCCCAGCTCCTCACGGCCCCATTCCCCAGGGCCACAACTGGGTGATCGCGTACAGCCGGCCTGTCTACTTCTGCATCTGCTGTCTGCTCATCTGGCTGCTGGACGCTCTGGGCTCAGCTCAGCCCTTCCCGCCCGTCTCCCTCTACGGCCTGACCCTTTTCTCCGCCTCCTTCTTCTTCTGTGCCCGTGACGTGGCCACTGGTGAGTCTGGACAGGGCTGAGGTGGCTGGAGGAAGTGAGGCCCCAAGGGTGGGCCAAGGGGTGGCCGGCGGGCTGACCAGGCCTTCACTTCCCCTCTCTGCCAGTGTTCACCCTCTGCTTCCCGTTCGTCTTCCTCCTGGGCCTCCTGCCGCAGGTCAACACCTGCCTCATGTACCTGCTGGAGCAGATAGATATGCACGGCTTTGGGGGCACAGGTATGGGACCCACAGAGGGCTTGGGAGTCGGGGCAGTGTGGGGCCAGGAGGGGCCGTGGATTAGGTCTGTGGTTCCAGCCCTTAGCTGAGCTTTTCCACCATCTGTACTGTGGACTCCTCACCCATCCTTTCCCCTTTCTCCCCAGGCAAGTCCTTTAAACCAGAGAGCGCCAGAAACTCTGAGGGCCTCTCAGGGCTGGGGGAGGCAGAGAACAATGGCCTGGGGCCGGGGTCCCGGGGAGACTAGCCTCTGGGAGTTGAGGGGCAGTTGGTGGGGAGTCGGGTGCCAGAAGGGGGGAGCTGGGCTTCACCTGCTGTTCCTCCCCTCACAGCCGCCACCAGCCCGCTCACAGCTGTCTTCAGCCTCTCCCGCAGCCTGCTGGCTGCTGCTCTGCTCTATGGCTTCTGCCTTGGGGCCATCAAGGTAGGGGTGACCTGTGGGTGGGGGGCATGCTGAGGCCCGGGGGGGGGGTCGTTGGGATAGGGCTGTGAATCGGCCTCAGCAGTGGCTTTTCCCGTGGGGGGCACCCCCCCGTGCTTACCCTCACCTCCCCTGACCAGCATGGGTTCTCTCCCCAGACTCCTTGGCCGGAGCAGCACGTCCCTGTCCTCTTCTCCGTCTTCTGTGGCCTCCTGGTGGCGCTGTCCTACCACCTGAGCCGGCAGAGCAGTGACCCCACTGTGCTCTGGTGGGTGCCTGCATGTGCCTGTCCGTATGCACACACGCGTGTGTGTGTGTGTCTGTGCATGGCAGGGGCTTGGGGGGGGGGGGGGGGGGGGGGGGTCTGTGGGTCTGTGCATGTGCCTGCCACCCACTGACCCTGAAGCCTGTGGGAGAAGGGGGCGGCCTCCCCAGACCTGGGCCCCTGACTCTCCTCACCCACGCTAGGTCTCTGATCCGGAGCAAGCTGTTCCCTGAGCTGGAGGAGCGGAGCTTGGAGACAGCTCGGGCTGAGCCCCCAGACCCACTGCCGGACAAGATGCGCCAGTCGGTGGTGAGGGGCCCGGGGGTGGGGTTCTAGCCTTGGGGTCCGGGGCTGAGAGAGGGGGTATGGTCAGCCACTGGCGGCGGGCGCCTCAGCTGGTGTTTCCTGGCCCTGCAGCGTGAGGTCCTGCACTCCGACCTAGTGATGTGTGTTGTCATCACTGTGCTCACCTTTGCCATCAGCGCCAGCACCGTCTTCATTGCCCTGAAGGTTTGTGTGGTACAGGCCCCCCCACGCCCCCTTAGTCTTTGCAGGAGCCAGTCTGATCTGAGGGTCCTGGGCAGCTCCGGCCTCGTGTCCTTCGCCCCTCCTGCCCGTTGGCCCACTCCCCTTGGCTGAGCTCTGGCCTCTCCCTCTTGCAGTCAGTGCTGGGTTTCGTGTTGTATGCGCTGGCTGGGGCCGTGGGCTTCTTCACACATTACCTGCTGCCACAGCTCCGCAAACAGCTGCCCTGGTTCTGCCTGTCGCAGCCCGTGCTGAAGCCGCTGGAGTACAGCCAGTACGAAGTGCGCGGTGAGTGTGCGCCCTGGGCTGGGACCCCTCTTCCCCTGCCACCCTCATTTCCTGGCTCACCTCCAGCCTGATGGGAGCGGGTCCTCCGCTCAGAGGGCCAGCAGGGGGCAGCCTCTGCCCACACTGCCCTGTCTGTGCCGGCCCTGGCCCTCGCTGTCCCTGTGGCCCTTCACTGCCCTGTGTGCCCTCTCCTGCCGGCTGTGCCCCAGCTCGGCCCTGCTTTGTTCTCACCCAGTCTGCTCTGCCCGCCTTGCTTTCTCTGAGGAGTTGGAGAAAGTAGAATTCCAGGGCCCTAATGGGATCTCTTGTCCAGAGTTACAGCCTGGTTGCCAAGGGACTGGATCTGCCTGGCTCACATTTTCACCTGGGTTGTGCCACAGAGTCACCCTTGAGGTGATGTTTAAACCTCTGCATTTGGGGCCGGCCCAGTGGCACAGCAGTTAAGTTCACACATTCCTGTTCGGCAGCCTGGGGTTCACCGGTTTGGATCCTGGGTGCAGACATGGCACTGCTTGTCAAACCATGCTGTGGCAGGCGTCCCACATATAAAGTAGAAGAAGATGGGCACGGATGTTAGCTCAGGGCCAGTCTTCCTCAGCAAAAAGAGAAGGATTGGCAGCAGATGTTAGCTCAGGGCTAATCTTCCTCAAAAAAAAAAAAAAAACCCAACCTGGATTTGTTACATGAAAACCCACATGTCTTCTTGTTCTTAAACAATAAAAGATTCTGCCCACTGGGCCAGCATCTGTGCCACATTATAGCATGTGGCCCCAGTCAGCTTGAGCCCAGAAGGGGCCTACATTTTCAGGTCACCATGTACTTGGACTTCACCCAGCCTGCCCTGGCTCTGGTGGGCATCTGCGATGTCCTTGTCAGCCTCATTTTCGCAGACAGCAGAACGGGCAGAACACCTGCCCCAAGCCCCTGACATGCCTTGTCGGGGCCTCGTCGCCTGTGTTTGGGCTGCTGAAGATCAGCCTCCCCCACGAAGTCTCTAGGGACCCAGAACACCACATCCTGTGGTTTGCCCTCTCTCAGGGTTCCCTCTGAGAGCGCACCTGTCCCGGCCGTGCACTGGAAGGGGAGTGTGGAGGGCCAGGTGCAGCCAACAGGCCCACCTTCTGTTGTAGGCGCTGCCCAGGTGATGTGGTTTGAGAAGCTGTACGCCGGCCTGCAGTGCGTTGAGAAGTATCTCATCTACCCTGCCGTGGTGCTCAACGCCCTCACGGTGGATGCCCACGCTGTTGTCAGCCACCCGGACAAGTTCTGCCTCTAGTGAGGGCCACCCACTCCCTACCATCCCACCGTCTATATTCCCAAGTGACAGTGGGGACACTGAGGCCCAGAGAGGGAATGAGACTTGCCTCAGTTGCCCAGTGAGCTAAAGGAGGACTCCAGCTCCTGACACACTTTCCATTGAAGCAGTTGCTTCTGAAAGCAGATGTATCACCCAAACGTGTCTAAACGGGGTGACCCTAAAGAGGAGGACGCTAAGAGTCATTGGCCCAAAAGAGCAGGGTACAGCCCAGCAGAGCCCAGGCCAGGGCGGGCAAGTGATGGGCACCCACACACACTGCCCCCGGAACCCCTGCCCGGCCCCTAACACCGCCCTCCTTGCCCGTAGCTGCCGGGCGCTGCTGATGACTGTGGCTGGGCTGAAGCTGCTGCGCTCGGCCTTTTGCTGCCCGCCCCAGCAGTACCTGACCTTGGCCTTCACCGTCCTGCTCTTCCACTTCGACTACCCGCGCCTCTCCCAGGGCTTTCTGCTTGACTACTTCCTCATGTCCCTGCTCTGCAGCAAGGTGAGCTGGCAGCCGTGGGGTAGCCTCCAGGCCATGCGGCAGGAGCAGACCTCCTCTGCCTTGGTCAGGGGGGACTTGCTCAGGGCCCTCAGCCTCTGTAGCTGCTGCTGCGTATTAGCCCCACCGTGGGCCTTCACAGGAAGTTGTGGTTTAAGTGACTCGCCTCAGGTCCCCCAGAGAATTGCTGGCGAGTCAGGATTTGACTCTAGGCCTGTCTGACTTCACAGCCCTTTCTCTGAGTCACTGTACTTGACCACCTTTCTCATAAGCAGTTCATGTAGTTAGGACTTGGCCTTTGTCCTCTGGGCTCTGCCGCTGTGTCAGCCACAGCCCTCGAGAGCAGTTCAGAGCCAAGCTTCAGAAAGCCCTGGGGCCTGGGTGTCTGTGAACTGCTCCGCCACACTGCAGGATTCCCTGAGCCAGGGCTGGGAGGTCACTGTGAACAAAGGACTGTCCCCTGGCACTGTACTGGGGGCCTTCAGTGGGGTTCCAGCACAGGCTGGAGCCTTTTCCTTACTCGGGCATTCTAGTCTGGTTTTCTGGTCTGGCTCAGGATAGGGAAGATCCAAACTGTCCCTCTCTGAGGGCAGGACCGGGACTGTCTCTTGACTTTCAGTCCCCTAGTCAAAGCCCAGCCTCATCACTGACTGAGTGGCGTGGCCTGAGCAAGTCGTTTATCTGCTCTGCTTTCTCCAAACCTCAACTTTCCCATCTGTGAAGTGGGACAGCAGTGGGAAGCTCCCAGGGTGATCGCGGGAATTAAATGGCTCATGCCCCTTCGAGTGGTTGCTTTGCTGGGAGTTGCTAATGGTGGTCACAGGGGCTTTGAGCCAGGTCCAGAGAGAAAGAGCTGGGAGTGATCTGGAGGTAGCCTCCCATGTGGGCAGCTGGTGGGGTGGCCCCCAAGCCTTGAATGCATACTTGGTAGGCCCCACCTCTGTGAGTGACCTGCGTGTCTTTCACCTCCTCCCCTCTCCGGCCTGCCAGCTCTGGGACCTGCTGTACAAGCTGCGTTTTGTGCTGACCTACATCGCGCCCTGGCAGATCACCTGGGGCTCGGCTTTCCACGCTTTTGCCCAGCCCTTCGCCGTGCCACGTACCCGGCCTGCCACCCGCTGCCTGGGTGGGGGGTGCAGGGAGGGCCATGGCCAGGGATGAGGGGCGCGGGGTGGGCTAGCGGGGAGCTGAGGGGTGGCGAGGGAGGCTGGGGAGGGTCCTGTGTGCCTGCCGTCTCCTTGACTCGGGCCCAGACTCGGCCATGCTGTTCGTTCAGGCTCTCCTCTCTGCACTCTTCTCCACGCCACTCAACCCCCTGCTGGGCAGCGCCGTCTTCATCATGTCCTATGCGAGGCCCCTCAAGTTCTGGGAGCGCGACTACAAGTGAGTCTCGTGGCAGACAGGCGCGTCACTCAGGGGGACCCCGGGAGGAGTGGGCCTTGCGGGTGGGGAAGGTTGCTGGGAGGGAGGGTGAGTTTGGACCCAAGGCTGGATGGGGCACAGAGAGGGTCCCACAGCGCGGACCTGAGAGCTCGGCACGGTGGGCTTCAGGTGGCTGGTTTGATGAGGGTGAAACCCAAGCCACACCAAGGCCTCGGGCTCCCACCCTGGGCTCCCTGGCTATGTGCTCCTGTCCCTGAGCCTCAGTCTCCTCCTGTGTGATGGCGCTGTCATGGCGTCCTCCCAGAGCGCAGGCGTGTGGGCTTGGAGAGGACTCGATGGTGGGCCAGCGGGGAATCGTCATCGGAACCCCCGGCAGCCTCACCCTCCCAGCCAACTGTGTTGTTGCTCTGTCTCTGAACAGCACTAAACGTGTGGATCATTCTAACACCCGCCTAGTCACGCAGCTGGACCGGAACCCTGGTGTGTATGCAGCCATCCAGGGGCTTTAGGGTGGAGCTTCCTGGGGGAGGGAGCCTTGCTTACTTGTCACCTTGTCCATGTCTCTGTCTGTCCTGGGTCCCAGGCGCTGACGACAACAACCTCAACTCCATCTTCTACGAGCACTTGACGCGCTCGCTGCAGCACACGCTGTGTGGGGACCTGGTGCTGGGCCGCTGGGGCAACTACGGCCCTGGCGACTGCTTCGTCCTGGCCTCCGACTACCTCAACGCCCTGGTGCACCTCATCGAGGTTGGCAATGGCCTCGTCACCTTCCAGCTGCGTGGCCTTGAGTTCCGGGGTGAGCCGCAGGGCCTGGGCCTGACGTGGGGCACTGTGTTTCCTAGTGCGTGAGGGCTGGATCCGAGTCCAGCTCTGCCTTGGTTTGCTGGGTGACCCTGAGCAAGGCCTCCTCCTCCCTGGGCCTGGGTTTCCCAGTCTGAGCAGTGACGTGGCAGGGCCTCCTTGGGCCAACCCTGTCCCTGCCCTAACTTTGGGTCCTTGGTGACTGAACTGTTGCTGTGGTGAATGCCTGGGTATGGAGCTCTGGGTTCTCCTGCCAGCTCCCACTGGCCTGCTCTGTGGTCTCGGGCATGGCCCTGGTTGGGTGCCACACATAACCCCTGGTAAGTGAGCCAGCTCCTTGCCCTCAGGAGGACGTACATGTTGACGCCAGCATCAGAAGAGGCCCCTGAGCGTGCACAGGGGCTCCAAGCACAGCTGATGAGCACATGAACCTGAACAAGTCACCTGTCTTTGAGCTTCAGTTTTTGCCTCTCTAAATGAGGGACCAGAGCCCTGTTCCCCACCCACTGTGGCTGCGGGGAGTCAGGAAGAGAAAGAGACTTATTTCTTGTTTCATTCAGTAACACTTCCTCACACGGCACCCCAGGCGGGAGGATGAATGGCGCGGGCCTCCGGCACCACGCCTGGGCCCTCGCCTGCGAGGAGGCCCCCCTCACTGGTCGCCCCTCCCCCGCAGGTACGTACTGCCAGCAGCGCGAGGTGGAGGCCATCACGGAGGGCGTGGAGGAGGACGAGGGCTGCTGCTGCTGTGAGCCTGGCCACCTGCCGCGGGTCCTGTCCTTCAATGCCGCCTTCGGGCAGCGCTGGCTGGCCTGGGAGGTGACAGCCAGCAAGTACGTGCTGGAGGGCTATAGCATCAGCGACAACAACGCTGCCTCCATGCTTCAGGTCTTCGACCTCCGCAAGATCCTCATCACCTACTACGTCAAGGTACGGTGGCAGGCGGGCGGCTGGGCAGCGGGGTCCCTGCCGGCGACCACGCACTAACCAGGAGTGTCCTGAGCGCCAGCTTCTGGATCACTGAGAACTTCTTTTGCTCAGGGGAAGCTGAGGCTTTTGAGAGTATAAGCATCCCCCAGGGTGCCACCACTGCACAACTGGCCTCGGGGGCCTCGCGGCCTGTGTGGCTCTTAACAGTGGGGTGCCTGGGACGGGGCTCCTTGTCACCCTCTTCCAGAAGGCTCACCTTGGGCAGGAAGTGTTGGGGGCAGGTGGGCAGCACGTGCATGGATTCCCTCTCAGGGCTGCTGGTCTCAGGAGGGGCAGTTGTGAAGCCAACCTTCTAGACCACCAGGCCCCCTGCCGCATGTCCCATCAGTGTAGAATGGCGATAATGCTAATACTGGTGATGTTAGTGACAGTTTAGGAGCAGCTGCCAAGCAGTGGTGCTTCCCCCGGGTCAGGCTGTGTGGCAAGCACCTCTCCTGAGCTGGGTGAGGCCCACCACACCCTCCAGGAGAGGTCCCACTGTCTCAGATGTGGAAGTGGCTTGCAGAGGGAAAGCGATTTGCCTGAGGCTCCAGAATCAAGAGAAGGTGGCAGAGCCAGGCATAGACCCAGACCCAGGCCTGGGCCTCCCTCCCTCAGCCTGGGTGCTCCAAGCTGTGCCTGGGGGTCTCAAGACCTCTTGAGGGAGGTGGGGATCGTGAGGCACAGTGTGGGGTCCAGAAGGAGCCCTGGACTGAGTTCTGAGAAACCTGGGATGTCACCTCCATTGCTTTGCCTCAGTTTACCCCCTTGAGATGTGGGGATTATTGTAGTTCTGTGAGATGGCAGGAATGATGAGGCTTTGTGGCCCCCACTGTGGGAGTCGGGTGTGTTGGTGGTCACAGTCCGGGTCCCCTTGTGCCCTCTTAGCATCTGTTCTGGGGCTCCCTGTCAGGGGCCTGGAGGGGCCTCCTCTGGGGCCCAGGTGAGCCTGCACCTGCTCCTTGAAGTTCTCTCGAGGGCGGTCCTATGTATCCCTCAGCTGTCCTTTTGCCTCCAGCGGATAGCCCATCTGTGCCATACGTCCGGGAAGCTATAATCTCTCTGTCGTTTTTTCCGTCTACCCATCCACTCTTAGGGAAGGCTTTGTCAGCCCCCCACCCCTCGCTTTCACCAAAAAAGAGGCTGTGGTCCAGACAGGGACATTCCCAGCCCAGGGGCACCCAGGGGTCATGGGCCTGCCCACCTTCCTCTCCCATTTCGAGAGAGGTGCTCTTCCCAGGTCACCCGGCTGCCTCCCAAAAGCCCCGCTCCAGGCCCATGCAGCCTTCTCACAGCTGGGCCCCAGGTGCCCGGCCAGGCCCGGGCTGGCAGGCTGAGATGAGCTCCACCCCTGCCAAGTGTATAGTCCCACAGGGAAGCCAACTTGCCACGGCTAGAGCTGCTGCCAGGGCTGGGCAGAATCAGCCGGGGAGAAGTGCCTGGAGGACCAGAAACGGAGTGTGGGGTGAAGTTTGGAAGGAAGAGTAGGGGCTGCTGTGGGCAGGGCCTGGGGGGGAAGGTGTGCAGGACAGCTCCTCCAGCCTGGGGGAGTGCAAGGATGTGTCTGGTCTAGCCCTCGGGGCTGGCAGAGCAGCCAGAGCCCCTCCTGTGTGGCTTCAGCCCCCTCACTGTCCCCTCTCCACCTCGCCCCTCCCCTGGAGTCATGAAGTGCAGTTAAGTGAGAAACTCAGTGCAGCCCCCGCAGCTGTGGAGATACCGGCCCCCACATCCGCCCGCAGCCACGCCTCGGGGTCCTCGCAACATTTCCAAGCCCAGGCCTGTTAGTTATCCTGTTTGATCTTTTTAGCAACCCTTAGAAGAGGCAGGGCCCATACGCTTGGCCCCTTTTACAGCTGAGGAAACTGAGGCCACACACCTGCTTCTGCACTTAGGTGGGGCTGAGAGCAGGAAAGGCACCCCAGTCGTGAGGCCTGCGCGGTTTCACTGAGCAGTCGCCAGCGAACGCTCACAGGTGTGAGCTGTTACAGCTAGAGCCACGCCAGGGCTGGGTCCCAGGACAGCTGGGGTGTCACAGAAGAGTGGCAGCGGCAGAAGTTAAGGGAGCACTTACTCTTTGTCAGACAGGCTCCTCCCTCCACCCCTGAGGGTTTTCCTTTCTGGTTCTTCTTGGGGCCTCTGGTGGGACTATTGAGACGCCCTCTGGGCAACAAGGTCAGTCCAGAGCTGGTCTTCCTGGAGCTGGAAGCTTCCCCACAGCCATTCTGCCCCTACTCACCCCACTCAGCTCCTGGTCCTCCTTCCTCTGGTTAAAGGGACAGCCCAGCCCTCCCCAGACTGCCCACCCACCTGCCCACAGCCAAGCTGATGCTGGGGCCAGGCTCCCAGCTGCCAGGCAAGCCCCCCCGTAGCCGTGGCCTCCAGGTGCCCCCCCAGGGAGCTCTTTGAGGCCCTGGGTTCTTCCCAGCTTGTACTGTGGTCCTTTTGCGCAGGCTCTTGGCCTCTCCCGGCCCCCTAGAGCCACACTGCTGGATGCTTCTACTCCTGCATGCCCTCTGTTTGTGGCCAGCTGCACTACCCTCCCCAGCCCTGGACTCCCTACCCCTTACCCAGGCAGAGGGCCAGCCCCATCGGCTCCATCCCAGGGCGGTACGTGGCATTTCAGTAACCACTGGCTGCCAGCTGCCAGCCTTGCACTGCCCATCTGTCCTGGCTCTGCCAACTGCCTGCCCTCCTCAAGCTCCTCTCCCTTTGCCCAAACCCCTGGTTAGAAACCTGCAGTCTCTTAACGGGTCCAGGAGCCCCAACTGGACACAGGACACTGTGCCTCTATCTTTTTTCTGAGGGGAACCCTTGTGGCTGTCACACTTCAGCTGCCTAGAGGGACCTGTGACCCAGGGGCACTTAGACTCCCTGGCCTGCAGGCAGCCCCACCATCTCAGCCTGACCTTCCAAGGCCTCTGAGATCTGGATCCCACAGCCTCGTGGTGTCCAGGGTCCCAGGGTTCCGATCCCAGCTCAGTCTGCCCTGCTCTGTATCCTCAGGCAAGCCTGCCCTGTCTTTGAGCCTCAGTTTCCCTCACAAATGGGGCATCTTCTGAGGCAAGCATGCAAGCCCTTGGCGCAGTGAAGGACCCTCCAGGGGCCACTCTGTGAGGAGGACTGCTTCTGTTGGCTTCCTCGCTCCTCCTCCCTGGCCTGGTGGAGCAGCACAGCCTTGCCCCTGTGGCTTCAGGGAGCTGAGATGGACACAGGATAGGCATCCTAGGAAGCAGACTTCAGCTCAGTCAAAGGGGAAGCCTCTTCACCCTGACGCTCTCTGCTCCATTTGCGGGGCTAGGGTACTGCCCCTGTCTCTGGTCCCAACCCTGACGCCTCCCCTCTCCTTCCAGAGCATCATCTACTATGTGAGCCGCTCACCAAAGCTGGAGGCGTGGCTAAGCCACGAAGGCATTGCAGCAGCCCTGCGGCCTGTGCGGGCGCCTGGCTATGCGGACTCGGACCCCACCTTCTCACTGAGCGTGGATGAGGACTATGACCTTCGCCTTTCCGGCCTCTCGCTGCCCTCCTTCTGCGCGGTGCACCTCGAGTGGATCCAGTACTGCGCCTCTCGGCGCAGCCAGGTCAGGTCACCCTACGCTGGGGCTGCCTTCTCCCCACTCTGCTTCTCCCCTCCCTGTGTGGGTTCCTCTCACCCTCGGCCTCCCTTGGCCCCCACCCCAAGTTACCTGACCCAGGTCTGAGCTGGGCTCTTGGGGATGGGGTCTTTGTGCCACAGCCCGTGGACCAGGATTGGAACTCCCCGCTGGTTACACTGTGTTTTGGTCTGTGTGTGCTGGGCCGCCGGGCCCTGGGGACAGCCTCACACAGCATGTCTGCCAGGTGAGTGCGCACAGGTCCAGCTGGGCCTGCTGCTCTCCCCTCCACCCACTCTGTGAAGAGCTCCGGGCCAGAGGCCCCCAGGAACCACATCAGTCCTTCCTTCCATGTGATTCTTTTCTGTGGGCAAGGGAATCTCCCACTTGTGACCTTGCCTGCTCCTTGCCACCTTGTGAGGGAGCTGGGCAGAGACTGACCTCCTTGTCAAGATGGGGAAACTGAGGCCCAGCATGAAGACAGGGCTTGGCTCAGACCACTGCACGTAGAGCCAGAGCTCTGAACCTTCGCGCTCACTCCCTGCCTTTCTTCCCCAGCCTGGAGCCCTTCCTCTATGGCCTGCACGCCCTGTTCAAGGGGGACTTCCGCATCACCTCCCCACGAGACGAGTGGGTCTTTGCCGACATGGACCTGCTTCATCGAGTGGTGGCGCCTGGGGTTCGCATGGCCCTCAAGCTTCACCAGGTGGGGAGAGGTGTGCCTGGGCAGGGTGGGCGAGTAGAGGATGAAGCCCCTCCTGATGGCAGGGGACCACTGACCCTGGCCCCCACGTCCTGCCCGTAGGACCACTTCACATCCCCAGATGAGTATGAGGAGCCAGCTGCCCTGTATGATGCCATCGCAGCCAACGAGGAGCGGCTGGTCATCTCACACGAGGGCGACCCGGCCTGGCGCAGCGCCATCCTCAGCAACACGCCCTCGCTGCTGGCACTGCGCCACGTCCTGGATGACGCCTCTGATGAGTACAAGATCATCATGCTCAACCGGCGCCACCTTAGCTTCCGAGTCATCAAGGTGGGGATGGCCCACCCACCTGACCCGGGCCCCTCCCTGGTGCCAGCCTCCTGACCCTTGCGTGTGGCTGCCCGCAGGTGAACCGCGAGTGTGTGCGAGGCCTGTGGGCCGGGCAGCAGCAGGAGCTGGTGTTCCTGCGAAACCGGAACCCAGAGCGGGGCAGCATCCAGAACGCTAAACAGGCGCTGCGCAACATGATCAACTCCTCCTGCGACCAGCCGCTGGGCTACCCCATCTACGTGTCGCCCCTCACCACCTCGCTGGCTGGCAGCCACCCCCAGCTGCGGGCGCTGTGGGGGGGCCCCGTCAGCCTGGGTGCCATCGCCCGCTGGCTTCTGCACAGCTGGGAGAGGTGAGCCCTGAATGCGGCCCCTAGCCCGTGAAGCCAGGTTCATGGAGCAGGAAACTGAGGCTGAGAGAGACGAAGCCGCTCCCTCCTTGCTCTCAGCGTGAGGAAGTGCTGGAGCCAGGACTGAGCCTGAGAGCTGACCCCCTCCCAGAGCTGACCTGACTCCACCGCCCCCTCTCCCCCCACAGAGCTGAAGGTGACCTTTGTCCTTAACAGCCGTTGATAATGTCTTCCTTAAAAGAGCCCACAAAGTTGATGGGAAAATCTCTTAGAGACAGGACCCTAGAGCTCAGAGATGTTAGGTGACTTGTCCTAGGGCTGGGGGCTTATGTTCGTGAGTTCTCTGGCCCTACCCCCGCCAACTCTTCTCCACTGCTGCCCCACCTCCCCAGGCTTCATAAGGGCTGTGGTGCTGGCTGCAATAGCGGTGGCAACGTGGATGACTCGGACTGTGGCGGAGGTGGTGGCTTGACCTCCCTCAGCAATAACCCCCCCTTGGCACACACCACACCTGAGAACACAGCAGGTGAGCTGGCGAGTCCAGGCTGAACCAGTGGGTGAGGAGGACAGCCTGGCTGAGGTCTCTGCCCTCTTATCTGTCTCCCACAGGCAGTGGCGACCAATCCCTCCCACCAGGCCCTGGCTGGGGCCCGCGGCCCTCCCTGAGTGGCTCTGGTGATGGACGCCCCCCTCCTCTGCTGCAGTGGCCTCCCCCTCGGCTGCCTGGGCCGCCCCCTGCTTCGCCCACCCCCACCGAGGGTCCCCGGCCCTCAAGGCCCCCTGGCCCTGGTCCCCTCAGTTCTGAGGGTCCCAGTGGGAAGTGGAGCCTTGGGGGTCGGAAGGGCCTGGGGGCATCCGAAGGGGAGCCGGCCTCAGGGAGTCCCAAAGGAGGCACCCCCAAATCTCAGGTAAGGGTCTTATGGGAAGGTTGAGTCACAGGCAGCTTAGGTGTGCTCTCCCACCAACCTATTTCCCCTCCCCTAGGCGCCCCTAGACCTCAGCCTCAGCCCGGATATCAGTACCAACACCTCGCCCCCCAGAGCGGCCCAGGACGTTCCTTGCTTGGACAGCAGTGCTCCCGAGAGCGGCACACCCACTGGGGCCCTGGGTGACTGGCCTGTCCCTGCTGAGGAACGCGAGAGCCCGGCCGCCCAGCCCCTGCTGGAGCATCAGTACTGAGTGGCCTGTTACCCTGGATCCCAGCCCAGGATTCAGTAACTTGGACCCTTGGCCTCTGGCCCTCTCTGCTGGACCACAGAACTGAGTGGCTTTGGCCTCCGCATCTGAACCCTGACCTCTGGCTGCTTTAGCCAGAGCACCAGAACTGAGTGGCCCAGACCTCTGACCTTGACCCCTGATCTCTCATCCCTAGTCTAGGGCCTAGGCTCCCCAAACTGAGGCAGGCAGCCTCCCAGCCAGGCCCTAAGAGCCAAACCCATGGGCTGGTCCCACTTGAAGCCCGTGGCCAGGACTAACTTGGCCTCTGGGCCTGCACTGCCTGCAGGGGCAGCCCCTTGGCCCGGACTTGGGGCTGAAATGTGGGAAGGGTGGTTTCTTTGTCTTTTTTTTGTCTTTTTTTTTTTTTTCCGTGCTTCGGAGACACCAGAATTAATAACACTATTTTTGATTTTGGTTGGTGGTTTCTTCTATTTGGGAACGTTTGGGTGGAGGCTAGAGGAGGTGGCCAGGTCAGGGTGGATGAGGATGGAGAAGGGGACAAAGGATATGGGCCTGGATCATGATGGAGATCAAGGTCAGACCACGGTGGGGTTCAGGTAGGTATGGGTCCCCTTCCTCACAAGCCTCATCCCTTTTCAAGCCTTGATCTGAAGTTCATTTTGTTCAATTTCTCACCCCATATATTCCAAGACTTCCAGCTTCAATGGCTGGTTCCTACAATTAGCAGCTTTGACCTTGGCCAAAGCCTTTCCCTGAGCCTCAGTTTCTCTATAAAGAGACACACCTGTCTACGGTGTTTTAAGAATAAATGAGAAAGTGTGTAGAGGAGGGCCCAAGTGCTTAGCAAGAGCGCATGAACGGGCGCAGGTCCTAGCACCTGCAGTGCGACCGGCAGGAGCTGGACACTAGGTGTCCCGCTCTAGCCCTCCGGTTGGTCTGGAAGGCAGGCACACTTGTTTGCGGTTCCCAGCCAAGGGCTGGGCTGGGCCTGGCTCGTTTTGGGCTCCGGGGTGGCCCGAAGTCCCCGCCCGCTGCGCTTCCCGCCGCAGCCGGCTGCCGGGCTGGCCCCGCCCCCTCCGCCGCGGCCCCGCCCCCGGCAGGGCCCCGCCCCCAGGCGGAGCCGGCGCCCGGAGCGGTAGCGGGAGAACAGGCAGCGGGACCCCAGCGCGGGAGGCGGCCGCCGGCGGGAGCCCCAAAGGTACCGGTGGGAGAGGGGAAGCGGAGGCGCCGCAGTCGGGCCGGACGGGGGAGGTGGCGGCCTGGCGTGGGCCCTCGTGGTGTGTGTGTATGGGAGGGGGGTCCTCGCCGCGTCCGTCGCCGACGCCCTCCCCACCTCCCTGCTGGCGCCAGCTCCGGTCCCGAGTCAGCATGTCCGGTCCCCTGGCTCCGGTTGGCGGCCCCCACTCTCTCCTCTGCGTGACGGCCCGGCCCGGCCGGTGTACGGGAGAGTGGATGCGGCGGCCCCCAGCTCCCCTCGGCGGCACTGGCGACCGTCCCTGCTGCCAGCTGTGTGCGGGACCCCCCCCCGTTCTGGGGCTCCCCTTCTCCCTGGGCGCTCTCTTACCCAGCCTTTGCACATTGCCCCCCATCCCGGGCCTGGCTTGGGAGGAAACATCTGTCGCGCCCCCTGGCAGTAGAAATGGGGTCATGACCTCCAGATGTGCTGGGAAGCGTCCAGCGCCTCCTCCTGGGGCAGCCAGGCCTTCCGGATCCGTGGGGGCGGGGCCGGCCCCCTCCCCCCCGAGTGACACAGGCCGCGAGGAATGTCCTGGCCTCAATGGACCCTGTGTGAAGCTGCTGGGTGGGGGGCAGAGCTCAAGAACACCCCTCAAGGCAGGGCCAGAGCCCGGCACCGGGCCAGAACAAGAGGCAGCCCGTGGGCTGTGCGCGCACACACACACAGAGCTCAGCCCACACAGAGCAGGAGCTAGCACAGACCCCTCTCTCGGGTCCCCTCTAACCCCCATCACACACACCACAGCCGCGGCCCAAGAGCTTGGCACATGGAGCCAGGCCTGCATCTGCCACCACACACTTAACACATGGCCAGCTTCATTCGCTTCCCCCACCTTTCAATCTCCCGGCAGTTTTGGGAGAGGACAGGGATGGTTAACTTCATTTTAGAGATGAGAGAACCTAGCCTCAGGGTCAGTGTCAGAGCTTGTCCTAGGAGAAACTTAGGAACAAGGCAGTCTGAGCTTTGCAGGCCTATCCTTGTTTCGTTCTGGAGCATTAGTTGAGGGGTGCACAGAGCCCCTGCCCCCACCTCCTCCTCACCCAGCCTCACACAGTGTCACTGGGTGACACACGAACACCCACCAGCAGGTGTCTGCACCCCTAGTGGAGGGTCCCCACATCCCTCCCGCAGCTGCCCACTCCATCCTGGGTTCACCTGGGGGTGGCTTCCCTCAGGTTCTCACACCACCTTTTGCACTTGCCCCTGGCCTCGACACATTTCCGGACTTCACAGGTCTCTGGGGCCTTGCGTGTCTCAGTTTTACATCCTGTGAGACCTTGAGCCTCAACCCAACCCCCAACTCACACCACAGCTACACACAGCATAGGAGGGGGAGGTACAGCACTGTGTAAGCCCGGGAGATCGACAGACCCATGTTCAAATTCTTGCTGTGACAGAATTGCTTTAGGCAAAAGCATCTCCTTATCTGGACCTCACTTTCACCATCTGTCACATGGGGTTCAGACCTCCTTGTCAGCATCAGTGAGGCCAGGTAGGCAGAGGTCCCCATGGGTCTCAGTTCCAGCAAAGGGGCCGGGTCAGCATGACTCTCTCCCCTGCCCCCAGGCATGGCCACAGTACCCTGCCAGAGGGTGAGCCCAGGCCTGTCCTTCAGGCCAGGGTGACTTGGGTCCTATTACTGAGCTGGTGTGACCCCAGCACCTTCCTCAGGATGTGGGGTTGGGCAGGGGGCTGGGCCCAGAGTTGGGGCCACTTCCTGTGCTGAAGGAAGGCTTCTTGCTGTGCCTGCTGCCCTGCCAGTGGCCCTTGGATCCCCTGTGTCCTTGAGGTATTGAGGCTGTGAGGGCCAGGGCCTTGAGACCCAGGCTCTGGGTGCTCAGCTCCTGAGGGATCCTGGAGGAAGTGGGAGGGGCAGGGAGGAAGGTCTCTGGGGACAGGACGTCCTCCCTTTGTCAAGTGAGCAGGACCCAGACACCAGTGGCCCCACGGGTTTTCCCTCCCAGATGAGACAAATCATCTGTCCGGTTGGGCCAGGCTTTGGAGGGGACCCTCACTCTGGGTCCAGGACAAAGCCAAGGTGTGGAGTGAGACCTGGAGGCCCCTGTCAGCCCCAGGCTGCCCAGGCTCACAAGCCTCAGGGTCAAGGCCCCGACAGCGTGCCCCGGGCCCAGCCCAGCGCTAAGCTGGAGGAGGGGGCTGGAAACCTCAGCCCCAGGCAGACGAGGAAGTGGCCAGGAAAGCGGAAGCGGCTTTGATGGTCACGGAGGGGGCCGGAAGCCAACCGGCGAGGTGGAGGACGGGGCGCGGGCCGGGTTCCTGTTTTCTCAGGCCCCTCTGAGCAGCCCCCTCCTCCGCCAGGGCAGGAGCCGGCCTGCCGCCGGGCACCGAGCACCCGTGCCCGCCGATGCGGCCCGGCGCCCACGCCAGGCCCGCGGCACGCCTATGTGGGCCGGCGGCGTGGGGAGCCCGCGGCGGGGCGCCGCCCCCGCGCCCACCGATGACCTCTTCGCCCGCAAGCTGCGCCAGCCCGCGCGGCCGCCGCTGACGCCGCACACCTTCGAGCCGAGGCCGGCCAGGGGCCCGCTCCTGCGCAGCGGCAGCGATGCCGGCGAGGCCCGGCCCCCCACGCCCGCCAGCCCGCGCGCCCGGGCGCACAGCCACGAGGACGCCAGCCGGCCCGCCGCCGCCACCCGGCTCTTCACCGACCCGTTGGCCCTGCTCGGGCTGCCGGCCGAGGAGCCCGAGCCCGCCTTCCCGCCGGTGCCCGAGCCCCGCTGGTTCGCCCACTACGACGTGCAGAGCTTGCTCTTCGACTGGGCTCCGAGGCCGCGGGGGCCGGGGGGCCGCGCAGACGCCCGTTCTGGAACCCCCGCCCCGGCTGAGGACCAGACGGGCAGCTCGGACCTGCTGCTCGAGGCGCCTGGCTTCGTGAGTGAGCTCGGCGGCGAGGGCGAGCTGGGCCTGGGCGGACCAGTGTCCCCACCTGTGCCCCCTGCGCTGCCCAACGCGGCTGTGTCCGTCCTGGAGGAACCACAGAACCGAAGCTTGGCCTACAGCCTGGAGCACGCAGACCTGGGCGCTGGCTACTACCGCAAGTACTTCTACGGCAAAGGTGAGGGGAGGGCTCTGTCACCCGCAGTGCTCACAGGAGGGCTCATGGCTACTGTCCCCATCAAGTCCCGGGCCGTATGAAGAGTCAGGCTCTGCCTCCAGGCCACAGCTGCCTCGCTGGGCCCAGCTTTCACCACCTCCTGGAGGCCAGCCCCAGCCTCCATCCACAGCCAGGCACACCCTCTGCCTCCTCTGGTTCATCCTCCTCCTGCTCTGGGCTGGGGAGAGATTTCCCATCTACATTTCCGTGAGGTGAAAACTGAGGCCTGAAAACCCCTGCCTCCGGGAACCTTGCTCTCATCAGTGCCCAGATGGAGGGGGCAGACATCCTGGAGAAGAACGAGGGCATGGGGGGCGGGCACGACGCCATCTGGGGCCAGGGCCAGGGCCAGGTGTGATAGGGGCGGGGCCGCAGGGGGGCGGGGCATAGGGCCGAGTGTATGGGAGCAGGCACCAGTCAGGATTCGCCTTGGTGGGATGTGGGCGGGGCTGCGGAGGGGGCGGTACTTAGTCTAGGATCTGCGCAAGGTGAGGAGATGCGACCCGGGGCGGGACTTAGTGATGGACGTGGTCGAGCAAGGGTGGGACTGCCTGTGGGGACAGGACCGGTCATCGACGACCCGGCCCCCCAGAACACCAGAACTTCTTCGGACTGGACGAGGCGCTGGGCCCGGTGGCAGTGAGCCTGCGGCGGGAGGAGAAGGAGAGCAGCGGAGGGGGCACTCTGCACAGCTACCGCATCATCGTGCGGACCACGCAGGTGAGCCGAGATCGTGGGGTCAGAACGCGGATTGCCTCCTCGGCAGCCAACCTGTACGGATCCCGAGAGCTCTTACATCCCTCCTCAGCTCCGGACCCTCCGCGGCACCATCTCAGAGGACGCGCTGCCGCCGGGGCCCCCGCGGGGCCTGTCCCCAAGGAAGCTTCTGGAGCACGTGGCGCCGCGGCTGAGCCCGACCTGCCTGCGCCTGGGCTCAGCTTCACCGAAGGTGCCACGCACGCTGCTCACGCTGGACGAGCAAGTGGTGAGTGGCCGGGGCGTCCCCAGCCCTACAGTTCGACCTGGTGTGAACCCAGCCTGCCCAGCTCCCAGCTGCCCAGCCCTGACCCTGATCCTGGGCTGGACGATGACCCCAGGAGCGCATGTTTTTCAGAGAGAGGGCATCAGAGGTCATCTGGAGCCTTGCCTCTCAAAGGAAGGTCTGTAGGCCAGCAGCATCCACATCTTCTGGGAGCTTGTTAGAAATGCAAGTCCTTCCCTCCCCTGTGCGGAAAGCTGCCCACTGGCCCTGATTCTCTTCCTGTGTCATTCAACATCAGTCATTCGACAAACATTCCTCACACTGTCTTGGTGCCAGGCCCCAGACTGGCTGCTGGGGACATGTCCAGACCAGGTGCTGTCCTTGAGCTCACAGCCAGGTCGGGGAGAGAGACCCACAGAGAATCGTGGAGCAGGATAACAGTGAAAGGGGAATGCTGAGGGCTCTGTGGGGCACCAAGGGAGTGCTGACAGCCCTTCTTTGGTGAAGGGGTTAGCATCATGGAGGAAAGGCAAGAGCTTGAGCCAGGAAGAGCAGGTGTATTCTGGGTAGAAGGAACGACTTGTGCAAAGGTCTAGAGACTGAAAGCAGGTCACACTGGGGTCCTGCAGGCAGTTCAGTGTGGCTGGAGTGGAGCTGGGGGGGAAGGGGTGGGAAAGGCTTGCATTTAGTCCTGAGGGCACTGGGGAGCCATGGAAGATCTGAGAGTAGGTGCTAGACGGAAGGGGCAGGGAGGCCAGGCCTGAGGGCTGTTGCAGTTGTGCAAGCCAGACCTGGTGGCAATGATGGCAGAGGTGAAGAGGAGGTGGCAGTCCTGGGGTAGTAGGTAGCCTTTGTCACTAACTGAAAGGTGGAGGTGTTGTGAGATTCCCCAGCTTCTTGGCCCCTGGGAGTGGTATTTTTATGGAGTCTGGAACCCTGGAGGATGGGCGGGATGGAAGAGTCACAGGAAGTGAGGGTGCTGAAGTGCTGGAAGGACATCCAAGCAGCTGGGTCTGGAGCTCTGGAGAAGGGCCTGGGCTGGAGGCAGAGACCTGAGTGTCATCCCATGGAGACAGCTACTGCAGCCACTAAAGACAAACAGCACGGGTGGAGAAAAGGCCCAGGCACGAGATGGTGGGGTCCCTGGCTTTCAGGCAGAGTGAGGTTCCCGTTGTCCTAAGAGCCAACTATGGTGAGAGGGTGCAAGTACGAGGCCATGTGCTCCTCAAGAGGGAGCCAGGGCTTCAGGGCTGGGCTGGAAGCGGGGAGGAAGGTGGGGACTGAGGCTGGAAGGAAGAAGGGAGGCCAGAGCTGCAGGGGCGCTGGGCTCGTGTGCACCAGCTCAGAGCACCCGGAGCTGTGCACGGTTAACCTCGATGGGAATGAGCCAAAGGGGACAGGAGCAGAGTGGGAGCCGGCTGGGGCGGGGCGCCCGGGATCCGAGGGAGGGGAGGACAGGCTAACCTTGAGATAAAGAAGATGACAATGGGAACATTGATTGGGATTGAGCACACCATGTGTAGGGTCCTCTCTGTGAATCTGCTCCTCTGTGGTCACATGAGAACCACCCCCCTCTTGGTCCCGTCCCACCTGTGACCCCATCTTCCCTCCTGGGCCCTGGGAGCAGGACAGACTGAACCTACCCGATAGGTGAGGACAGAGGCGGCTTGGAAAGGGCGGTGCTCAGAGCTACACATCAAGGCAGTCCAGCCCCGAGGCCAGTGTCCCATCCATTCCAGAAGGCCCAGTGGGGGTGGGGCTGGGGGACTGAGGCCTGTGCCTTCTGCCTGTACCCTGCCTCTCAGCTGAGCTTCCAGCGCAAGGTGGGCATCCTGTACTGCCGGGAGGGCCAGGGCTCGGAGGAGGAGATGTACAACAACCAGGAGGCAGGGCCGGCCTTCACGCAGTTCCTCACCCTGCTGGGCGACGTGGTGCGGCTCAAAGGCTTCGACAGCTACCGGGCTCAGCTGGACACCAAAAGTGAGGCCCAGGGGGCTGGGGGCGGGGGCAGGCTGCCTTGATGAGAACCAACTGCCTTGTCACTTCTCTGTCCCGTGTTGTCCTGGGGCTGGGGGTGGAAAGGGTAGAGAGTTCTTTGGGGAGGCTGAGGATGCGGGTCAGGGGAGGAAATGCCAAGCCGTGGGCTGGGGAGAGGGGCTGGGACTGTCCCCCAAGGGCCCGGTCCCCTACTGGCTGAGCTGGGGCCAGGAGGGTTTGGGGACGCCACCCCCTCCATACAACACGCATATTCCACCAGCCCGGCCTCCTGGGGAGCGCCCCTGCCGCCCTGGGTGGAAGGGCCCCTGGGAGGTGTTTCATGGAGCACCTACCTGCCTTCCACTCCTTCAGCTGCTCCACACATGCTGGTGCCGGGGCCAATATCTGTCCTCTCCTAGGACACTGCCCCCACCTCCCTCTTAGGCCATTTCTCATTTCTGTCGTCATTCTGTCTCAATGCCCCCCAACCCCAAGGCTGGAGGCTGGAGCCTGTGGGGGGAGGGGGAGGGGAACCGCGAGGCTGCCCTTGGACCTCCTGTCAGGAAGGGGTTGTCCACTTGCTGGTTGGGGACACAGAGGCTCCAGACTGCCGGCAAGGATGGCAAGTTCAAGCCACCCTGATTCCCCTTGGTCTCCCTCTGTGTCCCCAACTCCCTGGCCACAGCGGATTCCACGGGCACGCACTCCCTCTATACCACATACCAGGACCACGAGATCATGTTCCACGTGTCCACGATGCTGCCTTACACCCCCAATAACCAGCAGCAGGTGTGAGGGGGCTGGGGGTCCGGGGGGGGGGGGGGGGCCAGGGCTTTCTGGGGAAGCAGGGAGGGTTGCTGTGTGGGTGGCAGTATTTGAGCCTTCCTCTCAGGTCTGTTGACCCCCAACAACTCTCCCTGCTGGTGTCTCTCCCAAGACTTAGCACCCCAGGCCTTGTCCAGGGGCGGGTGGGGGAGCCACTGGTGCCCAGGCTCTGCCCTGCCTGAATGAGGAGGGACTTGGGGGGCCCGCTCACATCCCTTACCATCTAACCCCCAGCTCCTGCGGAAGCGCCACATCGGCAACGACATTGTGACCATCGTGTTCCAGGAACCTGGCAGCAAGCCCTTCTGCCCCACCACCATCCGCTCACACTTCCAGCACGTGTTCCTAGTGGTGCGGGCACACGCACCCTGCACTCCGCACACCTCCTACAGGTGGGCGCCTGCGTGCTGCCCGCTCTGCCACGGGGTCTGGCTTCCTGGACCCTCCCTGTTGCCCCTGACTACCGCCTCCCTCCCCGCAGGGTGGCCGTGAGCCGCACCCAGGACACCCCGGCCTTTGGGCCAGCTCTGCCCCCTGGCGGAGGCCCCTTCCAGGCCAACGCCGACTTCCGGGCCTTGCTGCTGGCCAAGGCGCTCAACGGCGAGCAGGCGGCGAGCCAAGCGGGCCAGTTCCACGCCATGGCCACGCGCACGCGCCAGCAGTACCTGCAGGACTTGGCCACCAACGAGGTGACCACTACGTCGCTGGACTCGGCTTCGCGCTTCGGCCTGCCCTCCCTGGGTGGGAGGCGGCGGGCGCCCCCTCGGGGCCCCGGCGCCGAGCTGCAGGCGGCGGGCGCGCTGGTGTGGGGTGTGCGCGCGGCGCCCGGGGCGCGGGGCGCGGCCGGGGCCCAGACGGGCAGCCCCGACGGCGCCGAGGTACCCTGCCTGCTGGGCATCTCGGCGGAAGCGCTGGTGCTGGTGGCGCCGCGTGACGGCCGCGTAGTCTTCAATTGCGCCTGTCGCGACGTGCTGGCCTGGACCTTCTCCGAGCAGCAGCTCGACCTGTACCACGGCCGCGGGGAGGCGATCACGCTGCGGCTCGACGGGCCCCCCGGCCAAGCCGTGGGTGAGGTCGTGGCGCGGCTGCAGGTGAGGCCCGGAGTAGGGATGGAGCCGGCTTTGGAACCGCTCGCTCCTGCTGCCTCCTGCCTAGGGGAAAGTCAAGGGTGCGGCCCCAGCCCGGGAGCCTGGCAGGGCTGGAACTGGAGCCCCTGGTCTCTGAGCCTCACGCCCTCATCGGCCGGCTGGTTGCTGATGCTCTCCAGAGTGTGCAAACGGCTGGGCGGCCTGGGACGGGGTCTCCGGGGCTGGCGCGGGGGCGGCCCCTCCTCGCGCAGTCCTCTCACGCCCCGCCCCGCCCCAGCTGGTGAGCCGCGGCTGCGAGACCCGCGAGCTGGCGCTGCCCCGCGACGGCCAAGGCCGCCTGGGCTTCGAGGCGGACGCCGAGGGCTTCGTCACGCAAGTGGAGCGCTTCACGTTCGCCGAGACGGCGGGACTGCGGCCCGGGGCGCGCCTGCTGCGCGTGTGCGGCCAGACGCTGCCCAGCCTCGGCCCCGAGGCCGCCGGACAGCTGCTGCGCTCGGCGCCCAAGGTCTGCGTCACCGTGCTGCCCCCCGACGAGAGCGGCCGGCCGCGCAGGTCAGGGCGCCGGGCGCGGGGAGGTGGGAGGAGCGGGCGGCCGGCCACCGCGCGGGGCTCGGTGCTGGCATTAGCGTGCGCTCTAGAGTCCATCTGGTCTCTGCTGCAGCAACCCGACTTGTTGCACGAAAGCATCCAGAGACAATGTAAATGAGCGAGTGTGGCCGTGTTCCACTCAAACTTTATTTATGGACACGGACATTTGAGTTTTATATGATTTTCACGTGTCGTGAAATATTCTTTTGGTTTCTTTCAACTATTTTAAAATGTAAAGACAATGCTTAGCTTGCAGGAGTACAAAAACAGGCACATCTAAAACAGAAAAGAAAAAGGCCTGGCGGGCTCGATTTGGTCCCCAGGCAGTAGTTTTTGGGTCTCTATGCTAAGAGACCCGCCTGGGTTATTATTTAAATGCTTACGGCAAGCTGTGAGGCCGGCACCATCATCCCCATCTCACAGATGGCGAAACTGATGTTCAGAGCGCTTTGCCCAGGATACACAGGGACAGCACTGTGATTTGAACCTACATCTGGAAAAATGGCCAGTAGCCAGGCAAACATTTTTCCTTGTTGTCAGGGAGTTTGGAGAGCTCTCCTCCTCCTGGAAGTGAGCCTCAGGCGCAGCTGGGAGAGGGGCTGGCCATGTGGGCTGCTGGGGGCGGGGTGTTCCTGCCTGACGCTGCCCCTTCCTCCCCCCAGGAGCTTTTCGGAGCTGTACACACTGTCTCTGCAGGAGCCCAGCCGACGGGGGGCCCCAGAGCCTGTGCAGGATGAGGCCCCGGGGTTGGTCCTGCTGCCCGCCACGAAGCAGCTGCTACATTTCTGCCTGAATAATGGCAGCGGTCCTCCAGGGCCTGGGGACCTGGCCGAGGAGAGGACTGAGTTCCTGCACAGCCAGAACTCACCATCACCCCGCAGGTCCGCCTTCTTGGCCTTCCCTCTCTTCCAGCCCGGTGAGGCTGGACAGGCAGGCCTCTGAAAGCAGGCGCCACGGGCCGCAGCGTCTAGTGCTGAGCTGTCCCCGCTCTCTCCAGCTCCCTGTCAGACGAGGTCCCAGTCCTGCCCAACACCACCCCGGACCTCCTCCTGGCCACCACCGCCAAGCCAGCCACACCTAGCACTGGCAGGGAGACTCCCCCCACCCAGGTGAGCACAAGCGACGCTCCGGAGCCCAACAAGGGGTGAGAGCACAGTGGTGATGGTGGGCATCACTGCATTCATACCCACTTCTGCCCCCCAGGATGGGCCAGGCAGCCCCACTGGTGATGAGGACAGGGGCAACCCGGCCCCGGAGCTGAGGGCCTCCTTCCTGCCACGCACCTTGTCTCTGCGCAACTCCATCAGCAAAAGTGAGTCTGGAGCAAGGTGAGGGATAGGAGGCAGGCGGGGGGAGGCTGGCCTGGGTTTCCCCGGCTGAGCCACCTCATGCCCACAGTCATGTCAGAGGCAGGCAGTGAGACCCTGGAAGACGAGTGGCAGTCCATCTCAGAGATCGCCTCCACTTGTAACACCATCCTGGAGTCGCTGTCCCGGGAGGGTGAGGCTACCAGGGCGCTGGGGGTAGGAGCCAGGATGGGGCTCTTAATTCCCTTTACCTGCCTGTCCAAACGGTCCCTCTGTCCCCACAGGACAGCCCATCCCAGAGAGTGGAGATGCCAAGGGAACGCCAAAGTCTGATGCTGAGTAAGGCTCCACGCCCCATCTAGCCCCCTCACTGTACCTAGGTGCCCACTGTCTGTGCCCACCCATTGGAGTTAAGCATTGTCCTGGGGCTCTGCCTTCACGGACCCCTAAGTTTGAGAAGACTGGGGTTGGGCCCCTCTCATTCAGGTGGGTCTGGGAGCCAGCCCACGGTGCTGCCCCCTGCCCTGGTCCCACTGAGTCCTGACCTCATGTCCTCAGGCCAGAACCCGGCAGCCTGTCAGAGAAGGTCTCTCACCTGGAGTCCATGCTCAGGAAGCTGCAGGACGACCTGCAGAAGGTGACGGCGTGGGCTGGGGTCGGCAGGGACTACAGGGCTACCCCAGGACAGGGGCGGGCCCCTCTGACTCCCGCTCCCCCGACCCCCTAGGAGAAGGCGGACAAGGCAGCCCTGGAGGAGGAGGTGCGGAGTCTGCGGCACAACAACCGGCGGCTGCAGGCCGAATCCGAGAGTGCGGCCACCCGCCTGCTGCTGGCCTCCAAGCAGCTGGGCCCTCCCAGCCCCGACCTGGCCTGAGCCATCTTGTCCAGCCTTGGCCTGCCCGCGGGCCTGCTCAGAACCGCCCAGGACCTTCAGGGCACCGGCTCCCACGGGGCCCTGGGCCTTCCTCAGGAACTGTCCCTGCGCTTAGGCGCATCTTAGCACTGCCCCCACTGCCCGGCCCATTATGTGGTGGCGAAGTTGCCCTTGCCACATCCCATCTGTAAATATTCTGTGCAGAAACCAGGACTTCAGGGAGTAAAGAAGCCACTGCTATTTGTGTCTGGTTGGGCCTTCATGACATGACAGGGGAAGGGCTTTTGCCCCAGCGGCTCCAGCCAAGTTCCTGGGACCAGTTAGATGAGCAGGCCCTGGTGACACTGGCTCAGGGTTGGGATGGCACTCACAGAGGGGTTCTCTGAGGCTAAGCCACCCCTTCGCTTCTCTCGCAAACACTGATTTGGTCTGTTGGGAAGCAGGTGGCCGCACCCCACACCTATTCCGCTTCATCGTCTGAGCCAGGCCCAGGCAGGCCCCTGCCATGGAACCCAAACTGAGGGGCTGAGATCAGGGGCAGAAGGTGGACCTGCAGGACAGGGAGAGACAGAGCTCAGGGGTCAGTGACAGCCTGACCATGCCCCCTTATAAAGGCCCTATCACCCTGCAAGGCCCTGGCCCCAGTGCAGGCCCCACCTCTCTCTGTAATCACTGAGCCCCCAAGCCTGGCACGCCCTTGACCACCTGGCCAGACCTTGCAGGGCCCAGTTCCAGTGGGGCTAGCTTCTCTGCCTTAGTTGCTTGGGAGATGTTTTCATGTCCCGGGGGAAATTAGTCCTTGACCCACTTCTCTTCTCACCAGGCCAGGCCCTTTCCCGTGAGTGGCATCAGCAGGTCCAAACGTGGATTTTGTCTAAACCCTTTGCTTTCTGGATCTGAGGCCAGACAGGGTACTGACTTGTCCAGCATCCCATGCCTAGTCCAGCCCCTTCCCCAGGCTGGCTGAGACCCAGGCCCTGGGCCCACTAGGCTTTGGTAGGATGAGCTAGGTTCTGAGCAAGTTTTGGGGGAATCTGCCTTCACGAAGGAGGTAATGTGAGGGCTGGGTTTTGAAGGTTGTGTAGGAGTTGACCAGGCAGAGAAGTCAAAGCCATCCTGGGTAGGACCAGTTTGGGGCCTAGAGGACAGGGATCCAAGGGCAAAGGAGCTGGAGCTCAGTCAAAGGGCTGTGAAAGGTGCACTGGGGATCCTGGACTAGCAGTTCCCGACACTGTGTCCCAGCTTTTAGCTGCTGTGAACTACAGTGAGGAGCCCTCACGGGGCAGTGTGGAAGGCTCTGGTCACTCTCTGGGTGTGTCTGCAGAAAACTCGGATCGGGTCCCGTGCTTGATAGATGTTCAGAGGGAGAGTGATGAGGTAAAGTTTGGGTGTCAGGGCCCTTTGCTGCAATGAAGGCAGGGCCAGGAGGAGGCTGTAGCAGAAGCCCCAGTGGGAGGTCATAGTGTCTCAAACGAGGTGATAGTGCTGAAGATCGGGAGAAGTGGGCAGACTTACCAGGACCTGGCAAGGGAGTGGACTGGGGTCACTAGGGGAGAAGATGCGGCATCTACTGCCGTGGCCAGGTTTCTGGTTGGAGTCCCTGGAGGATGCCAGGGCCCAGGCCGAGACAGGGAGGGCTGGGGCAGGCTGGGTATGGCCCCGATCTTTTGAAACAGGGTGCGTTTGAAGCTTGAAGGATGTCAGTGTGAGATGTCCATTAAGCTGGCGCGCAGGAGAGAAAGGTCTGGGCCGGAGACAAGGATTTCGGACGGGGGAACCAAGAGCACGATGAGGTCACTCACGGAGTGTGGGAAGGGCCATGAGCGGGCTTCCGGGGGTCACCGGAGGGCACCGCAGGACACTGAGAAAGCCAAGAGCGAGCCACGGCCGGGGCTGGAGGACCTGGGCTCACTCGTTCCCCTCTGGGCCTCAGGTGGGCCCCACTGCGGGCAGCTCCGCCATCCGCTTCCTGGGCCTAGGAGCCTTCGCAGCCGCCAGGTCCTCGCACTCGCCCCGACCCCGCCCCCAGCGCCCGGGCTCCCTCCGCGGGCGCTCCCCAGCAGGTTCGCCCGGGTCCCGACCCGGCCAACACGCTCGGGTGCCGCCCCTCGCGCGGAAGTGCGGCTGGGCCTGGTCCCTGAGTGGCCCTCCCAGTTTCAGCCCCGCCCCGTGGCCTAGGGGCTGGAGCGCGAGCTCGACTCTAGACGCGTTCAGGTTCCCCAACGTTCCGCCGCCCGCTGGCATCTTCCCTCGTAGGCACGGTCCATCCGAGTCTGCACCCAGGGCCTCCTGTGTTCCCAGGGGACTCGGCAGCTTCCGCATCACGTCCCACTGATAACCCGTTTGCCCCTGCCCTCACCCTCCCGCAACAGTGCGAAGCCCGGAACAGAGGCCCCGTTGCCCTCAGCACACGACTTTTTCGGCAGCGCGTTACCTGGCCTCACCGTGCAGAATAACATCTGCGCATGCGCACTTGAGAAGGCTGGGCCCAGCCCGCCGCGGCCTGTCGCCGACCCTGCTTTACTGCGCGTGCGTCAGGCCAAGCCGGAAGTACTTCCAGCTCCAGCCTTCTGGCTGTTACGTGACTTTTGTTTAGGCCTCCTGGAGCTAACACATTTAAGATTTCTTCGGTCCTCCCAGAAGCAGAAGAGAGTATCAAACCATAGACCTTTACCTGGCATCGAACAGATGCAAATCTTCCCTTGACCACCAAGAGATGCACGCGTGGCCCAGCGTTCTTGATCTTTTACAGCCTGGCCCCATCGAACTTTCCCAACATCGTCTCTCTGAGCCCGCTCACTTCCAAACGCTGGCCAGCCCCTCTGCGAGACCCACCCTCCTCTGTTAACCTAAGACCCGAGGCGAACGTAGCCTCCGTGAAGCCCTTCCGGAAAATGCTCCATCCCCACAGCCCTGGGCCCTCTCACTCCGCAGGTCCCCACCCACCATACCAGCCTGCTTTCATCCATGGGATCGTAACCAGGGGTTTCCAAGGGCATTCTCGACTGCAAACCCCCAGATGACAGTATAAATATTCATCCAACTCTGTATCAACAATGTCCAGCCTGACATGACTAGCAAAGAGCGTGCAGAATGCTGAAAGAAGGCAAATCTCTGGCCAGCTTGGCAATGAATTTATTAGTTGACAGTAGAAAGAGCAAGAGTCCAGCTGCTTTGAATCTTCTGTAAAAACTGAGCCTCTTGACTGGAGAGCTGCCAGCCTGCCCTCCCCCCACTCTCCAAACTCTACTATTAAGGCACTTGAGAAAAGGGGGAACCGAGAAGTCGCAGACCAAACCTCCCCAGAGTCTGGAGAGGGCCAGTGCTGTCCCACCAGTTCCTTTCAGCCAGATGAGCAAGGAAAGAACTGGCAGAGACCTCTGCAGGGCAGGCAGGCTGGCCCCTCAAACGCTGGTGTTAGGCACAAGGACAATACCAGCACCACAGGGGCTGGTAACAGGGCATTATTTTGGCTCAAGGTGTACATCCATGATTTGAGAACACTTGGTAATAAGGCTTTGCAGCCTCAAAGGCCATAGCTCCAGCCTGTGCTTCTCTCTAGGAGAGTATTAGAAGCTGGAGGGTGGGGACAGGAGCCCCCAGAGTTCCCTCTAGAGACAAGGGAGCTAAACATCAGGATGAGAGAAGTGTGTGAGTCCTCTGAGGTTCCCCCTTTCTAGAGAAGTTAATGCTTCTGCTAAAGCACCTCCAAAAGGATATAGATACTGCCAATAAAAGAATAAAATGCAGCCCCCCTCCCCAGGAAAATGTCACCCAAAGAAGTTGGGGGCAGTTGGAGCACACACCCTCAGAATCCGTAAGTGCCTGCTTTGGAGGGCTTCAATCCCCTGTGACCCAGTGCTCCGGGCAGGGCAGGTGTCACCTCCCTAGGAGCTGATCTGACTCAGAAGGGCTGAGAAGTCCATGTCCGAAATGGAGGAGAAGTCTTCGTCCCCTGAGAGGAGACCGTTGGGGAGCCCGGAGGCCCCCAGGGGAGCGGGAGCTGGGTCAGGGGGCCGCTGGGACCCTGACATCAGGCGAGTTATAGCCTCAGGGTACTCCATCAGCATGGGCTCAGCTGTGTGGGGGGCCATAGAGACACCCTGGTTCAGCAGCTGCTGAAACTCAGAGTTGTCGACAGATGCCAGGTCCGTGAACACGGCCGGGTCAGTGTTATTGCCGAGCAGGGCCCCCAGGTCTTCATCAGCATCAAACTGCAGCTGCAGCAGGGCCTCCGTCAGTGTCCCTTCCCCAGCTTGGGTGGTCCTGGGGGCAGGCGGGGCCACGGCCTGAGCAAGGCCTGCGGCTAGGACAGGGACGGGAGCTGGGGCCTGGGCCAGAGCTGATGCCATGGCTGGGGCAGGGGCTGGGGCCTGCGCCAGGACTGGGGCAGGGGCTGGTGCCAAGGCCGAGGTCTGGCTTGGGATCGTCCCAGAAGGAAAGACCATGGGGGAAAATTCCTCAAAGTTGATGGTGCTGAGGGATGGCGTAAAGGGATAGGGCTGGGGAGCTGGAGGAGAGACAGAGAGGCAGGGGTCAGAGAAAGCCTCAGAGACCCACCCTGTCCTCTGTACCCCAGCCCCTGTCAACAGTGCTATGGAGTCACTGCCAGCACCCGAGCTCCCTCCTCCTAGCACCCAATCTGACCTGGCCTGTAGGGTCTACTTCTCGCCTCACCTCCTCTGTGGAGCCCTCCTTGTCTACTCCAGCCCACAAAGCTCTCCCAGTCTTTCAGAGGAAGCTATCAGCTGGTAAAACCTCTCCTTACAGCCAAAAAACCAAGCCTCCAGAGGGCCTGGGCCCAAGGCGCAACCAGTGAGTAGTGGCCTGAAGCAGGGCACTCGTCACACTTTTGTGACTTTGTCACTCTTTTTTGAGGCCCACCCCAGCACATACATTCTGTTACTTTGGAGCTGATTCTTTTCTTCCCCTAATTCAACTGAGGGCAGAGACTGTGCGTTTTTTAATTTCTATATCCCAAGGTATCCAATATGGGGTTTAATGGGCACAGCAGTTCTCAGATTTCAGCATGCGTTAGTGTCCCCAGGAAGTTGCTGGTTCCTGGGCCACATTTCCGAAGCATCTGATTCCGCTGGTCTGTAATGGGGCCCAGGAATCAGAATCTTCACCAACCCCCTCAAGGTGGCCCTGACATGGGGAACTAGGCCTCACACCCTGAGAAACACCCCAACAGAGAGCAGGCTTCAGACACCTGCTGGCCAGGCTGCCTGCTCGTCTCCCCCAAGAAGGTGTCTAAACCACGGGCTGAAGAGATCTGCGCCTGCAGTGCCGGAACAACAGAAAACCTTACCTGGCTTGGGGACGGAGGCTGAGCTGCGGGCAGGCACAGCAATGCGCCGGGGCGGGGGCCGGGGGTCGGTGGGTCCTGCAGGGCAAGGCTGGGTCAGTTCCCGGTCCCCAGGGTCTCCCCTCCCCTGCCTACTGCCTTCTCAATCTCCCCACTGCCCCTCTCACCATTGAAAGGACTCTTTTTCATGATGCTCTTGAAGGTCTCATATGTCCTTTTGCGTTTCTCCTCAATTCGGTGACGATCATCTGGAAAAATAACGGGGAGAAGTGGGTCTCACTCTCCTCAGCTGGACCCCCAAAGGTCTCAAAAGACCCTCAGGAGGAAGGTGATGAGCCAAGCTTTCCTGAGACCCTTTCTCCAAAGCTTTCCAGCCAATGAGAAGGGCTGCGTGACACCGTGCCTCTCAACAATTCTGAGTCCCACAGCTTTCGGAGAAGGCCTCTGTTGGCTGAATGTGCCCCTCTGAAGGCCACATGGGTGCCTCCACGTAAAGGGGCCATGCTATCTGGGGGACAGGAGCCCTCCTGGGGCCCTAGTCTCCAGCCTCTTCGCTTCCCTGCGTTGCTCACGTCCTAGCTCCTCTCCAGCCTTGACCCAGGCCTGGCGATGATCTCCTGGCACTCTGGGGCAGCTGAGGCACCACACACTTGCTTATGACTGCAACAGACCCTCTTATTCTTGTCTCCGATGGTTCGAGAGTTCAGTCTAGAGCTTTCAAAACTGTCTAACTACCGCAGCACTCAGCTAACTCAAGTACTCACCACCACCCAAAGCCAGCCTCATCACCTCTCCCCAAAAACTTGGTTCTTTCTCCTCCCGTGTTCCCTCACCACCCGTCTGCCCAGTCACCAAAGCTAGAAACCTTGGAATCATCCTCAGCATCTTCCTTTCTCTCCCTCCCCACCATTCACTAACTCGACACCTATTTACCAAGGATCCACTATACGCTAGGCTCCACTCTAGCCACTGCGGATACCGCTCTGAGGAAGCAGACAAGGTTTCTGCTCCCCAAAGGTGACATCCTGGTGTCCGAGGAGCAAGGACACAACCATGTACAAGTGACAGGAACTTTGAGGAAGAGACACAGGGTGATGTAACAGCACCGGAAGTGAGGTCAGGGAGGCTAGTTTAGAGGTGGTGAGGGAAGCACTGGTGTGAGCGTGTCACAGAAGATCTGACGGCCAAGCCTTCCAAGCAGAGGCGACAGCTAGAACCCAGGTCCAGAGGCGGCACTGAGCCTGGTGTGTGTTGGACACAAAAGGGCTCGTGGGGCTGAAGGATACCCAAGGAGGACGGCGGGAGATGAAATCGTCTCGTTTTGTCATTCCCTCTACAACGTTCACCCTGCGTCTTCTCTTCCTGAACCATGACATCTTCCAAAATGGACCCCCCATCCGCCTCGAGTGTCTCCCTCTCTGATCCTCTACCCACTGCCGCCAGAACGAGCCTCCCGATCTGCTGTCATTTCTCTGCTTATAAACCTTCAGTGGCTCCCCACTGCCTTCAGGATGAAACCCTGGATGAATGCCTTGAGCATAACATTTAAGGCCCTCCTGCCTGGGCCTGCTCGCTGCCCAACGTCAGCTCCCACCACAAAGCTGCCCTCTAACGTGCCATGCACCCTCCAACACCCCTGCCCTTCCAGGTGCTGGTCCACCCGCCTGGAGAATGCGCTTCTGTCTTTCTCCAACTTAAATGCCACCTCCTCCACGCAGCTGTCTGCAGCATCCCGGCACTCTGACACACCTCCCTCTTTCACATGTCATTCTGTGACTTAAGGATCTGTTTTGCATGTGTCTTCCTCATGTGACTGAGCTTCCGAAGGGTAGGGAACACGTCTTACTCATCTTTGTACTCACAATACCTGGCACCGGCCCTGGCACCAAGTGGGAATTCAATCATTATTTGTGGAAGGAACTGACGGCTGTTTTGCGGTTGCTTTCTGAGCCCTAAGAGACTGCTCCCAGGGAGAAAACACTCTTAGGCGAGATGCTGGGCTTCGGAAAAAGGATCATTCTGGCTGTTCCTACTGTGGTCAGATGCCTGAAAGCCATGACCAAACTATGTTTGTGTGGCAGTGACAAGAGACACACAGCGTGGCCAGGGGACCCTGGAGCCAGATAGCTCACTAGCTATGTGACCTGAGGCAAGTCAGATGCTATCTCCTACCTCAAAAGGTTCGTGAGAGAATAAAATCACCTAATTCACTGACATACTTAGATAGGGCCAAGCGTGTAATAAGAAAGAACCCAATAAGCCTGGGGTATCATTATTACTAAATTCAGCAAGAAAGAGAATCTCATTGCTGTGTAACTCCCTGCCTGACTCCAGCTTTGGACACCCAACTGCAGCCCCAGACATCCGGCCCTGGCCTCGCTCTCACTGGCTGGAGCCCAGGGCCCTGCTGCCACCTTCCCCAGCTGTGCACCTGTGTCTGGCAAATACTGGAACTCCATGGGCTCGCTGAGCTCCCGATCCGAAGGCCGCCGCAGCTGCATGGAGACACGCACGGGGGCCTGCAGGCTGGGGTCCGCATAGGGAGGTGTCCGGAACACAATGGCCACTTGTCGGTGAACATCGGCTTGTGAAAAGGAGCCTCGGGCCTCCCAGCCTGGTCCCGTGAAATACACCTCGATGTCCTCTGCAGGAGATGGGGTGGCAGTGTGGGTCAGTGTGCCCAACCCACCCACAGCCCAGCACATTCCCCAATTGCCGATACTTGTCCATGAGGCATTGGGGGCAGTGTTTAAAGCCAGTTCCCTGACACTCGCCATCACTGCTCAGCCCTGCCCCTCACTCCTGCTCCAAAGGCCAGCCCTGCTTCCCAGTGAGTACCTTTCTGCACCTTGTCACAAAGCAGGAAGATCTCATCGCCCCCGAGGCAGCTCCCGGAGTTCCGGTTCACTCGGCAGATCTTGAGCTCAGCAGTGTTGGGGGCGCCTGAGGGTGTGGGGATACAAGGGAAGCCCTGAACCGCCAGAGGTCTCCGAGGCTGGCCTGCAGGAGACGCGAGGCCCCTGCCCCGCCCAGAGTCAGGGGCATCCAGAGCTTGCTGACTGCACCTTGCAGTGAAGGCTCGCCCATGCTCATTAGCTCCTCTCCCCAACCAATTCACCAACTATTGACCTGCTGGCACCGGCTGTACGCCCAGCACTGCTCACAGCACGGAGAACACGACAACGCACAAAACCCACACCGCTCTGCGCCCACGGAGCTCACAGTCTAGTGGGACCCGATGTGGTCACACCTCCTCCTTGTCCACTTGACCAAGCAATCTTCAAGGCCCAGTTCATACCCACCTTGGCCAGGAACCCTTCCCTCCTGAGCCCCCGTTCATCCTGGTTTCCCGTCCTTGGGGCTCCAGGGCCCTTTCGTTTTCATTCATCCCGCTGGTTACTTTAGAGACTGCACGTTGATCAATGTCTGCCCAATCCAGCTGTGAACTTCCTGTGAGCTTTCACCACTGAATTACTCCTCTCGAATATTATCTTGTGCCTGGGAGCTCATTTCCTGGAGTCCTTAGCACAGTTCTGGCCACACGATCCTCTCAGCACATACTGGAAATGCCTGTCTCCCCTCTGCCTCCCTGTCAGCCCGGAAGCTACACCTCGAGGGCAGCTCTGGCTCTCCTCCGCCTTGTCTCCCAGCCAGCAGAGCTGGCACAGGAGAGAAGACAAATACGCCTGCTTACCGAAGGCAGCCAGAGCTCCTCTCGCAGGCCACACCCGTCTCACCCTTCCTCCTCCCAGGCCCGTCCCTCTCCCCTTCCTGCACTCCCTGGCCACTCACGGTTGTCAAAGATGGGATGAGAAAGGACAGGCGACAGGCGGAGGGGCCTGCCTGCCGGGTCCCGCACTGTCACCTGGAAGCATAGCCGCACCGCATTCAGGTCGTAGTCCCCACGCTGCTCTTCTATGGGAACTGCCAGAAGAAGAGCGGGTCAGGAGAGCGGGGGCCGGGGGTGGGAGAGACAGGGAACAATGGGCAGGGAGCTCTGGGCTGAGAGAGCCATTTGAAGGCTTGTGAAACAGCAGGAGTCCTAGAGGAGGAGGAAGAGAAGGTTCTAGACCCATCACTGACTCCACCTGTGACCCTGCATGTCATATCCCCTCTCTGGGTCTCAGCTTCCCCAATGGTAAAATGGGAGTGTGTACTGAATGGGCATCAAGATTTCATCCATACTGTGAGTCTTGGCCAATGGGGGAGAGAGGAAGGGAAGGTGGCCTCAGAAGGGCGACAGAGGGTAGGGGTGCTCTAGGCAGGCCCAGGCCTTCACCCCCTCACCCCTCACCTTGGAAGGGGTTGTTGTTGGTCTGGATGCGCTGACTGATGGCCTGCTCCAGGTCTCGCTTCTTTACACACTGGATCCCCAGGTTCTGGAAGCTGAGGTCCCCCCCGGCGTCAGTCGCCACTGTCTCCAGCAGAGTCTGGGCCCTACTGCCTCGCCCAGTCTACCCCTTCCTCCCCACCCACTCACCAGATGCTCAGCCCTCCAATGGCTTTCCAGTGTGCCGCAGTGAAACTCACTCCTCATTCTGGCTGACAAGCCCCTGTGCCCTGCCACCCACTCTAAACATAGTGCCTGCCGGCTCCCTGCCCTCAGCCGCAGGGGCTTCTTTTCCGTTCGCCAAACACAATGAACTGACTCCGACTTCAAGGCCTCTGCACTTGTTCATTCTGCCTGGAATGTTCTTTCTGTGCTTCTCTGCTTTCTCACCACTCAGGTCTTTTTTTTTTCCCCCCAAGGAAGATTAGCCCTGAGCTAACTGCCGCCAATCCTCCTCTTTTTGCTGAGGAAGGCTGGCCCGGAGCTAACATCCGTGCCCGTCTTCCTCTACTTTATATGTGGGACGCCTGCCACAGCATGGCTTGCCAAACGGATACAAATCGGCGAACCCAGGGCCGCCAAAGCAGAATGTGCTCTCTTAACCGCTGTGCCACCGGGCCGGCCCCTCACCACTCAGATCTTGCCTGAGAGAGGCCCTCTGACCTCCAGATCCAGAGTAAAACAAGACCAACTCCCCTGCTATTCTTCCAACCTACCACTCTTCTATTTTCAGCATTAAAATTATTACTCTTATGGTATCTCGTTTATTTATTTGTCTATTTATTTATGGCCTGTCTCTGTCAACTTGTATGTAAGCTCCAGGGGAGACTGCTGGTTCACTGGTTTTCTTTCTCACTACAAGAGATGTGATACTGAGGGACTGGCCCTGCCAGCCACAGGATTTAGGGGTTCAGAGATGACTAGGGACCCACCCGTATCCCGTGGAGCTCACACCTGCTTGAGGGAGTGGACACACAAACAGGTAATTTCAAGACAAAGGGGGGCCGGCTCGGTGGCGCAGCAGTTAAGCACGCACGTTCCGCTTCTCGGCGGCCCGGGGTTCGCCGGCCCGGATCCCGGGTGCGGACATGGCACCAGTTGGCACGCCATGCTGTGGCAGGCGTCCCACATATAAAATAGAGGAAGATGGGCACGATGTTAGCTCAGAGCCAGTCTTCCTCAGCAAAAAGAGGAGGACTGGCAGAAGTTAGCTCAGGGCTAATCTTCCTCAAAAAAAAAAAAAAAAAAAGACAAAGGGAATCTGCTTGCAGAGCTGGGGAGGAATTCCACCCTCTGACCAGAAAGGAACAACACTGTAACAGCTACACGACTGCCCCGCCTGGTGCTCCCCCCACCCCCTCCCCGCTCCGCCTGTCTGTGGGCAGCTCACCTGTGGATGCAGCGGTCAGGGCAGAGCTCAGCCTCATAGAAGCCATCCCGGCAGTCTTTCCCCACAAGCTCGTGGGGGTGAGGCCGGTGAGGAGGGTCCTTGGTGACCAGGGAGATGCGAACTGTCCCTGGCCCCGTGTAGCCATTGATCTGTCCAAAGTACAGAGAGCATCCTAGAGACTCTGGAATTCCAGACCCAACTTCCAGACACAGATTGCACGGGGGCCTGGAAGCAAGCCCACTGGCAGTCCACAGTCCCACCCTGGCTGACTCTGTGCCTCCCCCGCCACCCGTGGAGCCAGGGCTGACCTTGATGGTGGGGTGGGTCTTGGTGGTATCCGTGCTCCTCTCGCCCGGGATGCTGCCCGCTGAGCGCCCCTCGCACTTGTAGCGGAAGCGCATGCCCCGCTGCTTGGGCTGCTCAATGATCTCCACATAGGGGCCAGAAGCCTGGGCTGGCTCTGTGGGGGAGACACCGGCCAGCCCCCATCAGGCGGCCGACCCCATGGCCCCTAACCCTGGGGAGCTCCTCCCGAAGCAGAGAAAGGATGGTCCACTTACCCGAAGGGAAGATGAGGGGGAACAGGTCTGAAAGGGGAGGGAGACAAGGGTCAGCACAAGCCCACTTCCCATCCTCACGGAGAGGAGAGAGAGCCAGGCTCCCTCCGAGGGAAACTGAGTCAGAGCCTGCTACCTGGAGCCTGCAGTGAAACTCAGGGGCGGGGGTAAAGGAACCAGAAACATCTGTTTCCACAGGGAAAACTGGGAATAGCGTCCTCCCTTTACTGGGGGAAACTGAGTCAGGGCCTTTTGTACTTTCATAAGGAAAACTAAGGAAGGGCACTCCCCACCCTCCATCCCGAGAGGAAACTGAGTCAGACACATTCTCCCCCTAAAAAGGAAACTAAGTCAGAATCACCTCCACGGGCCTCGTGGGGAAACTGAGTCAAAGTTCACCCCACATCCCCACCCCAGGAAGATACTGAGTCAAGGCCCCCTCCACCCAGAGGGGAAACTGAGTCAGACCCCTAACGCCTGCCCCGCCCCACGCCACCATCCGGCCGGCCGCTCCCTGCGCAGCGCCCATCGGCGCAGGAAGGGGCGGAAGGCGGCGCGGGGCTCCCGCTGCGGGCCCGGCCGCCCGGGCGCCGCCACCCGCGGGGTAGGAGGGTGCCCTCACCTTCCATGGCCGGGGTCCCGGGGGCGGGGCCGGGGTCGCAGCTGGGCCCGCGGCGCGCGCTACAGCAGAGCCATTCGCCAGAGGCGGAAATGCGCTGCGCGCGCCCGCCGCCGCGTCACTGCCGGGAATCCGACCGCGCCTGCGCGCTGCGCCGCCGCCGCTGCCGCCGCCCCGCGGGGGGCCGAGGCCAAGTGCGTGCCGCACGGAGGACGAAGAGGCCGCGCGCGCCGCGCCGCCGGGGGCCAGTGACAAGTGTGCGCCGCGCGGGAGACGAAGAGGCTGCCCGCCCGGAGGCTGCTCCCGGGGCTGGCGGGGCGGCTCGGCTGCTCCCGGGGCTGAGCCTCGTCTGGAGGGCGGGCCCAACGATTACTCACAATGTTTTTAGGGGATTTCGGGGCCCCCTCCCGCGGATCGGAGGAGTTTGGTGATGTCACCCCTGGCCGGGTCTGGAGCAGAGCCAGGGCTGCTGGGCTGTGGCCGCCCGCCCTGCGCAGGGAAAGGCCCGGGCCTGCTCCGCCCGCAAAGGCCGGTGGCTGACCTCCGCACGGTTTCTTAATCGCTGAAGGTGCTCTTGGTGGCTGTCGCCGCAGAAGCACTTTTTAATTTCCCGTTCCCCCCAATCGAGATGCAGCGGGGAAAAGGGAAGCGCCCGGACCTCTCCACCTGGCTGTGCTTGGATCGGGGGCTTCGCGGAGCCTGCTGCACGCAAGGGGCGACCGAGGCTCCGTGCCGCGTCCGCTCCCGCCAGCGAGTGGGGCCGCGGGCTCGTCGGTTTAAGATGCATCCACCCTGCTGGCCATCGGGGGCAGTGGGTGGGCAGGAGGCGCCCAGGAGTAAATGTCCGAGGCCTCGTCTGCGCAGCCTGACGCCTGTGACCCAGAAGGTCCGAGACCCGAGGAGCCGCTTGAACCCTGTGGGTCACGCCCCCCACCCGCCTCCACAGGTCCTCCTGCTAGGGTCCAATCGTTGGCCAAAGCATTTCCACTAAGTAACTGTCAGGCGACCCCTCGGCGGGAGTATCGTGTCTAAGGCCAAGCCCAAGTCGCATTAGTGCAGAGCGAGGGAGGGTCCGGAGCACCCCCCCCCCCCCCGCCCCCCCCCCCGCCCCGACCCTAGGCAGTTTCCTCATCCGAGAATAAGGATGCTCCAAGGCAGGCGGCGGAGTCGTCCCCAGATGGAGACATTTTTATCTTCTCTAAATTCGTTCTAAATTAGGGAATCATGTGGGAATTGGAAAAGATTGGAAATTCTGACTTGCTTTCCCAGGCTCTGAAAAAACAGGAAGAGAAAAGTGAAAATAGTTACCACCCCTCCCACTCATTTCAGTTTCTCACGTGGCTCAGCCCATTAGAAAAGTAAGCTAACTTTTTTGAGGAGGCCTACTTCGGGTGAACAGGATGGATTAATTATAATCTGGTTAGGGACACACAATCGTCGTTGATCCTTGCATGATCCTCTTTTTAAAAATTCATATGTATTTATAAGTTTTAAATTAATATATTGAGTTCCGGTGTACCCACTGCAAAACTCCAGGGGCTGGATAGAACCCCAGCAAGACTCACATCTACCCTCCTGCCTCTAATCTGTTCATCCCTTCCTTATCCCGTGGGCAGGACACCCCCATCCAGAATTCTACGTTTGTTACTCCCTTGACTTTTAAAGAAAAAAAATTTACTCACATATATGTGCCTACACAATATGTTGTTTGGTTTTGCTTAGTTTTGAACTTTTATGAAGAGCGTATCATATTTTTTTGTACTTTATTTCCTTTTTTCATTCAACAATTACCAAGGGTCATCCATTTCACAGTTGATTCACTTTTTGCTGCTGTATACTATCCTGCTGTGTAAATATGCCGCACACCATTTATTTATTTATTCATCCTGAGGATGACCATTTGGGTTTCCAGGTTTTCGCTATTTTAAATAGTGTGGTTAAGAACATTCCTGTGAATGTCTCCTGCTGGACATGTATCCAGGAGTTTTCTTAGGTATATACCTAAAAGTGACTTATTCGGGCAAAGAATTTCCCTTCATCTGTTTTCAAAATAATTCTTTCCTTCTCTAGCATCCTCCAAAGTTGATCAATAAGCATTTAAAAAAATTGTCAGTGAATGCATAGATTTAAACATATTTGATATGCTTTAATCTATTGCAACTATTATTCTTATTGAAGTTCAGATTGTTCCATCTTTGGCTGTGGGAACCTTTTCAAGTTGATTCTTTAGTCCTTTTTTTAAAAAAAGATTTTATTTTTGCTTTTTCTTCCCAAAGTCCCCCGGTACGTAGTTGCATATTTCTGGTTGTGGGTCCTTCTAGTTGTGACACGTGGGACGCTGCCTCAGCATGGCTTGATGAGCAGTGCCGTGTCCCCACCCAGGATCCGAACTGGCGAAACCCTGGACCACCGAAGCAGAGCATACGAACTTAGCCACTCAGCCATGGGGCCAGCAGCTCTTTAGTCCTTTTGACACAGTTCCAGTAGTGTCTGAGATCTGGAATCAGACGGCTTTCTAAGGAGTCCTGGTTCTTCTCTTAATGGGAAATGACCACAGTCTGCGTGCTAGCGATACTTATTGCTACTGGATCAGTCATTGTAGTCCTTTTCAGCGAACAGTTAGGCTGTATATACATATACATATATATAGATATATATATATATTTTTTTATTTTTTATTTTTTTGGTGAGGAAGATTGGCCCTGAGCTAACATCTGGGCCTATCTTCCTCTATTTTTCGTATGTGGGATACTGCCAGAGCGTGGCTGGTTGAGTGGTGTGTACATTAGCACCGGGATGGGAACCCGTGAGCCCTAGGCCGCAGAAGCAGAGCACCCGAACTTAACCACTACAGCACCAGCTTGCCCCTGTATATATTTTTATATGACTTGCATCAGGAGTTCATACTGATATCTCCTTTTCAAATTTAGGATTACAGTGTTTCAATTCAATTATCTTACATATTTCTCTCATGTCAAAAAAATCTCGATTCTCTTTTTACAAAAATTTAAAAAATCTATCCTTAAGTTCATATGGACTATCAGGAAAACCTTATTCGCCAAAACAACCTGGAAAAAGAAGAACAAAGTTGGAAGAGCAACACTTTCTGATTTCAAAACCTACAAAGCTATAGTAATCAAAACGATGTGGTGCCGGCATAAAGAGAGATGGGTAGACCAACAAAAGAGAATAGAATAGAGAGCCTGGAGAAATAAACTCTCGCATATAATGGTTGGATCTTTTTTTTTTTTTTGGTGAGGAAGATTGGCCCTGAGCTAACATCTATTGCCAATCTTCCTCTTTTTGCTTGGGGAAGATTGTCACTGAGCTAACATCTGTGCCGATATTCCTCTATTTTATGTGGGATGCCGCCACAGGGTGGCTTGACAAGTGGTGGTAGGTCCGCACCTGGGATCTGGGCCTGCGAACCCCGGGCCCCAACTTAACCACTGCACCACCGGGCGGCCCCTATAATGGTCAAATGACTTTTGAAGAGTACCAAGACCATTCAATGAGCAAAGGACAGTCTTTCAACAAATCGTGTTGGGAAACCTGGACATCCACATGCAAAAGAATGAAGTTGGACGCTTACCTAACACCATATACACCGTATACAAATTAATCCAAATTGGATTGAAGACCTAAATTAAAGAGCTGAAACTATAAAACTCTTTGAAGAAACATAGGGGGAAGGCTTCGTGGCATTGAATTTGGCAGTAATTTCTTGGCTATGTCACAAAAGCCCAGGCAACAAAAGAAAAATAGACAAATTGGACTTCATCAAAATTAACTTTTTTGCACCAAAGAATACCCTCAACAGAGTAAAAATGTGACCTAAAGAATGGGAAGAAATGTTCGCAGATCATGTCTGATAAGGATTAATATCCCGAATATATAAATAATTCCTACAATTCAACAACAAAAAAACCCGAACAACCCAATTCAAAAATGGGCAATGGACTTGAGTAGACATTTCTCCAAAGAAGATATCAAGTAGCCAATAAGCACATGAAAAAACGCTCGACACAACAGCTACCAAGGAAATGCAAACAAAAAGTACAATGAGGGCCGGCCCCGTGGCCGAGCGGTTAAGCTCGCGTGCTCCGCTTCGGCGGCTTAGGGTTTCACTGGTTCAGATCCTGGGCATGGACATGGCACCGTTCATCAGGCCATGCTGAGGTGGCATCCCACATGCCACAACTAGAAGGACTCACAACTGAAAATACACAACTATGTACCAGGGGGCTTTGGGGCAAAAAAGGAAAAAATAAAAAATAAAATTAAAAAAAATAGTACAATGAGATACCACTTCACACCCATTAGGAAGGCTATTGTCAGAAAAACAAAAGAAATGTTGGCAAGGATGTAGAGAAATTGGATCCCTGGTGCATCACTGGTGCAGCTGCTGTGGAAAACAGTATGGCGGTTCCTCAAAAAATTAAACACAGTTACCTTATGATCCAGCAATTCCACTTCTGGGTATGCATATACACAAAACAAGTGAAAGAAGGAACTCAGATTTCGTACACCAATGTTCATAGCAGCGTTATTCACAATGGCCAAAATGTAGAAACAACTCAAATGTCCATGGTCGGATGAATCGGTAAACAAAATATGGTATATCCATACAATGGCATCATTCAGCCTTAAAAAGGAATGAAATTCTGGTACATGCGACAACATGGATGAACCTTGAAGATGTTATGCTAAGTGACATAGGCAGACACAAAAGGACAAATATTGTATGATTCCACTTATATGAGATACTTAGAGTAGTCAAATTCGTAGAGACAGAAAGTAGAATAACGGTCCCCGTGGCTGGGGAGAGGGGGAAGGGGGAGTTAGTGTTTCATGGGGACAGAGTTTATATTGGGGATGATGAAAAGATTCCGGAGATCGATGGTGGTGATGGTTGCACAACAATGTGAACGTACGTAATGCCACTGAACTGTACACTCAAAAATGGCTAAAATGGTAAATTTTGTTATGTATATTTTACCACAATAAAAAGATTCAGTTCTCAATGACACCAACCAATTACTCATTTGGTCTATCTCACACTATACACAAAACACTCTCAGAAGAACAATACCAACCCTACCGCCAATAATGTGATTACCCAAAAGGGTATATTTTTACAGTTCTTGTCCTTAGGTTATATACAATTTTTTGGTATATATCCATCATCGGGTTCTAGTTTCTAGTTTCCTAAGAATGTTTGTGATAAATAGGCGTTGATTTTTATCCAGTGCTTTTCCGCCATCTAGGGAGCATATCATAGGATTTTCCTCCTGTATCTGTTAGCGTAGATTACAACACAGATTTCCCAGGAGGAAACCATCCTATATTCTTGGGATAAACCCAGCTTGCTCATGGTGTGTTATATGGTTGGATTTGATTCACTGATATTTTAGGAGGGGATTTTGCAACTGTATTTGCAAATAAAATGGCTGTCATTTTCCTTTTGGGGGGGGGGGTCTTTTTTTATTTTGGTATAAAAGTTGTAGCAGCCTCAGGGCTGGCCCTGTGGCCGAGTGGTTAAGTTCGCGCGCTCCGCTGCAGGCGGCCCAGTGTTTCATTGGTTCGAATCCTGGGCGCGGACATGGCACTGCTCATCAAACCACGCTGAGGCGGCGTCCCACATACCACAACTAGAAGGACCCACAACCAAGAATATACAACTATGTACCGGGGGGACTTTGGGGAGAAAAAGGAAAAAAATAAAGTCTTTAAAAAAAAAAAAGTTGTAGCAGCCTCATAGGATGATTTGAGGAAAAATCCCTCCCTTTCTGTTCTCTGGAGGAGTCTAGGTAAGTTTCGAATGATTTATTCCTTGAAAGATTGGTAAAACTCACCAGTAAAACTGACTGGAGCTGCTGATTTTTCTATAGATAGATTTTATTTTATTTATTTATTTTTACCTTTTCATTATGGAGTTTTGATTTTTTTTTTTTTTGAGGAAGATTAGCCCTGAGCTAACTACTGCCAGTCCTCCTCTTTTTGCTGAGGAAGACTGGCCCTGAGCTAACATCGTGCTCATCTTCCTCTCCTTTATATGTGGGACGCCTGCCACAGCATGGCTTTTGCCAAGCGGTGCCATGTCCGCACCCGGGATCCGAACCAGCGAACCCCGGGCTGCCAAGAAGCAGAACGTGCGAACTTAACCAACCGCTGCGCCACTGGGCTGGCCCCCTAGAGTATGTTAAAGTAGCCATTATATTAACTGGTAAATACAGAATTATGTATATCTACATATAAGGATTTCTTGAAAAAACAACCTCTCTGTGGGGAAATTTTCAACTACTACTTCAGTTTCTTCAAGATATAGGAATATTTAGTATTTATTGGACTATTCTATTTTCTTGAGTCAATTTTGAAAAGTTGTATTTTTCTAGGAATTTCTTTTATCTAAGTGTGCAAATCTATTGGCATTAAGTTGACGACAATTCTCTTATTATCTTTTTAATACCTGCCGAAACCATAGCTATGTTTCTCTTTTCATTCATTACACTATGGAGTTGTACTTTGTGTTTTTCTGTGTAAGTCTTGCCAGAGGTTTTTTGAGAGTCTTTTCCTATGCTTATTTGCTATCCATTTATCTTCTTTTTAAAAATTATTTTACTGAGGTCATGTTGGCTTATAACATTGTGTAAATGTCAGGTGTACATTATTATATTTCAGTTTCTGTGTGGACTGCATCGTGTTCCCCACCCATAGTCTAGTTTTTATACATCGCCATACATCCATATGTCTTCTTTAGTGAAGTGTTTATTCAAATGTTTGCCTTTAGAAGAAAATTGGGTGGACCTTTTAGAATTACAAGTGTCTTTATGTATTCTAAGCACAAGTCCTTCACTGAATGTGTGTTTTGCAAACATTTTCTCCCAGTCTGTGTCTTGCCTTTCCATTTTCAAAACAGTTTGCAGAATAAAAACTTTCAATTTGGCTGAAGTTCAATTTGTTGATTTTTTTCTTTTGTATTTCATGCTTTTTGGGTCATATTTAAGAAATCTTTGCCATACCCAAAGTCAATATGATTTTCTCCATTGTTTTTTTCTAGAAGTCTAGAAGTCTTACAGTTTTAGCTCTTACATTTAGGCCTATGATCCATTTTGCGTTATCTTTTGTATTATGTATGTAACATGGTGTGAGGAAACGGCACGCTTCCTTCTTTTTCTTTTTTTCCCTTTTTTGCATACAACTATCCAATTGTTTCAGCGCCATTTGTTGAAAAACTTATCCTTTCTCCCTTGAATCACTTTGGCACCTGAGTTGAAAACCAGTTGACCATACAGGTGTGGGTACATTTTTGGATTCTCTATCCTCTTGCGTTTATTTATCTTTATATGCCAATATCACAGACTGTTGATTACTGTAGCATTATCATATATCTTGAAATCAGGTAGTGTAAATCCTCCAACTTTCCTCTTATTTTTTTTCCAGTCCTTTCCACTTCCTTATAAATGTTAGCATCAGCTTGTTAATTTCTACAACACGGCACTGAATCTACGGATCAATCTGGGGAACGCTGACATGTTAATATCCAGTCTCTCAGCCATGATCTCAGGTATATCTCTACACTCATTTAATTCCTTTATGCAATGTTTTGTGTTCTCTGTGTACAGGTCTTGCATATCTTTTGTCAAATTTATCCCTAAATATTCAATATTTTATGGGTTTTTTTTTTTTTAAGATTTTATTTTTTCCTTTTTCTCCCCAAAGCCCCCCAGTACACAGTTGTATATTCTTCGTTGTGCGTCCTTCTAGTTGTGGCATGTGGGACGCTGCCTCAGCATGGTCTGATGAGCAGTGCCATGTCCGCGCCCAGGATTCGAACCAACGAAACACTGGGCTGCCTGCAGCGGAGCGCGCTAACTTAACCCCTCGGCCACAGGGCAATCCCCCTTTTTTTTTTTTTAAAGATTTTATTTTTTTCTTTTTTCTCCCCAAAGCCCCCAGGTACATAGTTGCATATTCTTAGTTGTGAGTCCTTCTAGTTGTGGCATGTGGGACGCTGCCTCAGCGTGGTTTGATGAGCAATGCCATGTCCGCACCCAGGATTCGAACCAATGAAACACTGGGCCCTGCAGCAGAGCGTGCGAACTTAACCACTCGGCCACTATTTTATGGTATTTTAAATATTTTTCAATTTCTGATTGTTTGTTGCTATTGTATATAGAAATAGGATTTATTTTTGGATATTGCATCCTGCACCTTTGCTGCACTGACATTTTAGTTATTGTAGCTTTTTTGTTGTAAGTTCCTTAGGATTTTCTACATAGATGACCATTTTGTCTGCAAATAAAGGCAGCTTTGCTGTTTCCTTTCCAATGCAGATGTCTTTTAACTTCTTTCTTTTTTTTATTTTTTATTTTTTATTTTATTGGACTGGCTAGAACCTCCACCACGACTCTGAATAAAAGAGGGTGGATTGGAGCCAGCCTGGTGGCACAGCGGTTAAGTGTGCACGTTCCACTTCACTGGCCTGGGCTTCGCCGGTTCAGATCCTGGGTGCGGACATATGCAGCACTTGTCCAGCCACGCTGTGGCAGGCGTCCCACATATAAAGTAGAGGAAGATGGGCAAGGATGTTAGCTCAGGGCCAGTCTTCCTCAGCAAAAAGAGGAGGCTTGGCAGCAGATGTTAGCTCAGGGCTAATCTTCCTCAAAAAAAAAAAAAAATGGTGATGGTGACAACGGAAATCTTTGCCTCTTCCAGATGTTAGGAGGAAAGCATTCTCTTCACCATTAAGATGTTTGCTGCAGGGTTTTTTTATAGATGCCTTTAATCAGGTTCAAGAAGTTCCTTTCTAGTCCTACTTTGCTGAGAGTTTTTGTCGTGATTGTTGGATTTTGTCAAATGCTTTTTCTACGTCCGTTGAGATGATCATGTTGAACATATGTATTTAACCTAATAAATTCTTAATGTAAAACACTGTCTTAACTGCCCCACTCACTTCCGTACAATGAAAGCACCTTAAAAAATCTCTTTGGTTTTTATCTTACCCACCATGATCTGTAGAGAGGCGTCGCTGAATATCTCAGTTTCACTTTTTGTTTTAATTACATAAATTAGACACTATTATTCTTTAAAGTTCTTTTTTTCCCCCCAAAGATTGGCACCTGAGCTAACATCTGTTGCCAATCTTCCGTTTTTTCTTTTTCTTCTTCTTCTTCCCTGCAAATCCCCCCAGTACATAGTTGTATATCTTAGCTATGGGTCCTTCTAGTTGTGGCATGTGATGCCACGTGAACATGGCCTGACGAGCGGTGCCGTGTCTGCGCCCAGGATCTGAACTGGCGAAACCCTGGGCCGCCAAAGGGGAGCGAGAGAACTTAACCACTCGGCCAAAGGGCCGGCCCCACACTATTATCCTTGCTTTAACCAACCGTGTGTATTCAGATTTAACTACATATTTGTCACTTTTTTAGTTCATCATTCCTTCTTATAACCTGAACCATCCTTGTAGGATAATTTCCTTCCCTCTTTTTTTTTTTGAGGAAGATCAGCCCTGAGCTAACATCTGCTGCCAATCCTCCTCTTTTTGCTGAGGAAGACTGGCCCTGAGCTAACATCCTTGCCCATCTTCCTCCACTTTATATGTGGGACGCCTACCACAGCATGGCTTGCCAAGTGGTGCCATGTCTGCACCCGGGATCCCAACCGGTGAACCCCAAGCTGCCGAAGTGGAACGTGCGAACTTAACTGCTGTGCCACTGGGCCGGCCCCTCCTTTCCTCTTGAAATACATCCTTTAAAATGTTCTTGAGCAGATTTCCGGCTATGAAACTCTCAGTTCTTGATTATCTGAAAATGGGTTTATCCCACCCTCATTCTTGAAAGAGAATTTTGGTAACTACACAATTCTAACTTGGTTATTTTCTCTCCACACTTTACAGATCTCACTCCTTTATCTTGTGGCTTCTTTTGTTGTGCCAAGAAGCTTGCTGTTACTCCTTTGCTAGAAACCTGTCCTTTCTTTCTGGCTGATTCTAAGATCTCCTCTTTGTCTTTGATATTCTTCCGTTCCACTAGAATCTGTCTAGGCATAGATTTCTTTCTACTTAACTTCTTTGGGATAAATTCTGTTTCCTGGATCTGTGGATTAATGTTTTTCATCAGTTGTGAAAAATTCATATCCGGTATCTCTTAATATATTACCTCTCCTCCATGCTTTCCATATTTTCTCTCTGGGACTGACTAATAAAATTACTAGATATGCCACAGGAAAAAAAAATATTTTCAACACATATACAAATATATCTCATTTTATCACACTTTGCTTTATTGTGCTTTGCAGATATTGTATTTTTTACAAGACCCTCCACCAGCAAAAAGATCATGACTTGTGGAAGGCTCAGATGATGGTTAGTATTTTTTAGCAATAAAGTATTTTTTGAATAAGGTATGTACCTTGTTTTTTTTAGACATAATGTTATTGCACACTTAACTGACTACAGTATATCATAAACATAACTTTTGTATGCACTGGGAAACCAAAAATCCATTGACTTGCTTTAGTGTGATATTCGCTTTACTGCAGTGGCCTGGAACTGAGTCCACGATATCTCTGACGTATGCCTGTATCTGAGAAAGTACTTGTATCCAGGGTATATAAAGAACTCCTACAAATCAACGATAAAAATACAAGCAGTAAAAATTGGCAAAAGAATTGAACAGAAACTTCACAAAAGAAGATACACAAATCGGGGCTGGCCCCGTGGCCGAGTGGTTAAGTTCGTGTGCTCCACTGCAGGCGGCCCAGTGTTTCGTTGGTTCGAGTCCCGGGCGCAGACATGGCACTGCTCATCAGACCACGCTGAGGCAGCGTCCCACATGCCACAACTAGAAGGACCCACAACGAAGAATATACAACTATGTACTAGGGGGCTTTGGGGAGAAAAAGGAAAAAAAAATCTTAAAAAAAAGAAAAAGAAGATACACAAATAAATGATCAATAAACACATGAAAAGGTAGTCATCAAAGAAATGCAAATTAAAACTACCATAAGGGGCCGGCCGGTGGCACCCCAGTTAAGTTCACCCTTTCTGCTTCTGCAGCCAGGTGTTCGCAGGTTCGACTCCCGGGTCTGGACCTACACACCGCTTATCAAATCATGCTGTGGCAGGCGTCCCACATATGAAAAATAGAGGAAGAGGGGCATGGATGTTAGCTCAGGGCCAATCTTCCTTGAGAAAAAAAAAACAAAAAACTATGGTAAGATACCACCTCACATATACTAGAAGAAAAAAGACGAAAACATCAAATGATGGAGAAGTTGTGGAGCAGCTGGAACTCTTGCTGGTGAGAATGTAAAATGGTCCAACCACCTTGGGGGACTGTTTAGCGCTTATAAAGTTGAGTCTGTGTTTGCCCTGTGACCAGCAATTTTACTCTTACGCATTTTCCCAATATAAATTTTTAAAAATACATTTACAAAAAGTACAAGGATGTTTATAGCTTTTTCATAATAGTGTCATAAGTGGCTTCTTGTTTCTGCTGATATTTACCCGTGGCAGTTTACTTTCCTGTGTTTGGCGGTGGTTTGTGAGAGCAGGCCACAGTCACAGGCTTAACTCGGGCAAGCTTTGTTTCGTGGACCATCTGCTTCTGCTGGTCGCTCCGGTGGGCGTGGGAGCCCTGGGAACGCTGAATCCATTTTAGGACTAATTCAGCCTCTCTTGTGGGTTTAGCTCCAAGTGGGAGTCTCAAAGTCAGCGCTTTATCCTTGATCTTGTTCTGAGAATTTGAAAATGTCGGCCTAATGTTAATTATGTTTGCTAAACACTCAAAATATTACAAACTTGCAATTTTATTGTCATTATTGATAAAATGGCCGTTTCTATAAATGATTCACTTTATATTAACACCGAGTTGAATGAAACAGTGTAAATATTGTCCATAAAACCATCAAAATAGTTTTGTTGTTGGAGCTGGTTGTTCTAATAGAGAAGAGAAATCCAGTCCCCAACCTCCCTGTTTAGGTGAGAAACTTGGAACCAAGTTATCCGTCCTTTTTTTTCCCGACACACGTGAGGAATAGCTGCGCCAGTTATGGATTTAATATCTGTTTCTGTGACTCTCCTGGAAATGACGCCTTTCCCATCTCTGGGTCTCGTCCTCCCAGTGGTCATCTGGGAGCGCATGAATCAAAATTGTATCAAACTAATGTCCAAGACTTGGATATTTAAAGAGAGCACTGCCATGCCCCTTCCTGGCTGTCATCCAGTTGGCTTACACGACATGTGATTTGTCCTAGTTCACTGAACCCTGGGACCCAGCCCCTTTGGCCCGTCTCCAGCGCTGTAACAATAGCTAATGTCGGCTGAGTGCTGGCTGCGAGCCGGACGTGGAGCTAAGTGCTGTTCAGGGGTGAGCATTTGAATCCAATGCGTGCAGCCAGCCTCTGAGGTAGGTGTTGGACCAATAGTCTCTCCACATTACAGACAAGGTAACAAGTTCAGAGACATTGGGTAACATGCCTAAGGTCACACAGCTTAACGGAGGAGCCAGGATTTAAAACCAGTTCTGTCTCACTCAAGAACTGACATGTCATTGTAGTTACCTACCACAATGTGACCCCAGAGCCAAGTCCCACATGTAGTGGCTAGAAGGACCTTCAGGGGCCCTTCAGGTCTGCCTCTGGCTCCCACATGGTCAGCCCAGGCAACAGGATGCGCACAGCGGCTCTGGCTTTTCAAGGTCCTTTCTGATGTAGGGTCAAAATCTGTCTCCCTTTGGCTTCCTATGGGGCCTTCTAGAAGACAGAAGGCTGCTCCGCACCCTAGGGAACGCCCTCGGACCCTGACTCACTCATTCAACAGCTGTTTACCGGGGGCCCACAATGTGCCTGGGGCAGGGCAGTGAGAGGACAAAGTTGAAGCCCTGGGGGAGTTGACACTTCAAAGGGGGAGACAGACCATAAGTTCCATGTTGACAGTGACACACACCCTCCCCACCCCCTTCTACCTTTCTGGATCATTCCAGATTTAAGACCCCTTGGAAATGTGGTCCCAGATGAGGTAACCGCACAAAGAACAGGGCCACAGGGCTGGTTGGGATGACTCCCTGCACGACGCCCTGGTTTGTTCCTGGAGCTTGGAGTGGCCACAAGTCCAGGGCAATCCCGGAGCTTCAGTCTGGCCAAATCCTGGCAAAGAAGGAAAGAAAATCCAGCCTCTCCATTGCCATACACCAAAGGAGCAAATAGCCAGACAGGCCCAATTCACTAGCCCCCCTACCCTCTCCCAAACTCTGGAGCCCTCCCACACCGCAACCACCACCTGCCACCCCACCCCACACACAGCCGGATCCCCAGGGCACTTCTGACTAAATCCGCATTCTGCCCGTCTCCAGCCCAAAGCTTGCTTGCCTATTCTCACTGCACCATGTTGTCCCCGTGCCGCCCCTGTCTCAGGCCCTCCCCCGTCTTCTGGCCTCTTCTGCCTCTAAAATCTCTCTCCAGTCCAGCCATAGGCCAAGATCAAATGTCAGTGCTGTTCCCTCAGACTTACACGCTTCCTCCCCAGCTCCCAACGCTGCCGTCACAGAGATTTGGAACAGGAGAACATTTTGAGATAGTATCACAAGTCAAACACACACACACTTCCTTTTATCCTGTGACCCTCTGTCTCTAATCACTGACTCAGGACACAGTGGAACAAAGAAGTCACGGTGCTGGTTTCAGCATCATAAACAACAGATTCAGAAAAATGAATGCTCAGATATTGAGTGGATCAACTTACCACCCCCCACCGAGGGAGCTAATAAAAGGACAAAGAGGGGAGAACAGAGGAACAGCAGAGGTTTTAGAAAGGAGTGGAGAAGTTGGGGTGTCCCCAGGAAGAGCTTATGTCCCCGTCTCCATGGGCCCCCATCCTGGCTGAGGTGTAGAAATGAAAAGAGAACTCAGAGAGATGGGTTGCTGACAACCCTGATGTCTGCGCTGTGTTTCTGGGCGGGAGCCAAGGTCAAGGGCATCCACAAGGATGATGGCCAATGGGAGCCTGGGAGTCAATCTGAGGGGCTTCACAGAGCCCCTGGGCATCGGGAGGGATCGGGGCCCAGGAAAAGGGTTCTCTCGGCCACCAAGAGTTGTGTGATCTTGGCATCAGGTGCTGGCAGACCTGGACTGGCCCTGCCCTCAGGGTGGGGAGGGCCAAGATGCCATAGAAGGGACCAAGTAACTTTCCATGGGCGCCAGCAGGGGCTGGATGCCCCTCCCCCAATGATGATGTTATCTCCCCTTTATGGAGTGCTCACAACACAACTTCTCACATGAATGAAGCTCATCTACCTCTCAAAACAACCTAGTCAGGTACTATTATTCCCATTTTACAGATGCATGAAGTGAAGACACCCAGTCAAGGAGACAGTACAGAAGTGGCAAGGCAGATATTTTCACTTGTTTCTTTAAATCAATTTTATTAAGATATATTTGCATACAATAATTCATATGATTTGTGTATACAGTCCAATGAGGTTTTTTTCTTTTTTTTGTTAAAGATTTTTTTTTCCCTTTTTCTCCCCAAAGTCCCCTGGTACATAGTTGTATATATATTTTTAGTTGTGGGTCCTTCTAGTTATGGCATGTGGGACGCCACCTCAGCATGGCCTGATGAGCGGTGCCATGTCCGCACTCAGGATCCGAACCAGTGAAACCCCGGGCTGCCGAAGCGGAGCGCATGAACTTAACCACTCGGCCACGGGGCCGGCCCCAGTCCACTGAGTTTTGACAGACATATACATCCATACATCCATCACCACATTCAATATAAAGAACATTTCCGTTGCCCCAAATGCTCCCTGTGCGTCTTCCCAGTCAATCCCCACACCCACCCCGTGCCCCAAGCAATAATCAGTGACCTGCTTTCTGCCGCTATTAATTTTATTAGTCTTTCCTAGGATTTCATAAAAATGGAATCATACAATATGTACTCTTTTGTGTCTAGCTTTATATGTCATCTATTGTGAAGTCTCTATTCAAATTACTGGCTCTTGCGTTTTGTTTTTTGTTTTGTTATTGAGTTTTTAGAGTTCTTTATACATCTGGATACGAGTCTTTTGAATTTGCAATGTGTGTATTGCAAATAGGTTCTCCCAGTCTGTGGCTTGCCTTTTCATTTAGCAAACAATGTCTTTTAAGAGTAGATTTGTATTTATTTCATGGATTTTTTTCTTTTATGGTCCATGCTTGTTATGTCCTACTAAAGAAATCTTTGCTCACCCTAAAGTCACAAAAACTTTCTCCAGTGTTTTCTTCTAGAAGCATACTTTTAGCTTTGTAGTTATAGTTTAACAGCTTTAGTTTCACATCTAGGTCTGCAACCCATTTGAATTAGTTTTTGTATAGGGTGTGAGGTAAGGATCAAAGCTCATTTTTTTGTTCCAATCGATATCCAGCTGCTGCAGCTTCATTAGTTAAAAAGCCTATTGTTTCTACAGGCAGGACACTCTTTGACATCAGTATCAAAAGGATCTTTTCAGACACATGTCTTCTCAGACAAGGGAAACAAGAGAAAGAACAAACAAATGGACTTCATCAGACTAAAGAGCTTCTTGAAGCCAAGGGAAAACAGGATTGAAACAAAAAAACAACCCATCCATTGGGAAAAAATATTTGCAAGTGATATATCCAACAAAGGGTTAATCGCCATACTATATAAAGAACTCACACAACTCAACAACAAAAAAATCAAACAACGTGATCAAAAAAATGGGCAGGGGACACAAACAGACATTTCTCCAAAGAAGATAAACGGATGGCCAATAGGCACATGAAAAGATGCTCATCATCACTGATGATCAGGGAAATGCAAATCAAAACTACACTAAGATAGCACCTTACACCCGTTAGAATGGCAAAAATAACCAAAACAAAAAGTGACAAATGTTGGAGAGGTTGTGGAAACAAAGGAATCTCACACACTGCTGGTGGGAACGCAAACTGGTGCAGCCACTATGGCAAACAGTATGGAGATTCCTCAAAAAATTAAAAATAGAAATACCATATGACACAGCCATCTCGCTACTGGGTATCCATCCAAAGAACGTGAAATCAGCAATTCCAAAAGTCCCACGCACCCCTATGTTCATCGCAGCATTATTCACAATAGCCAAGACGTGGAAACCACTTAAGTGCCCAGTGAATGATGATTGGATAAAGAAGATATGGTGTATACACACACACACACACACACACACACACACACACACACACACACACACAATGGAATACTACTCAGCCATAAAAAAGGATACAATCGTCCCATTCACAACAACATGAATGGACCTTGAGGGAATTATGTTAAGTGAAATAAGCCAGACAGAGAAAGACAATCTCTGTATGACTCCACTCATAGGAGGAAGTTAAACATAGAGACAAAGAGAACACATCAGTGGCTGCCAGGGGAAAGGGGGGGTAGGGGGTGGGCACAAAGGGTGAAGTGGTGCACCTACAACACGACTGACAGACAATAATTACAACTGAAATTTCACAAGGTTCTAAACTATCATAATGGCAATACAAAGTTTTTTAAAGAAGACTATTTTTTCCTCATTGAATTCTCCTGACTCTTTTGTTGCAAATCGATCGACTATACGCGTCCAGATCTATTTCTGGACTCTATTCTGTTCCACACTTCTACATTTTGGCATATGTTTCTGTTCTTACGCTAATATTACACTGTCTCGAAAGTCCTCCAATCACATCCTTCTTTTTCAAAATTGCCTTGGCTATTCTCTGTCCTTTGAATTTCTGTACACATTCTAGAATCAGCTTGTCAATTTCTACCAGCAAAGCCTGCTGAGATTTTGGTTGGTACTCTTTTTGGAATCTATAAAATTGAATCTCATTCTCAAAAGGAGAAAAGCTGCTTAGAAACAGTATCCATTTCAATCAAATTTCTAAAATATATCATTATTCACTGTAGCCATGGGGCAACCAAACTTGATGCAATCTGAATAATTATTACAGTTAAATCTTTAATTAAAAAATATAAGTACTGGCAAGGATGTGGAGAAATTGCATTGCCGGTGGAATGTAGAATGGTGCATGCACTGTGGAAAACGGTTTGGTGATTCCTCAAAAAGTTAAATATAGAACAAAATATGACCAAGCAATTCCACTTCTAGGTAGATATCCAAAAACATTGAAAGCAGAGACTCAAACAGATATGTGTACACCAATGTTCATAGCAGCATTATTCACAACAGCCAAAAGGTGGAAACAACCCAAATGTCCATCAACAGATGAATGGGTACACAAAATGTGGTATATACATACAATGGAATTTTATTCAACCGTAAAACAGAATGAAATTTTGACACATGCTTTACACGGATGAACCTTGAAGACATTACGCTAAGTGACATAAGCCAGACACAAAAGGACAAATATTGTATGATTCCACTCGTATGAGGGACCTAGAAAAGCAAATTCATGGAAACTGAAAGCAGAATAGAGGTCGCCAGGGGTTGGGGAGGCACAAATAGGGAATTATTGTTCACAGTACAGAGTGTATGTTGAAATGCGTCTCACATATCAAGTAGAGGAAGATGGGCACAGATGTTAGCTCAGGGCCAGTCTGCCTCAGCAAAAAAGAGGAGGATTGGCAGCAGATGTTAGCTCAGGGCTAATCTTCCCCCAAAAAAACAAAAGAATCAAAACTTTATTAATAAACTCATGGCATATATCTAGCTGCATTTTAAAATAGAATAGTAGGAGGGTAGCCAAGACTGGGATCTTCATTTTAATCTGTTTTTAAAATGTGCCCCGTTATCTTTGACTATACGTGGACTTACTGAGCAACAATGTGTCTCCTGAAACCAACTGGGGGTCCATCTCTCACTCAAGCACTCAACAAATATTTATTGAGCATGTAGTGTTGGTCAAGCACTGGTCCAGACCCTGGGATGGTGATGTGGAGAGGACAGCCATGAACAAAACAAATAAAGTCCTTGCACTCAGGGAACTTATACTCGGAAGCTACAGGTAATAAACACAAGCATAGGCAACATATCAAGTAGAGTTAAATTTGATGAAGAAAAGGAATTATTTGATAATATTTTGTTAAAGAATATTTATCTATGTTCACATGAGATGTTGGTCCCTGAATTCTTTCCCTGTGGTAGCTATAGTTTCGGTTTCAGAGTAATGCTGGCCTTATAAAATGAGGTGGGAAGTGTACCCTTTTCTGTTTTCTGAAAGAATTTGTGTAGGATTTGTATTGTTTCTTCCTTAACTGTGATAGAATTCATCATTCAACCATCTCGACCTGGCATTTCCTTTGTAGGAAGGTTTTAATTTATGAACTCAATTTCTTCAATAGACATAGGACTATTCTGTTTCTATTTTCTATTTCTTCTTGAGTCAATTCTGGTAATTTGTATTTTTTAAAGAATTTGTCCATTTCACATAGATCATTGAATATATTGGCATAAAGTGTTCATAATATTTTCTTATTATCGTTTTTTATCTTTTAAAAAGATTTAGGGGCTGGCCTGCCCCGTCTGGCTTCTCCAAATCTCAAAACAGAGGATGTGCATGGAAAAAGAACACAGAAGAAAAAAAAAAATCACCTGGGGCTGGCCCCGTGGCTGAGTGGTTAAGTTCGCGCGCTCCGCTGCAGGTGGCCCAGTGTTTCGCTGGTTCGAATCCTGGGTGTGGACATGGCACTGCTCATCAAACCACGCTGAGGCAGCGTCCCACATGCCACAACTAGAAGGACCCACAATGAAGAATATACAACTATGTACCGGGGGGCTTTGGGGAGAAAAAGGAAAAAAAATAAAATCTTTAAAAAGATTTAAATAAGAAAAAATCTTGGGGCCGTCCTGGTGGCGCAGCGGTTAAGTGCACACGTTCCACTTTGGCAGCCCGGGGTTCGCTGGTTCGGATCCCAGGCGCAGACATGGCACTACTTGGCAAGCCATGCTGTGGCAGGCGTCCCACATACAAAGTAGAGGAAGATGGGCACGGATGTTAGCTCAGGGCCAGTCTTCCTCAGCAAAAAGAGGAGGATTGGCAGCAGATGTTAGCTCAGAGATAATCTTCCTAAAAAAAAAAGAAAAAATCTTATATATTCACCAATGTCATTCTCATTTCTAGTGCACTTCATTGCTTTTTGTAGATCCATATTTCCACCTGATATCATTTTCCTTCTCCCTGAAGGACTTAACAAGTTTTTCATAATATTTCTTATAGTGTGGATTTTATATCTTAAAAAGTCTTTATTTTGTCAACATCTTTGAAAAATATTTTTGCTGGGTATAAGACTCTACTATGCTGACAGCTTTGTTCTTTCTTTTTTAAAGATGTTGCTTCACTTCTTGCTTACATTGTTACCAACAAGAAATCTGTTGTCGGGGGGCTGGCCCGGTGGTGCAGTGGTTAAGGGCGGATGTTCTGCTTTGGTGGCCTGGGGTTCGCTGGTTGGGATCCTGGGTGCGGACATGGCACCGCTTGGCAAGCCATGCTGTGGTAGGCGTCCTGTATATAAAGTACAGGAAGACAGGCACAGATGTTAGCTCAAGGTCAGCCTTCCTCGGCAAAAAGAGGAGGATTGGCAGCAGATGTTAGCGCAGGGTTAATCTTCCTCAAAAAAAGAAAAGAAAAGAAATCTAGTGTCATCCTTATCTTTATTTCTCTGTAAGTAACATGGTTATTTTTTTATCACTAGTTTTGAACACTTTGAGTATGATGTGCCTTGATTTTTTTTTCTTTTTTCATGTTTCTTGTGCTTGAAGTAAGTTGAACTTCTTGCATCTGTGGGTTTACAGTTTTCACCAAATTTAGAAAATCTTTGCTTAGTATTTCTACAAATATTTTTTTGTCCCACCCCCACTACACACATATTAGGCCACTTGAGGTTGTCCCATAGCTCACTCATGCACTTTTCAATTTCTGTATTCTTTTTTCCCATTATGTTTCATTTTAGATAGTTCCTCTGATATATCTTCAAATTCATTAATCTTTTCTTCTTTAATGTCTAATCTGCCATTAATTCCATTCAGTATATTTTTCATCTCAGACATTGTAGTTTTCATCCCAGGAAGTTTGATTTTGGGGGTTTTTATATCTTCTGTGTCTCTACTTAGCTTTTTGAACATATAGAATACAGTTATATTTATTATTTTATATATTTTTATATATTTTATTATTTTATATATTGTATATTATATATATATAATTTTTTTGCTGAGGAAGATTCGCCCTGAGTTAACATCCACTGCCAAATTCCTCTTTTTTGTATGTGAGCCACCACCACCACATGCCACTGACAGATAAGTGATGTAGGCCCACGCCTGGGAGCCGAACCTGGGCCACCAAGGCTGAGTGTGCCAAACTTAACCACCAGGCCACCGGGGCTGGCCCTATAATATATATATATATTTTTTTTTTTTTTAAATATTTTATTTGTTTTCCTTTTTCTCCCCAAAGCTCCCCGGTACATAGTTGTATATTCTTCGTTGTGGGTCCCTCTAGTTGTGGCATGTGGGACGCTGCCTCAGCGTGGTTTGATGAGCAGTGCCATGTCCGCGCCCGGGATTGGAACCAACAAAACACTGGGCCGCCTGCAGCAGAACGCGCGAACTTAACTACTTGGCCACGGGGCCAGCCTTTATAATATTTTTTTTGAGTGTCCTTATTTGCTAGTTCTAACATCATTAGCTCTGGATGAGTTTTAATTGATTGATTTTTCTTTTCATTATGAGTCATATATACCTACATTTCTGCATGTTTGTAATCCTCTGTAGGATGCCAGGCATTACGAATTTTACTTTTTTGGGTGCTAAGATATTTTTGTATTCCTATAAATATTCTTGAGCTGTGTTCTGGGACACAGTTAAATTACTTGAAATAGTTTGATGCTTTGCGGTCATGTTTTTAAGATTTTGAGGATTTTTTTCCTACCTCCACCAATTCTCTGACACCAACTGGGTGTCCACTATTCATTTCAGTTCCGACACTATTTGTAGTTAGCACGAACGTCACAGGTTAAGGGCTTAGTCCCACAAGACTGCCCCCACTTCAGATGCCAGTTGCAAATGGGATGCCTAAGCTACCCAGATTTCTGCCTGACCTTCTACAAATTTCGCAGTTCCCATGAGCCCCTTCCCTCAGGTTCAATAATTCAGTAGAACTCACAGAGCTCAGGAAAGCGCTTTACTTACAGTTACTGGTTTATTGTAAAGGATATAACTTGGGAACAGCCAAATGGAAAAGATGCGTAGGGCAAGGTATGGTGGGTGCAGAGCTTCCATGCCCTTTCTGGGCACACCACACTGCCCGCACCGGGTGTTCATCACCTGGAAACACTCTGCACCCTGTTGTTTAAGAGTTTTCCTGGAGGTTTCATTATGTACACGGGATTGATCAAATCACTGGCAACTGGTAATCAAACTCAACATCTAGTTCCTATCCTCTCCTTCCAGGTTGAGGGTGGGGCTGAAAGCTCCAACCCTCTGTTCCCATGGTTGGCTCCTCTGGCTACAAGCTCCAGTCCTGAAGCCACTCCAGAGCCCATCAATAGTGACCTCATTAGCACACATTTGTGTAGGGTCGAAAGGGCCTTATTATGAATAACAAAAGACATTCCCATCACTCAGAAAATTCCAAGGGCTTTAGGAGCTCTGTGCCAGGAACCAGGACAAAGACTGAATACATTTTTTTATTATAACAGAGATCTGATAGGTGGGGCCAGAGAAGCATTTAGTCTGGGCTAATTATTCCTCCCTACCGAGGCAAGACCCTTCTAAGACCCACGCCTCAAAGGTTATGAAGTCTTCCATTCTGACCGGCGGGAACAGACACGATCTTTGGCCTGTAAATGTCAATTAGGTCAAGTTCGTCAACAGTCTTGTTCAGGACTTCTATATACTTCTGATATTCTCCGTACTTGCTCCATCATTACTGAGAGAGGAGTGTGGAAGTCTCCAACTATAACAGTGGATTTTTCTATTTCTCCTTTTAGTCTGGCGGTTTTTGCTTCATGCATTTAGAAACACTTAATTGAATGCATAGCTAGGACTTTTATGTTTTCTGGATGAAATAACCCCTTTATAATTACACAATGCCTCTCTTTATCCCTGGCAATATTTCTTGTTCCAAAGAGAGCTATGGCATGCAACCACCAGGTCAAACGACCAACACCACGGCCCCACCAAGCCCCTCCTTTTGCTCCATCTCTACCTTAGATGGTAGGTCTATATCTTAAAAACTACTGAGATTGAGTTCCCCACTCCCTAGGCATGATAGATCCCAAAGATGAGACTAAGCTGAATTATGGAGAAAATAAAGGCTCTCTGCTCTCACAACATGTGACTGCTGCATGGCTGGCTGGCTGGCTGGCTGCTCTTTAATGTCACAGACAGACCCCACTCTATTCTTCCCGCGCTCCCTGTTTGTCAGCCTGCCCCACAGCAGCTCCTTCTTTCTTGACTTCTAAACCACTCTTATCAGCCACTCTCCCAGGCTCTCTTGCACGTCCTCTTCCAGCCGGGTCCTACATGCTCTGCCCAGCAAAGTCCCTACTCTCTCCTTGATCCTTCCATCTTCTGAGGCTACCAGAAGCCCCCTGACTGTCACAAAGAAGACACTTTGCATCCTGATCTCAGCCCATGCCTTGGCAGCTCTTTCTGCAATCCCCAGTCTCAACTATTCCACACCTGAACCTCTTTTTCGTTCTACACCCATGCGTGCTCTCAATAGACCACCTGGTCTCCTGCTCCTCGAAATCAGAGATGGAGGGAGAGGTTCTCAAACCTCGGGAGACTTCAGCAGCGCCAAACCCCATGACATCACAAGATAAACATGCAGTCTTTGTTCCATAAATTTTATTTTAGGGGCTGGCCCAGTGGCGCAGTGCTTAAGTGAGCACGTTCCGCTTCGGCGGCCCGGTGTTCACCGGTTCGGATCCAGATGCGGACATGGCACCACTTGTCAAGCCATGCTGTGGTAGGCGTCCCATGTATAAAGTAGAGGAAGATGGGCACGGATGTTAGCTCAGGGCCAGTCTTCCTCAGCAAAAAGAGGAGGATTGGCAGCAGATGTTAGCTCAGGGCTAATCTTCTTCTTCTTCAAAAAATTATTTTAGTTACTATTTATTGTGGACTTATTCTCTAGGCCTTTTAAAGATTTTATTTTTTTATTTTTCCTTTTTCCCCCAAAGCCCTCCAGTACATAGTCGTGTATTTTTAGTTGTGGGTCCTTCCAGTTGCGGCATGTGGGATGCTGCCTCAGCATGGCTTGATGAGTGGTGCCATGTCCACGCCCAGGATTCAAACGAGCAAAACCCTGGGCCACTGAAGTGGAGCGTGCGAATTTAACCACTCGGCACGGGGCCGGCCCCCATCTCTAGGCCTTTTATATTCAATAGTTATTTATTTCTCACAGCTACCAATTGAAAGAGGTGTTTTTATGCACATTTTATAGATTACGAAGTTGAGGCTCAGAGAAGTTGAATTACTTGTCTAACCATATAGCTAATAAGTGGCAGAGCAGGGATTCCTTCCAGAGCATCAGTTTTACTCAATAGTCTGTTAAAACATTTTTAAGATAGACAAGATTTATTTTAAATTAAAAGAATAAAGAAAAGCAAAAGAAATAATAACGTAAATTCTAATCATAAAGTAATATTGAAAGAATATAATCATTACAAGTATATCCTTCATTACATTAAATGTCAGGGACTGAATGCTTGCAATAAAACGTAAACTGCCAGATAAGGTTAAAAAACCAAACCTGCCAAAAACAGTCTGATACTGGCATAAAAACAGACATATGGACTAGTGGAATAGAATCAAGACCCCAGAAATAAACCCTCATGTCTATGGTCCATGGATTTTTGACAAGAGTGCCAAGACCATTCAATAGGGAAAAGACAGTCTTTTCAACAAACAGTGTTGGGAAAAGTGGATATTCACCCGTAAAAGAATGAAGTTGGACCCTTACCTTACACTATATACAAAAATTAACTCAAAATGGGTCAAAGATAAATGTAAATTTCTCAAGAAAAGTGCAGACCCACCCATACGAACAAAACTATATCATATTGAAAGACACTTTAAAAAAGGGAAAAACAGAAAGATATCTCAGGTTTAGCGACGGTTGGATATAGCGGCGTAAAATTATCACTTGTCCCACAATTAATAGATACATTTAATGCAATTTAAATTCAAATTCTAACAAGTCTTCTCTTTTAATTGGTTTAAATGATCCTAATGCTTATCTTGAATACAAGCCTGGAAATAGTCAAAGATATGAAAAAGAACAGTGAAGGGGCCTTGCCTTACCAGAAAGTAACCACTATAAGGACATTATAATCAAATCAATATGATACTGGCAAAGAACTAGACAAAAAGATTCATGGAGCCAAATTAGGAATATAGAACTGAGTCCTAGTTCATTTTAGGATTTAATATATGACACATGTGACATTTTGATTCAACACAAAGGACTGAATTACGTACTGAGAGGTGCCGGCACGCAGCTCACTACTCATCTGGAAGAAAATACAATTGGGCTGAACTCTTACGCCAAAATAAATTCCAGAAGGATCAAACTCTTAAATGTTAAAAATAACATAATAAAAACCTTGTGAGAAAGTTGAAAAGATGAGAAGACCTTCCTAACCAAGACTGGAAACCCAGAAATTATGATGGGAAGGAGACGCGTATTTGACTAAACAAAAAATTTAAACGGGGGCTGGCCCAGTGGCGTAGCAGTTAAGTTCCGTGCACTCTGCTTTGGTGGCCCAGATCCCAAGTTCGGATCCCAGGTGCAGACCTACACCACTCTTCAAGCCATGCTGTGGCAGCGTCCCACATATATAGTAAAGGAAGATGGGCACAGATGTTAGCTCAGGGCCATTCTTCCTCAAGCAAAAAGAGGAAGATTTGCAACAGGTATTAGCTCAGGGCCAATCTTTCTCACCAAAAAAAATAAAAATTAAATGTACACATGGCAAAAGATGGTAGAGACAAAGAGACAAAGAATAGTTTTAGAAAAAATATTTGCAGGGGGCCGGCCTGGTGGCGCAGCGGTTAAGTGTGCACACTCCACTTTGGCGGCCCGGAGTTCGCAGGTTTGGATCCCGGGTGTGGACACAGCACTGCTTGGCAAGCCATGCTGTGGCAGGCATCCCACATATAAAGTAGAGGAGGATGGGCATGGATGTTAGCTCAGGGCCAGTCTTCCTCAGCAAAAAGAGGATTGGCAGCAGATGTTAGCTCAGGGCTAATCTTCCTAAAAAAAAAAAAACAAAAAAAAAATTTGCAAAGCAGAAGACAACAGCAACTTAATATCACTGTATAGAAAGGTTTCCAGAACTTAGGATGAGACAAACAACACAACAGAAAAATGGGCCAAGCATACAAAGAGGCAACTAACAGAAGGAAATGTCCTACGGCCAACAAACAAAGGGAAAGATGCTCAGACTGCCTAAAAGGTTGGGAAATGCAAACTAAAGTTATACTACTCTGCCAACTTACTGATCAGTCTGGCAAAAATTAAAAAGGGCTTTAACATCTGTGGGTGATGGAGCTATGTGAAAACAGAGATTTTCATACATTTTTCATGGAAATGGGATATGCTGCTTTAAAAAAAACCCATTTAACTAATATTCAGTAAAATTGAAATTCTTATAGCTTTCAACTCAGCAATCCAACTCATGGGACTCCATCCCTTGGACTCCGTGAGGGATTTATGGTACAATGTTCATGTTGGCACAAAACCGCGAACAAGGCAGAAGCACGCGGGTAGCTGAATTCCACATTGTGGAATATTATAGCCATTAAAAACAGTGACTCAGGGCTATCACAGTTGATTTGAAGAGTCCAACAAGGTATTGTTGAACTAGAAAAGAGGGACCGGCCCGGTGGCGCAGCGGTTAAGTTTGCATGTTCCGCTTCCGCGGCCCGGGGTTCTTGGGTTCGGATCCCGGGTGCGGACATGGCACCAATTGGCAAGCCATGCTGTGGCAGGCGTCCCACATATAAAGTAGAGGAAGATGGGCACGGATGTGAGCTCAGGGCCAGTCTTCCTCAGCAAAAAGAGGAGGCTTGGCAGCAGTTAGCTCAGGGCTAATGCTCCTTAAAAAAAAAAAAAGAAAAATGCATTTGGTAAAAGCCCTTATAATGACTAAAAAAACCAAATGAAAAACACATCTTGTGTACATACATTTGCACATACTTACGAATATATACAGGTTCATTCTTAATTATAATAAAATGTATGGGTAAAATATGGGAGGATATACAGTAGTGGATAATCAGAGAATAGAAATGTTTGAGAGCAAAAAAAGTACATTAGGGGTGAAATAAAAATTTTGAGGGGCCGGCCGAGTGGTTAAGTTCGCGCCCTCTGTGAGGGCAGCTTCGGATCCTGGGTATGGACATGGCACTGCCCATCAGGCCACGCTGAGGTGGCATCCCACATGCCACAACCAGAAGGACCCACAGCTAGAATAGACGACTACGTACTGGGGGGCTTTGGGGAGAACAAGAGAAAAAAAGCAGAAGAAAAAGAAGATTGGCAACAGACATTCGCTTCCCTGCTGAGGTGGGTCTGTGCTTCTGAGGTCCCTGACCTTCTGGCTCTGGGCTTCCAGGAGCCGGCCTGGCAGTAGGCTGAATAGTGGATTGGAAGCTAGGGTCTGTGTTCGAATGACATCTCTGCTAATGCTCGCCTCCATGACTTGGTTTAAGTTCCCACAGCTCTGAGCCTTCGTGGTTCACCTGTCCAGTGGGTTGGGTACAGCAGCTAACCCCTTCACAGGGTGACTGTGGGGTCAGATTCACTCCTCCAGCCACTGTTCACTCAGAGCCTCCCTTGTGAAGGCGCCATGTTGGCGCTGGGGAAATCGGAATGGACGACGCAGACACAGCCCCATGGAGCCTGAGTCCAGGGAGGGAGGGTGGAAACATACACATCATTGGATCTCAAGCAATCCAGGCAGTGAGGTCCAGAGGCCTTCCTGGAGGAAGAGACATCTGAGCTGAGAAAGAGTTAGGAGGGGCAGACAGGAAGAGCAGTGAGGTCGGAGAGAAGGCACGTGGGTGGAAGGAAATGAGTCCTGGACACCGGGTGAGAGGCATCGGCCCCTGCCTGTCTGCAGCCTCTAGGGGGCCCCTCCCTCTCTCTGTCTCCTACCCCTTTCTATGGATGATCCTGCCAAAACCCTAGGTTATTGTGTACTTCTCACAATACTTTGTATGTTTTAAAAAAATGAACATAAACACTGAATCATTTCCTATAATACGTTTGCACTCAAAGTTTCAGAGGTTTCTGTAAAAACAAGATACAATAATTGAAAGATTTATTATTATAAATCAATGTATCACAACACATCTACATATGTCAATGACAAGTAAAAATAATCTCTGCTTGATTCAGACATTTGATAATAGAAAAGATCAAAATAACGGAAATGAACACAAATGTCAACTAAAAGCCAATTATTGAGAAATAATACTAATTAAATCTTTAATATTTAGAAGTTACTACTCTTAAAATGAAAATTTAAAATATACAAAGCATTGATTGCCCTATCCGATAGTCTTGACAGTTGTTTCATAACAAATATTCCAGATGTAAAAACCTTTCTTTCATTTTGCAGTGACCCTGGTCAAATTGTCGAGAGGGCGTCCACCAGCATCTTCAGCTTGGGTCTACATGTCCCTTCACAGAAGCTCATTTCCTTTTTTAATGAGGAAGACATTTTGTCTGCTTGTCCTAATTTTGGTTCTGCTGTTGGAATCGATATTGTTAATTCAGATTTCAGATCGGATTCTGGTTCCCTGCTGAGACAGTTCGCAACACTCACATCTTCATCTCTTTGCATTTCTCCTCTTAAAGTATTCACGAAGAACCGTAGCCTATAGCAAATACTTAAATACTGGAGTACTCCAGTGAACATTACTGAGCAGTATTTGAATAATGTAACTTCAGAATCTCCTAGCAAGATTAGCAGTACTACACAGAAGCCCACATCGAAATAACCAATTTAAGACTTATTTTACTTCTAAACGCCTTTATTTCTCAGAATACCATTCACAGGATTTGTATAAAGGATACTCTGCATATAAACTTAATATTTATTTTAGTTGCAGGAATGACTCACTGATGTGGTCTATCCACACAATGGAATATTATTCAGCCTTAGAAAGGAATGAAATTCTGACACATGCTACAACATGGATGAGCCTTGAAAACATTACTCTAGGGGCCAGCCCCATGGCCGAGTGGTTAAGTTCGTGCACTCCACTTCAGCGGCCCAGGGTTTCGCCAGTTCGAATCCTGGGTGTGGACATGGCACCGCTCATCAAGCCATGCTCAGGTGGCGTCCCACATGCTGCAACTGGAAGGACCCACAACTAAAAATACACAACTATGTACTGGGGGGCTTTGGGAGAAAAAAGAAAAACAAAATCTTAAAAAAAAAAGAAAACATTATTCTAGGTGAAGTAAGCCAGATGCAAAAAGACAGACATTCTATGATCCCACTTATATTATACAAAGTACCTAGAGGAGTTAAATTTTTATTTATTTATTTTTTTTGTGAGGAAGATCAGCCCTGAGCTAACATCTGCTGCCAATCCTCCTCTTTTTGCTGAGGAAGACTGGCCCTGAGCTAACATCCGTGCCCATCCTCCTCTACTTTATATGTGGGATGCCTGCCACAGCATGGTTTGATAATCGGTGCCACATCTGCACCCAGGATCCAAACCAGCGAACCCTGGGCCGCAAAAGCGGAATGTGCACACTTAACTGCTGCGCCACCGGGCTGGCCCCTAAACTTTTAGAGGGAGAAAGCAGAATAGTGGTTACCACGGGCTGGGGAGGGGGGAATGGGGAGTCAGTTAGTGTTTCATGGGGACAGTGTTTATGTTGGGGATGATGAAAAGATTCTGCAGATCGATGGCGGTGATGGTTGCACAACAATGTGAATGTACTTAAGGCCACTGCATTGTACACGTAAAAATGGTTAAAGTGGTAAATTTTATGATATGTATATTTTACCACAATTTAAAAAAAACCAATGACTCACTGTTAGCAGAGACAGCTGCTGGATCAGCCACAGCAAGACTGAGTCCATGATGATGACTTTCTCTCCTGTTTCCGCATTTCCTCTTAACATCGGTGGGTTCTTCTGAAGCCATAATGCCTCCATATTGCTTGTTAAGCTTTAACTGTGGCAGGAAAATTATAATATTTTTACCTGACTTTTTTGACTGATTTCTTTCAGGATCAGGACCAGCCACATAATTTGTGGGGCCCACGCGGGCTCCTTGATCAAAAATTATTAAGAATTTTCAAGATGGCAATGACGGAGCATTAAACGAAGTGCAGGATCTTTCTAAGCTCTGGGCCCTGCACAGTTGCACAGGTCTCATGCCCATGAAATCAGCCCTGCTCAGGATTCAGAAAGACACAAATTTCCTGAGAAATGTTGAGAAGTCATTCCCGCTTGGAAACACGAAAGCAGAAGCATGTGACCCAGTGGCTGCTGCAGGCATCTTAAAAGGAATCCCCTTGAGAATAAAGCCAACCTACCAAGTTGGTGGCATGGAGAGATGGAAGAAACCTAGGTGGGTGAGGCAGTGGGTCAAGAGCCTTGGAGCTCCAGGGAGGTAAGAACTCCAATTCATTGAACCAGTTTATTCTTGGTTTTCTGTTATTTACAACCAAGAGTGTCCAAGTGCTCCATGTCCTAAAGAAACTTGCTTCCTCCTCCTTGCAGCCCCCTCTGGTTCCCCTCCAATTGCTCCCCTCCTTCCAAAAAAAAAAAGTTCATAATTTTTTGCAATTTGTCTCCTATTTTTCATTTAAGCTTCTCTAACTTTTCATTCAAACTCGAACTGCCCTAAAGGAGTGTCTATCTGTGCTGTTTCCATTTCCTCACCCCTACATAATCTGGCTTTCTCCTCCCCTCTTCTCTGCAAACAGCACCCCCCAACGTCTGTGATGACCACTCAGTTACCCAGGCCAATGGGCACTCTCCTGGCCTTGTGGCTGTCCATGCTGAGCATTCCCAGACCAAGCCTTCAGCCAAGGAGCCTTTAGCCTTACATTGAACTCAGCAAGCATTTCAATGAATTTGGAGGTTATTAAGCACAGCCAAAGCACATGCATTTGGAAAAGAGAAGTCCATGTTTACTTTTCCCGAGGAGATAATAAGTTCTTGCAGGACGGATTCTCCTCCTGCAGGATCTGAGACCCCCGGAGATCTGGGGCCTGGCTGGAGAACCGCTGGCCCCCAACCGTATCACGGCCTCTGTCTTCTCGTCCCTACCAGGCCCTTTCCTCTCACCACGCTTTTGGTCACACCTCAATCTCCAGCCCCCTTCAATCCTTGCTTTCACGGCAGCGAGAACCTTCTAGCTGTACTCAGGCTGTTACTCTTGTAGTGTCTCCAACAACCCTCATGCCCTCAATCAGCTTTTAAAGCTTTAATCAGACACATTATTTTCTTGCTTCAAATTCTCCAATGGCTTCCCGTGGCACTTATGGCAAAATGTGACTTCCTTACAAAAAAGCCAAGAAAAGCCTCGTGATGGGGCCCTGCCAGCTCTCTGCCTCCTGGCTGGTCAACCCTTCCATCCACACTGGCTTCGCCTTCCTGGAATACACTGAACTTGACCTCTGATTCTGCCATTCCCTTTGCTTGGAAAACGCCTCCCTCACATCTTCTAAGACTGTCCCTCCTCATCCTTCAGGTCTTAGGTCACAGGTCATCGCCTGCAGGGCCACACCGGCTGCCTCCCAACAGCTGTTCCCTCCTCTCCCAGCTGCAGCCGCTGTGCTGCTTGGATGGGGCTGCCTTGGCTCAGCTGCCGGGTGCGCCCCAGTTTGTCTAAACCGGTGGAATTCCATCCCCCTGGCCACAGGGATTGGCTGAGGCAGAAGCACGTGCCCTAAGATGGTTCAATCGGAGGGAAGCCCAGGACTTTACTCCCACAGCTGGGGAAGAGATTTTCTCCTCAGACGTGGCCTCAGACACACGTGGGCCCTAGGACAGTGGGCAGTTGTCCTGCAACTGTAAGAGGAGTCCACCTTAACGAGGAGGAAGGTAAGCCTGAGGAGGCCAGAGTGGAAAGTGTGTCACCCATGACATTGTTGAGTCCCCAGGCGAAGCCATCTTGAAGCCCCGCATGCCTTTGGGCCACATGGACCAAGACGGTCCCTCATTAAGCCAGCTGGTCCCTCATTAAGCCAGCCGGGGGAGCAGGGCATGGCGAGACTCTTGGTGGGCAGGAGGAACCTGATTGACAGCCCTTAGAGAAGCCCCGCTCCCCACCCCTCGCCAGATCGCGCTGGTTCATCATCGTCACTGCTCTTACACCACCATCGAAAGGGACTATTTTTGCTTTGTTTTGTTAACTGTTCCTGTCCATCCATACAGCAGGGGCCTCGTCTGTTTTCACTGAAGTGGCTCCTGCAGGATGTGGCACACAGTTGGTGCTCAATTGATGCTGGTGCATGACTGATGCCCTGTGCGCCAGCTGTTTCTTTTCTCCTTTTTTTTCTTTTTTTGCTGTTGCCGTCCTCACATCCTGGAATGTCTCGCTCCCCAGCGAGACCATGTGCTTCATCCATTTGACAGTTTTTAACTGAACACCTACTATGAGTCAGGCACTATTCTAGAAGCTGGGAAAACAGCACTGGACCAAACAATATAAATACCGCATTCATGGATCTTACCTTCTAGTGAGGGAAAGACAGATAGTTAACAAGTGAATGAGGAAAACAGGCGAGTTGACAACTGGGGATAAATGCTGTGCAGGAAAGTGAAGCGGAGGAGGAGGGAGATGAGGTGGGTGGGGGATGAGCAGATGTAACTAGGGAGCTTAGAGGTGGCCTCATTGGGAAGGTGGCATTTGAGCAAAGACTTGAATGAGCTGAGGGAGTCAGCCAAGTGGATCCATGGAGAGAAACACTGCAGGCAGGAAACAGGAAAGGACCAGAGAGAGGAACACGCCTGCCATGTGCTAGAAACACGGGGAGGCCAGTGGGGCTAGAATGTAGTGAGCGGGGAGAACAGCAGGAGGAGGTGGGGCCAAGTGGTAACGGGGGCGGGACTTATACAGGGATTTGGGGTTTTACTGAGAGTAAAGGACAAACCCTTGGTGGATTCTGATCATCAGAGTGACATGGTCTGAAGTGTATTTTTAAACAATTCCTCTTGCTTCTGTGTCTGAGGCTACTGCAACAGTCCTGGGGAGCAGCAGTGGTGAAGGCCGAAGAAGTGACAGAGCCTAGAGTATTCGCTGGCTGGTAGAATGTGAGAGAAGCAGAGAAGTCAGAGGACTTCAAGGTTTTGGTCTGAGAAACTGGACAGATGAAGATCACTGATGGGGACAAGAAAGATAGTGGGAGGAGCAGGTAAGGAAGGGAAATTAGGAGTTTGGTTTTGGACATGCCCCCAGACATCCAAATGGAGATGCTGAGCGGGCGGTGAGAGCTGAGTTCAGGGCAGAGATCTAAGCTGCAGACACAAATTTGAGAAACCTCAGCATATGGATGATATTTAAAGCCAGGAGCCCACAGGGGATCATGAAAGGCGTGAGCGTGGATACAGAGATGAAGTCTAGGACTGAACATGGGATTTCTGAATGTTTTTGAGGTCGTGGACAGGAAGAGGAACCAGCAAAGGAGATAAAGAGCAGCCAGGGAAGTTGGAAGGAAGTTGGAAGGAGGGGCCAGTATCCTGGAAGCCAGGCAACAGCATTTCACGGAAGAGGGTGGGACCAGCCAGGCCAAATCCTACTGATAAGAGGACTGAGAAGCACCAGTGGAGTAACACTGTGGGGGTCACTGGTACTTTGACAAGAGGGCAGGGACTGAAACTTTGCTAACTGCCATACATAGCAGGCCCTGAACAAACACTTATTGACTGTTATTGGTGAATAGCCGATTTCAACAGCCTTCCGAATGGCCCTGTTCTGGTCTTCCCTCCTTCAATCCAAGGACGCTGCCACAAAGGGATCTTTCTAAAACACATATAGGATCACTCTCCACTTATATCTTAAATGCAAATCACGCTGGGATGAATATGTGGAAAGTTGTGTACTTTGTGGTACTCTTTGTAATAGGAGAATATTGGAAATAACATGAGACTTCAACAACAGGAAATTGGTTATGGCAGCCAGGATGCATCTAAACAGAATACTATGCAGCCGTTAAAAGAGTGCTCTGGAATATTTAGCGACTGGGCACAGAACAGTATACACAGTGAGACCTTATTTTTGTATTAAACAGCACAAGAGTCTATAAAGCAGGGGTTGACAAACATTTCCTGTAAGGGCCAGACAGTAAATATTTTAGGCTTTGAGAGCCACATCTCAGGCACGATTATTGTTTTAATGTGAAACCTTTGCTCAACTAACACACTTCCATCCAGGTCTGCCCTGAGCAACCTATTCAAAACTGCAATCTATCTACCCATCTCCTTTACTTTGCTCATTGTTTTTGGTTTCCCATAACACTTATCACTCTTTAATAGACTAAATCATTTACTTTTTAATATACTTGTTTATTATCTATACCCGTCTTTTTCTTCCCAACCCTCAAGAACGTAAGCTCCAGGAGGGCAGGGTTCTGTGTTCACTGATGTATTCCAGGCTCCTACAACAGTGCTAGGCACACGGTAGAGGATCACTAAACATTTGCTGAATATATGAATGAATGTCATATTACTTTTAAAATTAGAAACCCAATATACAAAACAAAAAACCCAGACATCTCCCGTGAGTCCCCATCCCTAAGGAAGGAAGTCCACAAACTTGGCCAGGCATTGAAGTCCCCTCACGGTCCCGCCCACCTCTCCAGCCTCCCAAACCCCCCCAGACCCGCCCCCCGCCCCGGACGCGCAGTTCACCCCCGGCGACACCTCTCGCCGCCACTAGGAGGCGCCCGTGCTCGACAGCCTGCAAAGCGCAAACACCAGTCGCACGTGACCTGCGCCGCATCCACGTGACCGGCGTCGCACTCGGTGGGCGTCACGTGACGGACTCAGCTTTCCTCCAATCGCTGTGCACGTTGTGGGGATTCCACCCAGAACCAGGCCCGAGACTTAAAACACCCCATGCTCCCGGCGCCCAGGCGGGCTGGTTCCTTGCTTCCAGCTGGGCGGCGGTGTCTCTCTGGGGGCCTCTTCCAAAACGGCTTCTTGAGGCCGAGGCCTACAGCGCGCTCAGTCCCGGAAGTGACCTCTCCCAGAGGGGCCGGAAGTGGCAGTGGAGGGAGGGAAGATGGCGGAGGTGGTGAGTCCGGTGCCCGGGGCGGGGCGGAGGGAACCAGGGGAGGTGGGTAGAGCCCGAGGCCCCCCAGTAGCCGACCCTGGCGCCGCGCTGTCTCCCCAGGGGGAGATAATCGAAGGCTGCCGCCTGCCCGTGCTGCGGCGGAACCAGGACAACGAAGATGAGTGGCGTGAGTGACGTCGGGGGGGCGGGGCTAAGGAACCTAAGGGCGAGGGGCGGGAGAGAGTCAACCGAACCCTCGGGAGGGGGAGGGGCCTCTAGAATCCTGGGCGGGCGGGACGCAGACACTCAGCAGGGGCGTGGCTTTTAGCTCCGAGACGGACAGGGCGGGGCTTGGAGAGAGGGCGGCACTTGGTGACTAACGGGGGCTTGGGCGAGAGCTTCCAAGTGCTGGGGCTTAGGGATTCGGCCGGGGGTGGAGTTTAGGTCGTGGGAGGGTGGAGCCTCATGGCCAGGCCTATCTAAGGCCCCCGTCTGTGCTGTTCCCACAGCCCTGGCCGAGATCCTGAGCGTGAAGGACATCAGTGGCCGGAAGCTTTTCTACGTCCATTACATTGACTGTGAGTTCTGGGCTGCGGTGAGGTGGGGCTGCAGGGCAGGGTTGGGGGACAGCCTCTGGCATTCCCTCCTGAGCCATCCCCCCTGCTGCAGTCAATAAACGCCTGGATGAATGGGTGACCCACGAGCGGCTGGACCTAAAGAAGATCCAGTTCCCCAAGAAGGAGGCCAAGACCCCCACCAAGAACGGACTTCCTGGGTCCCGCCCCGGCTCTCCAGAGAGAGAGGTGGTGAGTAGGTCCCCTGCTTCACGTCTTCTCTCCTGCCTCCTACTTCTCTCATCTCTAGGCCTCAGTGGCTCCTGGATGGGCAGGAGGCAGTGCCCTCCCACCCTGGCTTCAGCTCACAAAGGATGGGGGCCAAATTGCAGATGTAGCTTTCAGAGTCCAGTGGCTATTCCTGTGTCCTTGAGAGGGCAGAGGGTGGGGTTTAATCACTCTATGCTGAGGGGCCCCTACTCCCTTTCCCATCCCACCACCAAGCCCACCCCAGAGGAAGACCCTGGACCTATCTCTACAGCCGGCCTCCGCCCAGGCCAGCGGGAAGACCTTGCCAATCCCGGTCCAGATCACACTCCGCTTCAACCTGCCCAAGGAGCGGGAGGCCATTCCCGGTGGCGAGCCCGACCAGCCGCTCTCCTCCAGCTCCTGCCTGCAGCCCAACCACCGCTCAACGGTACCCTCAGCAATTCCAGGGACCTTGCTTTCCTCTCAGGTCCCACCTTCTCTACCTTCTGACCCACCTTTCTTGGTTTCTCTCTACAGAAACGGAAGGTGGAGGTGGTTTCACCGGCAACTCCCGTGCCCAGCGAGACAGCCCCGACCTCAGTTTTCCCCCAGGTGAGTCCCCTAAACCATCTCTTCTTCCCTTCCTTCCTTCTACCTCCTGGCGGCCCCTCTGAGGCTCATTTCACAGCCCCCCTTCTGTTCCTTCCATCTTACTTGCAGAATGGATCAGCCCGTAGGGCAGTGGCAGCTCAGCCTGGACGGAAGCGCAAATCGAATTGTTTGGGCACTGATGAGGTGGGTCTGGGGATGGGGGAGGCTGGGTGAAAAGCAGGGGACACCGGCAGGGTGGAGCATTTAGTGACTGGTTTGAAAATAAAGAAGGAGGGGTGGGCAGCTGTGGTGTTGGTGGGATTAGGAACCAGGCAGAGCTCATTCAGATGAGCTCTTTTCCAAGTTTTGAATGAAAACTTCCCAAGTCTTGGTTTCTTTATCTGGAAAGGGGATGATATTACCTAGGGTTGCTGTTAGACCTGCATAAGGAAACCTCGGGAAGGGGTGTGTAGGCGGTAGTGTCCTGCTTCTGTAATCTGGTATCTTCCACTGGCCCTGGGCAGGACTCCCAGGACAGCTCAGATGGAATACCGTCGGCTCCACGCATGACTGGGAGCCTGGTGTCCGACCGGAGCCACGACGACATCGTCACCCGGATGAAGAACATCGAGTGCATCGAGCTGGGCCGGCACCGCCTCAAGCCGTGGTACTTCTCCCCGTACCCGCAGGAGCTCACCACGCTGCCCGTCCTCTACCTCTGCGAGTTCTGCCTCAAGTACGGCCGGAGCCTCAAGTGTCTGCAGCGCCACTTGGTACGAGGGGTCCCAGGGGGCTGCCCTCCTAGCACTCCCCTCCTTGCCCCCACCCCTGATCCTCCTCTCTTTCTCAGACCAAGTGTGACCTGCGACATCCTCCAGGCAACGAGATTTACCGCAAGGGCACCATATCCTTCTTTGAGATCGATGGACGTAAGAACAAGGTGGGTGGCTGAGGGGCACTGGGGGAAATAAATGAGCAGCTTCTTCCTGCCCAGGAACACACTAACCAGTCTGGCCAACACTCCCATCTTTACTGAGTTCCTGCTGTAGGGCACGTGCTGGGAGGTACAAAGACAACCAGGGATTCGACAGAATCTCTCCTCTCTGGGAGCTCACAGTCCGTGGGGAAAACAGACGTGCCAACAGCCACTTAGATCCCATTCTGACAAGTGTCATGAAACACAGGGTGGGTTATCAGGACCCAGGGGAGGTGGTCAGCAAAGCTTCCCAGAGGAGGTGACCTTAGAGCCTTGACATGGAGGGTGAGGTGGGTAAGGGAATCCTGCAGGGCAGGCTTGGGGGCACAGAGACCGAGTGAGAAAGGCGAGGAGCTTCTGGCTGAAGGGCAGAGAGGACGAGGCCAGGCTGTTACAAGGGACAGAGCACAGGTGGTGGGAATGAGATCAGTCAGGGCGGGGTAGAGGACACTCCCAGGTTTGGGGCTTCAAAACTGCTTCAGTCTGTGGCTGTGGGGAGGGAGGAGGGAGTAACCTGGAGGGACCGTTGAAAGTGACTCCCCCACTCCGGGGGCAGGAGGAGGGGAGGGAGAGGCAGGCACCGTGACTGGTGGGGAGAGCTCTGGCTCGGGTGCTGGGGGAGCATGAGAGGAAGATGCTGCTGTAACGACTGTTCTGTATTCCTCACTGTGGACTTGGGCATCCAAATGACAGTGCCCAGCAGGTGGCAAAAAGCCAGCTCTGAATGCAGGAGAAAGCACGGAAAAATAAAGGAGCAAGATTAGTAACTTTGCTCAGGAATTCCTCAGGCTACTGTTGGTTCAATTTCAGAGTTCCTTACCTCTGTCGTGGAATGGATCAGTTCCCAGGAGGTGTGACCGTAGGCGGGAGAGTTATGTTTTTGACAGCCAGACTCCTAAGACAGTCACACAGGCAGAGCTTCCCTCCTAAGCTTTGGTCAGTCTTTCTTCCTGGGAATATGTCCGTTTGTTGACTGTTAACTATAACAGTGGAAGGCAGTGGAGGGCCCCAGGCCAGACCGTGGGGGTCCAGGGAGCCGGGGGAAGCCTGCCCAGCTCACCGGGGAGGCAGGCTGTCAAACAGCTGGTTCACGGGCTCTTCGACACTGAGAAGTGGCCCTGTCTGAGCAGCAGGGACAGCCTGGCCGATGGACTAGGTGGGCCCCAGGGAGGAAGGCTCATCACCTGTCACCTTGGGGTACAGAGAAGCTCCTGGCTGACGCTGGCCCCTCGGCCACCCTCAGAGTGGGTACTCAGAGTGGTGACAGGCCTTTTCCTCTGCAGAGTTACTCGCAGAACCTGTGTCTCCTGGCAAAGTGTTTCCTCGACCACAAGACGTTGTACTATGACACAGACCCCTTCCTCTTCTACGTCATGACGGAGTATGACTGCAAGGGCTTCCACATCGTGGGTTACTTCTCCAAGGTCAGTGCTGGGCTAGCTGCCCGCAGCCCTGCCCTGCGCCACATCCCTTCCCTCACACTCACCGCCCCTCTTTCCCAGGAGAAGGAGTCGACGGAAGACTACAACGTGGCCTGCATCCTGACCCTGCCTCCCTACCAGCGCCGGGGCTACGGCAAGCTGCTGATAGAGTTCAGTAAGTACCCGTGCTCCCGGCCAGGGGCTGCGGGGGTGCTCCCACCACGGCCTCACGCACACGAGCAGGGCTGCCATGATCCTCAGCTCTGGCTGTGCGGCCCAGCCACAGGGAAGCTGGCCAGAAATAGAGATGGGACTCTCCCGAGGCTCTCTCCGTCCGCAGGCTGGCTGCCCTGCTCATCTGGGCTAGGTTCTCAGCCCCTCACTGTGCCTCGGCCAAGCTTCTAAGCACCACCCAACTTTTCCCCAGTCTGACTCATCTGCTCCTGCCCAGGGCCGTGGGCAGAAGCCGAGTGAGCCACTGTTGCTCATCCGTCTGGTACTGTGTCATCATACAAGCTCCTGGGCAAGGACCAGTGGTTCAGGCCCACAGGTATCCCTGAGCCTTGCCGATAGATGTTCAAAATGCTGTCAGCTCAGCAGACGATGTAAGCAGTGACTTGCATGAACTTGGCCCCTGTTCCTTGCATTCAGTCAGGTCAGTCTCTTAAAGCCCAGAAGGAACTCTGCTCCTTGTCATTCATGAACTTGTCAGTGTCACCCCAAGCACCCTCTGCTTCCAGGCCTCTTCCCCCGTCCCATTCAACTCACCACTCACTGAACCCTTGAGGTCATCAGGCTCTGACCTGGGAGACAGGGAGGGAGCCTTAGCTGTCTGTCTGGGGAAGACACGGAGGCTTGACTCGATCAAGGTCACGGTCCATGTGAGAAATTTTGTTGGTAGAATGATACCAAGATGGGATTATATCGTCAGGAAACTCTCAGCCTGGTGGAGCAGGCAGGTGCTTAAACTCAGCTCAAGCCTTGCAGCTCAGACCTCAGTGGAGACAGGCCATGGGCGGGGCCACCAAGGAGGCGTGCTCAGTTGGGCGGACAGTTCACAGGGTGAGCGGGTGTTCACTGGGGAGGGGACAGGAGTTCCCTACCACGGAGGAGGCAAGTGTGGCCTCCAGTTGATCTGTCAGGATTCCACATACACTGGACCCAGCAAAGCTGAGTCGGACCCCAGGTGTCCGACTGGCTTCCTCCTCTGTGCTTCCTTTCTCTAAAGCACTAGCCTCTGTTCCTCTCCCACTGGGCTGCTTGGTGGAAGTCACAGGAAGTTGGGCAAGAGGGTAAGACTGGCTGATAGAGATGTATCAAGGCGGGGAAAACAGAAAGGGCGATGGTCCAACATGAGGCTGGTTATGACTGAGGGTGCGAAGGGCTTCTGGAAGTAGTGGCGACATCGCAGAGCCTGACAGGGAGAATGAAGACTCTACCCAAAGACACCAAGCCACTCAGGGTTTTGCAGGGCCTGAGGGTCTCACCAGCAACTGGCCGCCAGTGCCCAGGAGTCAGCCGGTGGAGGAGGGCAGAGCAGAGTGGGAGGGGTGGAGCCACGGGAGGTCCGTTACCTGCTGAGGAAGGGCCTGCCTCTGACTGGTGCTCCTCTCCTGGCATCCTCACAGCCACCGGGTCAGGCCAGCCTGGTCTTCGAGCCGCTAGTGCTCCTTAGGTCAAGCTCAGTGGACTTTCATGTGAGAAGCCAAGCACCCTCAGGCCTGGACCAGAGGTGGCGTCTGCCCCACTTCCCTCCTCACGTGCCCAGGCGCAGAGTGTGTGGGATGACAGGAAAATCCGAGGCACTTTCTTTTCATAAACCATTTTCTCTGCACTCCCCTACCCTATTCATAAGCCTTCACTGGCTCCTGAGCACCCCTCCCAGGTGATTGCAGCTACTCTTCGCAGTGCCCTTATCACCCTCCACTGTGCTCAGCACCCAGGTGAAGAGTGAATGCTCATCAGTCCTTTAGGAGGAAACTGAGGCACGGTTCCCAGGATGGGAGCCAGGCAGTCTGTCTCTGCAACTTGTGCTCTTGAACGTTGGTTGCATGAAGCTGTGACCGCTTCCCCACCCACTCCTGCTTCATTGTTTTAGGCTATGAACTCTCCAAAGTGGAAGGGAAAACGGGGACCCCTGAGAAGCCCCTCTCAGATCTTGGCCTCCTATCCTACCGAAGCTACTGGTCCCAGACCATCCTGGAGATCCTGATGGGGCTGAAGTCGGAGAGCGGGGAGAGGCCACAGATCACCATCAAGTGAGCCTGGCCCCATGTACCGGGGGGTGCATCCCCTGTCTCTTCCGGGGCTTTCTCACCCCTGGGGCTCCCGGGGGCCTGGGGCAGAGGTGATGGCCCCCACCGGACCTGATCTTTGCTTTCTCACAGCGAGATCAGTGAAATCACCAGCATCAAGAAGGAGGATGTCATCTCCACTCTACAGTACCTCAACCTCATCAACTACTACAAGGTAGGGAGGCGGGTAGGGGGAGACAGGTGTGTGTAGGGGTGCACGCTGCAGGCCCCATATGGGCTGACCTGCCTGGCCCCGTCTCCCATCCAGGGCCAGTACATTCTCACACTGTCGGAGGACATCGTGGATGGGCATGAACGGGCTATGCTCAAGCGGCTCCTTCGGATCGACTCCAAGTGTCTCCACTTCACTCCCAAGGACTGGAGCAAGAGGGGAAAGTGGTGACGGGGCACTGCCTGTGGCCGTGTCAACAAAGTCGGCAGAAGCGGGGCTGACAGCTGATCCCGCCCCCACTGGGGCCCGCAAGAGGCACACCAAGGGAGACGGGGCTGAGGACAGCTCCACGAGGAGAGGACAGGCCTGGTAGGAGCCAGCTGGTACCCAGCACCAAGGCGAGCTCAGGGTTCAGGTCAACTCCAAGGTCAGCTCGCTGAAGGCCCAGGCCTGCTGTGAACCAGGGACGTGAGAGAGCCAGGCAGCTGTGTACAGTGAGATGGGGGGTGGGAGCGCTCTGTACAGAGAGCTGGTGGCTGTAAAAATTTCTTTTGTAAAGTAGGAGTTGGGACTGGGGTGGGTACTGGCTGCTAAAATTCTGGCCCCTCTCTTGCCCCCCCCCCGGCAATAAATTGTTTCTGTAGGCCAGAGCCATGGAAGGTTCTTGTGGGAGTCAGGGCATGGCTGGCTTAGGGGCTCATGGTGCCCGAAAACTCACAGGTGCTGTGAAGAGCGTGTTTATTGAGGTGATGGGATCAGTGGGTTCAAAGTGAAGAGCTGGTTTATTGGGGTGAAGGGGTCAGTGGCTTTCAGTTTCAAGCTCTGGTTCTCAGTCTTCAGGCACCTGTGCGTGAATCTGCAACAGGAGTCACCACTGCTGTTGGATTTCTGAGAGAGTGGCTGAGTGGCCCGCGTACTCGGGGAGGGCCCCAACTGGTCAGGATGATAGCCCCTTCTAGACAGGCCAGAGAAGAGTGGTGGGGAAGCTACCCTGCCCTTACCCAGTCTGAGGCTCCAGCAGACGGGACTCCATCTGCCCCCTGTGCTGCCCAGCCCCAAAGCCCCATATCCGCTCAGGAGCAAGGTTCTAGACAACCCGGGAAATAACCTTGAAGTCAGAGAGGGGGAATGGATGGGGCTTGGAAGGAAGAGGACCCATCCATGTACTCACCGCTGCGGCCAGGCTGGGCCAGGTTAGGGCACCGCGCACTTTGGCATCCGGGCCAGGGATGGTCTCCAGGCCCCACAGGGTGAAGCGGCTGAAACTGGCAGTGGCTCCGATAAAGCAGTCCTGGGGAAGGGACTCGGCTCAGCACGGGGCCGCGCGCTCGCCCGCACCCCCTTCCAACCCTGTCCCCCCTTTGCTCACGAAGTCCCGCTCCAGCGCCTCCGGGGATTCCACCAGCTCTTGTTCCCCTTGCTCTTCGTTATTCTCCGAACCCTCCGAGAAGTCATGCTTGTCTTCCATCACCATCACGTATCCCACCAGGCCGGGTGGCACCGACACTTCCTCGCCCCGTAGTTTGCGGCCCCGAAACGACACTTCGAGTCCTGGAGGAGGCAGGCGGAGGGCCTCACTGAGGGCCTGATACAGGCCTTGCGGGGCAAGCCCGGTGGAGGCCTCCCCGCCACCTCCGGTGGACTACGATCCCCAGGAGCCCTCGCGCCGGTCCTCGCCAAGAAGACCGCGGTGCCGGCGCGGGGACTGCCGGGAGCCGTAGTCCGGCCACGAGCGCTCACCACCGAGACCCTGGCGGATGGCCGGGGTGAAGAAGCGCCCCACGGGGGCGGGCTGGTTAACCGGGACCTCGCAGGGCAGAAGGTGCAGCGTGACGGGGGCGGCGTCGCGGAGCGTGGCGGTGCGTAAGTGGATGCGGTGTTTGTGGACGGCTACCTCGTCGCTGCTCTCCATCCTCCGCCGCGGTTTGATCGCTCACTAGCTATGGCCAAAGCTGGCGCGGAAAGCGCGCGGAGCTTGTCGGGAGGTCAGGGGCAGTCAGCGCAGAGCCTCCGGGGAAGCGTAGTCCGTCCCTGAAGATCCTTTGCAAGCCCCGCCTCTCTGTGTTCAAGTCCCCAGCTTTTTTCCTTGAAAAATTTTCAGATGCACATTCTTCCTGTAAAAAAAATTTAAAACGATTCCGAGTATACTTTTTATATAGATTTGTAGGGAGTTAGTTCTTTCTCAAATTGTTGAGGATATTTTATCCGAGTTTGTGATTTGTCTTCCAAACCCGTGTATAGGTGATTTTTATCATGCAAGACACTTATTTTTCGTAGTCAAACTTATCAACCGTTTCGTTTGATATCTCTTAGTTTTCTCAATGCTCTCTTTTTTGGTTTAACTCTTCCCTATTGTTTATTTGTTCAGGTACCTAACATATGTGTTGTCACGTTCTCTCATAAAACATACAAAACTGGTGATTAAGATTAAATTTGCACTTAATTTAGATTTGAGAAAGAGAAAAACATCCCCAACATCCAGGAGCTGGCCTTGGTGCTCTGTTGAACATGAACAATTTCAAAGATTATTGACTTCAGACGAAATCCTTCTGTGACATGAGGGATCGGGACAAAAACAAGGTCCCCTGAAATGACGTGAACACTGACAAAGACACGAACATTGTCCAAACCACAGGAAAGAGGAAACATCCCTCTATCTTGGATAATATGACTCTGGCTTCTGTATGAATTACAGCTTTAGCCTCCGTCTAGTTAGGATTTAACATATCCCATCTTAGAAATACTCCCACTTCCTGACAGCCTCCCGGCCAGAGAAAAGCCACACTTCCTTAAACCTCCCCAAATCACCTAACACAAGCCCAAATCCTATAAATCCTTCCTAACACCCGCTTACTGAGATGCCCCACAGCGCAAGAGTAATACACCCGTTTGTTCAGCCATAGATGTGTTCGGTGCTCTTTGCCTGGAGGGTATTGACAGTTTAATCTAGAGAGTCTTGCTTTAGTTTTCTATCAAGAATAAAATACGTAATACTGTTTATTCATGTCTCCTTTTATGTCTCTCAGTACACTTGTGAGGTTTTCTTCATTTATAATAGTTAAAGTTTATTTTTATATTTTAAAGTTTATTCCTGATGGCTTATATTTGTTTCAATTACAAATTAGATCTTTTCTTTCGTTTTATTTTCTGATTTTTATTTATAGCAGAGGTTTGCAGAGCTCACATATAGTCTCTGTCACACTTCCTCAACTTTGTCATTGTATCATGAAAACAACCATGGAGGGGCGGGCCCGGGGCCGAGCGGTCAAGTTTGCGCCCTCTGCTTCAGCGCCTGGGGATCCTGAGTGCGGACCTGCACACCGCTCATCAGGCCATGCTGTGGCAGTGTCCACGTAGAAGAACTAGAATGACCTACAACTAGGATTACAACTAGGTACTAGGGCTTTGGGGTGAAAAAAAACAAACCACAGACAATATGTAAGTGAATAAACGTGGCTGTGTTCCAATAAAACTTTATTTGCAAAAACAGGCAGCGGGCTGGATTGGCCTGCCCACAAACAGGCCATAGTTTTTGGGAAAGCTGTTGATTCTTACATACTAATTTTTTAACCAGATATCTGCTGAATTCTTTTGTTATTCCTAATAGTTTTCATTTTATTTTCTTGGTCCTCCCAGAATTAGTCATCTCACTTCCGAATAATGATAATTTTGCCTCTTCATTACATTGTGTAATTTGTTTTGTTTTCTAGCACTTTCAGAACAATCTCAAGTCTTCCTAGTATCCACGGACGTCCTTTCCTTCTTTCTGAAACGTTCATGAGGATGCTTTTGCTGTTTCCCCGATAATCAGGAAGCTGCCTTTCAATTTGTTACTTGTCTCTCCTTAAAACTGTACTTCGAAGGGGTTTTTAACTCAGGAGTAGATGTGGGATTTTATTTTTATATATTTGATCGTGTAAGTTTCTCATAGCCTAGATTTTAGTGATTGAATTCCTATAGTGTGTTCATCTGCCCTACACTTCCTGTGAACTAGTAATTAGATCTAGAAGCTTCATCAGATTCTTTTGGTGGTGGGGGGCGGGGGGCAAGACTTCTTCAAGGGGAGCGGTGTGTCTTTCCATCAGGAGGGACGTAAAACCTCCTGTCTGTCCTTTTTGTGAGGTTAGCAGCCATAGGTGATCGGGGTCTGGATCCTTTAATTCATCAGGGGTGACAACACTGATGTCGTTAAGTCCACCATTTCGTCCTCATTTACCAGCTGGGCTACTTCTGGAAGGAAGACGCCCCCTCATTAACTATTTGGTTGCCCATTGGTATAGTGAGTATGAGAAAGGCAAAATAATTGCTTGAATTTTTCCTTTTATGTCCCAGTTTTTAAAATAAGTTGTTTCCTGAGCGTGCTCCAGTGGTAACCTTTCAAGAAAAGTATCATTATTAAATAATGAATTTTTAACATTTTGATACGTTTCAGTTAATTGTGCTTATTCTTCTTCTTAATGCTCAAATTGTCCCATATTATGGGGCACTATTGCCCCTTTTGCCACTAGCAGCCTCTTCCAGTTAGCTCCTGAGTCTTTTGATGTGACCCTAGTAGTCTCTTAGAGGTTGACTTGTTTTCTGGAACCACAGGATGTCCCTGGCTCATCTACTGCGGTTCCTGCTCCAGACGTGGAATCCTCTGTTTCTCCCTGGTGCCTTTTGCTAGGAAATGATATTTGCTACTCCAGCCTGACATCAGACTTGCTCACTGCTACTCAGTTGGCTATTGTTTCTAGGTGTTTTCAGTGGACGAAGCCAGGAAGTATGTATTTCACTCTTTTAAAGGGAAAATACATCATGAGTTCATACTGTTACTTCTAGGACTACAGCGTTTTTTCTGACCTCATTGCTCTTACATTTGTATCTTTTTTCTCCATACTACATACACAACAATCTCAGAAGAAAAATGACAACGCTGCAACCAAGGATGTGATGATCACAGTTTAAGAATTTCTCTTGTCGTTCTTTTTTACCTTCAGGTATATTCCACTAGGGATGTGCAATCCCATTGCTGTTCTTCAAAGTCGCTTGAAATCGTTCTCCCTGTGGTTAGGCCACCACCTGGATACATGGTTAGGATCAGTCGTTTCCTTTTGCTTTTAACATTTTGAGATAGCTTTTAAAAAATTTACTTTTGCTTTGTAAGTATGTGATTATTTACATGTTTCCAGATCTTCTGTTCATGGTTCCGACTCCTAGTGACCCTGTGTACAGCAGAGGGAACCCAGCCTGGTCTTTTGGCGCCATCCTCGCTCGCACCTTCAGGCGCTGTATCAGACGCGGCTCCGCTGCCATTCCCTGGGTTTTCATGGCCAATTTTTTGGAAGTGGGTAGTTGGGTCCTTTTTCCTAGTCTGTCTTGGTCTGGAAGCTCCGCTGAAACCTGTCCACCATGGGTGACCCTGCTAGTATTTGAAATACTGGTGGCACAGCTTTCAGCATCACAGCAACACCCAGCCACCACAGTATGACAGCTGACAACGTGTGGTTCCCTGACTGGGAAACGAACCCGAGTGGAGGCGATGAGAGCAGCTGAATCTTAACCACCAGACCTCCAAAGGCCAAACCTACAAAGATATTTTTAGAGAAATATATCTCTCTCCCCCGTCCCCTTCAACTCTTCTCTCCTGCCCTCTCTAGGTAACATTTTAAAATATTTTAGTTTATCTTTCCATTGTTTACTCTTTTAAAATATTAGCAGAAATTTATGTATATTGAATCCAACTTCCTAATATTTTGTTGAGGATGTTTGTGCCTATGTTCGTGAGAGACACTGGTCTGTAGTTTTCCCTTTCTGTGATGTCTTTGGCTGGTTTTGGTGTCAGGGTGATGCTGGTCACATGGAATGAGTTATGAAGCGTTCCCTCTGCTTCTATTTTCTGGAAGAGAATGTAGAGAATTGTTGTTCTTTCTTAGATGTTTTTTTCCGCCACCAGGGGAACCATCTGGGCCTACTTTCTTTTTTGCAAGGTTATTAATTATTTTTTGTTGTTCATTTTAAAAGAGACTTTTATTTCTTTTGGCTTTACTGAGGCATATTGACAAAGCTGTCAGATATTCAGTGGACATCATGATGATTTGATCCATGTAGATGTCGTGAGAGGGGTCCACCCGTCCAGTTCATTGACACAGCCATCGCCTCACAGATTTATTATTAGACTATATATTAATAATATGTAATATTAATGATCATATGCTATATAATTAGTAACTATTCCATCTCTTTAATAGATACAGGTCTATTCAGATTATCTATTTTTCCTTGTGTAAGTTTTGGTACTTTGTGTCATTCAAGGAATTGGTCCATTTCATTTAAATTATCAGACTGTGGGCACAGAGTTGTTCATAATATTTCTTTTTTCTTTTTAAAGATTGGCACCTAGGCTAACAACTGTTGCCAATCTTTTTTTTTTCTGCTTTATTTCCCCACCCCCCCCCCGCCCCCACCCCCGCCCCGGTACGTAGTTGTATATCTCAGTTGCAGGTCCTTCTAGTTGTGGGATGTGGGACGCCGCCTCAACGTGGTCTGATGAGCGGTGCCATGTCCGCGCCCAGGATCTGAACCCTGGGCCACCGCAGCGGAGCGCGCGAACTTAACCACTCGGCCACGGAGCCGGCCCCCATAATATTTCTTTAATATCATTTTAATGTCCCTGGGATCAGCAGCAATGACCCCTCTTTCATTCTTGATATTAGCAATTTGTGTCTTCTCTTTTTTTCTTAGTTAGCTCGGCTAGAGGTTCATCAACTTTACTATCTTTTCATTGAACCAGCTTTTGGTTTCGGTGATTTGATTTCCGGTTTTCAATGTCATTGATTTCTGCTCTAATTTTCGTTATTTGGGGTTATATTCTTCTTTCTCTAGTTTCCTAAAGTGGAAGCTTAGATTATTGATTTTAGGTCTTCTTTTCTGACATATGCATCCAATGCCATAAACTTCACTCTAAGTATTGCTTTCACTGAATCCCACAGATTTTGATGTCATAGTTTCATTTTTATCTAGTTTGATATTTTAAATTTTCTCTTGGGATTTCTTTGACCCGTGTGTTATTTAGAAGTGTGTCGTTTAACCTCCAAGTATTTGGGAATTTTTCAGCTATCTTTGCTCTTTTTTTCTTTTTAAAGATTGGCACCTGAGCTAACATCTGTTGCCAATCATTTTTTTTTCATCTTCTTCTCCCCAAAGAACCCCCAGTACATAGTTGTATATTCTAGTGGTAGGTCCTTCTGGTTGTGGCATGTGGGACGCCGCCTCAGCATGGCCTGGTGGGTGGTGCCAGGTCTGCGCCCAGGATCTGAAACCGTGAAACCCTGGGCCGCCGAAGTGGAGTGTGCGGACTTAACCACTTGGCCACGGGGCCGGCTTCTACCTTTGTTCTTGATTTCTCATTTAATTCCATTGTGGTCCAGAAGCAGACATTGTATGATTTCTGTTCTTTTCAGTTGTTAAAGTGTGTTCTATGGCCCAAAATGTGGTCTCTCTGGGTGACTGTTCCATATGCACTTGAGAAGAAGATGTATTCTGCTGTTCTTCAGGCTGTATTCTGCTGATCTAACATGTATTGCTGGATGCAATATTCTATAATCTACGAATATTCTATAATTTATACAAGTATTCTGTAATGAAATCCTGTTGATCCGGGTTCTGTTTAGATCAACTACACTCTTGCGGCACTTCTGCCTGCTGCCTCTGTCAGTTGCTGATAGAAGGGTGGTGAAGTCTCCATCTCTGGAGTAGATTTGACTGTTTCTCCTTGCAGTTCTAGCAAGCTTTTGCGTCACGTGTTTTGATGCTCTGTTGTTGGGTGCATATACATTAAATATTGTTATATCCTCTTGGAGAACCAACCCCTTTATCATTATCCAATGCCCCTCTTTATCCCTGATAATCTTCCTTGTTCTGAAGTCTGCTTTGTCTGAAATTAATATAACTACTCCAGCTTTCACTTGATGAGTGTTACCCTGGTGGATTTTTCTCCATCCTTTACTTTTAATCTTTCTGTGTCTTTGTACTTAACGTGGGTTTCTTGTAGACAACATAGACTTGGGTTTTTTTTTTCTATCCACACCCATGACAGTCTCTTTTAATTAGTATGTTTACATTTAAGATGATTATTGATATAGTTGGATTAATATGTGCCATGTTTAACTGTTTTCATTGCACTTTTGTTTCTTTTTTGAAATCTTCGCCTCTTTTTCTGCCTTCTCTGGCTTTGATTGGCATTTTATATGATTCATTTTCTCTCCTCTCTTAGCATATCAATTATGCTTTAAAAAACATTTTTAGTAGTTGCCCTAGAGTTTGCCATATACATTTATAATTTAAGTCCACTTTCAAATAGCAATGCTCCACTTCATGGTAGCGGCAGATACCTAATAACAGAGTGTTCCCAGTTTCCGCTTCCTGTCCCTTATCACATTGCTCTCATTCATTTTACTTATCCCTATGCTATAATTGTCCAATATATTTTGATTGTTGATATTATTACTTTTTTTTTTTTTTTTGCTGAGGAAGATTCACCCTGAGCTAACATCTGTTGCCAATCTTCCTCTTTTTTTTTTTGCTTGAGGAAGATTCACCCTGAGCTAACATCTGTGCCAGTCTTCCTCTGTTTTGTATGTGGGATGCCATCATAGCATGGCCACCACCAAGAGGAACCAAACCTGGGCTGCTGAAGTGGAGAGCACCAAACTTAACCAGTAGGCCATGGGGCCAGCCCTGTTATTACCTTTAATAAATAATTATTAGATCAATTAAGAATAATAAAAATAAAATAGGTTTGTTTTTACCTTAATTATTCCTTCTCTGTCTTCTTTATATAGATCTGAATTTCTGACCTATATAATTTTCCTTCTCTCTGAAGAACTTTAAACATTTCTTGCAAGGCAGGTACTAGTGACAAATACCCTCAGTTTTCGTTTGTCTGAGAAAGTCTTCTTCACTTTCGAAGGATAGTTTCACTGGATACAGAATTCCGGGTTGCTGTTTTATTTTTTTTCCTTCAACACTTGAAATATTTCACTCTGCTCTCTTCTTGCCTGTGTGGCTTCTGATGAGAAGTCTGATTCTTATCCTCATTCCTCTATAGTAAGACTTATGCCCCCTCTGGCTTCTTTCAAGATTCTTTCTTCATCTTTGGTTTTCTGCAGTTTGAATATGATATGCCTAGGTGTAGATTTTTAAAGTCCATTTTAATTTTTAGGTTCCTTCTGTGTTTTTTTTAATACAATTTGGTGGGGGAAACTGGATCTTTTGTCCTGTAGAGGGGCATTTGGTATAACAGAATGAATCCCAAGAGACCAGCCAGACACTCAGTTTCAGGTTGATTACGCTGGATCCCTCCCATTATGGAGGTGGCCGAAATCCCTTACTACAAGTTGCTTATTCTGGAGATGGCTTTGCCTTCCCTGACCATGGGGCCTTGACCAGTATTTTCATGGCGGTATCCCCCACAGCACTGCGTCCAAGTGTGGAATCTCTTTTGGTTACAAAAGAAGTGAGACAATGGGACCAGAACCCTGGGCATCACTGGTCTCACCATGAGCCTGTCTCAGAACAGCGGGCAGATAGGACGGTGGCGTGCTTGTTGAAAACTCAGTTATGCTGTCCACTGGGGGACAGTATCTTGCTAGCTTCAGGCAGCTGTCTTATAGGATGTGGTGTGTCTTGTGCTAATTGTACCCATGGATTTTAATTTATAGAGGTGACCGAGTGATGACACAGTGAGGTCAATGCCATTGAAAGAAAAGCTCAGTGTTACTTACAGTTCCCCTAGAAACAAGAGGTGCCACATGCCTCTCAGGGCCACATGGGGAAGCACCAGAGCTGGTCAGGAGGCAGAAAGGAGCCAGGGGACGGCAAAGACCACAGCCTTTATCTGGGCTTCTGGGGCAAAGGCAAAGCAGGGCAGGGTGAGCAGCTCAGGACTGGCTAGTCTGAATAATGCTGGTGGACTGTGGCGTAGGGACTGTCCCTGGCTGTCTGGTACCTGGCCCTGGGTTGATTTAGGGCAGAGGGCAGTGGCTTGGTGTTTGAGAGGTGGGTAGAGGAAGTAGCTCAGAGCATAGGCTCCGGAGCACACAGCACAGGAAAACAACGTTCGCTGTTAGTTTAGTCCTGTAATTAGTGGATGCTGAACAGACAAATATGGAATCTAAGAAAACATAGAACAGGGGCCGGCCCAGTGGCACAGCCATTAAATTCGCACCTTCTGCTTCGGCAGCCCGGGGTTCACTGGTTTGAATCCCTGGTGTGGACATGGCACTGCTTGTCAAGCAATGCTGTGGTAGGCATCCCACATATAAAGTGGAGGAAGATGGGCACGGATGTTAGCTCAGGGCCAGTCTTCCTCAGCAAAAAAGAGGAGGATTGGCAGCAGTTAGCTCAGGGCTAATCTTCCTCAAAAAAAAAAACAAAAAACAGAACATGTGAAGAAAATGGTGGTTACCACGGGTGGGGGGATAAGATTGATGGTGTTTAAGGGTAAAAACTTACAACGAGCAGTAAATAAGCCATAGAGATCTAATGCACAGTGTAATTAACATGGGCAATGATACTGTATATAATGATGTAATGTGACAAATTCTGCTTCAGTGGCAATCATACTACAATATAGAAATGTATCAAAGTAACATGCTGTACATCTTAAATTTACAAGTTGTAACATGTCAAATTTATGACATTTTAAAAAATTAATTAGTTAATCAAGCTCCCCCCCAAAAAAAGAACAGTGCTCTGAATCAATGACCTATATTATGTGCTGTTTTCTCACTTTTCTTTTCTTTTCTTTTCTTTTTTTTGAGAGAGATTAGCCCTGAGCTAACGTCTGCTGCCAATCCCCCTCTTTTTGCTGAGGAAGACTGGCCCTGAGCTAACATCCGTGCCCATCTTCCTCTCCTTTATACGTGGGATGCCTACCACAGCATGGTGTGCCAAGCGGTGCCATGTCCACACCCGGGATCCGAACCCATGAACCCTGGGGCGCCGAGAAGCGGCATGTGTGTACTTAACCGCTGTGCCACCAGGCCCGCCCCAACAGAGAACTTGAAAGAGTTCCCAGATACCCTTCACTCAGCTTCCCCTAATGGTCACGTCTTATGTAGCCAGAGTTCAATGATCAAACCCAGGAAATTAGCATAAATAGAATCCTATTAACGGATCTGTAGAAGATATCAGAATTTTGCCAGTGTTCCCATCAATGCCCTTTTTCTGGTCCAGGATCCCATCTAAGATCCCATATTGCACCTAGCTGTCATGACTTCTAGTCTTCAGCTGTGTGCGGCAGTTCCCCAGTCATTCTATTTCTTCTGTGACTGTGACACTTTTGAAGACTGCCGGCCACGTATTTTGTAGAGTGTCTCTTAGTCTGGATTTACCTGGTGTTTCCTCCCAGGAGAAACTTGGGAGTCTGCGGCAGAAGTGCTCTGTGCGCGTCTCAGGGCCGCCGCGGCGCTGCTGGCTGGGCTGTGAGCTCTGAGCGCGTGGGGAGGGCGGCTGTGAGCGTTACCCCCTGTAAAGTTAGCGGATTTCATTTTAGAATGAGTACGTGTCTTGTAGGGAGATGTTTTGAGACCATGCCAACAATCTGATCTGCATGATGCTTTTGCCGACTGTTAGCACTCATCGATGGTTCTCGCCTGACACAGTTACAGTGGCGCTCGCCTAGTGGAATGTTCTGTTTCCATCGTTCCTACGTTAGCAAGTGTAGACATTTATTAATTGGAATTCCAGAGCTGTCCCTTCTCTCTCATCTATTTATTCAATTCAGTAGGTTTTAATCCATTAATATCATTATTTATTTTGTTGCTTAACTCGTTCCAGCTTTGGCCATGGAGAGCTCCTTCAGATTCCCTGCCTTCGTACATTCACCAAGTCCCCATCGTTAAAAAAAAACGTTGCTCATATATAATTTACGTGCCATAAAATTTACCCTTTTAAAGTATAAAGTTTAGTCATTTTAGTACATTCACAAGATTGTGAAACCATCACAACTACCTAATTCCAGGATATTTTCATTGCCCAAAGGGAAATGCCGTATCCATTTGCAGTCACATTCCATCTCCCACTTCCTCTAGCCCCTGGCGACCACTAATTTACTTTCTGTTTTTATGGATTTGCCTGTTCTTGAAATTTCATTAAAATGATCTCATACAGTATGTGGCCCTTTGTGTCTGCTGCTTTCACTGAGCAGAACGTTTTCAAGGTTCATCCATGTCATAGCATGGATCAGTTGGTCATTCCTTTTTATGGTTGAATAATATTCCATTGTGTGGATACCCCGTATTCTGTTTCTCTCTTCATCTTTCGATGGACATTGGGTTGTTTCCACTTTGGGGTCCTTGTGAATGATGCTACGATGAGCCGTAACCAAATGCTACAGACTGTGTGGATTAAACGACAGAAGTCTGTCTGTGTCACCGTTCTGGAGTGCACACGTTCAAGATCGAGGTGCCGCCAGGGTCAGTTTTGGGTGAGACCTCTCCTCCTGGCTTCTAGGTGGCCGTCTTTGCACTGATTCCCACGTGGCCTCACTCTGTCTTGCATTTGACTTGTATTTCCCTAATGACTAAGGATGCTGAGCATCTTTTCATGTGCTTATTGGCCCTTTATATCTCTTCCTTGGAGAAACAGCTAATCTAGTTCTTTGCCTATTTTTTGATCGGGTTGTCTTTTGGAGGTTGAATTGTAAGAATTCTTGATATGTTGTGGATACTATACCTTTCTCAGATATATGATTTGTAAATATTGTCTTGCATTCTGTGGGCTGTCTGTTCACTCCCTTGATAGTGGCCATTGAGGCACAAATTCTGAATATTTTGATGAAGTCCAGTTTACCTATTTGTTCTTTTGTTGCTTTTGCTTTTGGTGTCGTATCTAAGAAACCATTGCCAAATCCAAGGTCGTGAAAATTTACCCCTATGTTCCCTTCTGTTTTATAGCTTTAGCAAGAACATTTAGGTCTTTGATCCATTTTCAGCTAATTTTTGCCCTTGCAATTCCATATGAATTTTAGGATCACCTTTTCCATTTCTGCAAAAAAGACGACTCAGACTGTGATAGGGGTTACATTGAATCTATGGGTCAATTTGGGGAGTCTTGCTATCTTAACAATATTAAGTTTCTTGATCCATGAACATGGATGCCTTCCCATTATAGCCATGTGCTGCGTAACGACATTTCAGTCAATGACAGACCAAATATACGATGGTGGTCCCATAAGATTAGTACCATACAGCCTAGGTGTGTAGTAGGTTGTGGGGGACTGGAATTGGCCACCCCAAGATATGTCTCTTTGGCATGAGGATTATTTTGGGCTGGATACTTTTAAAAACTGCAGACAGGAAAGAAACTCTGAAAAGTAGAATTGATTTACCCTTTGTTAAGAGACATTTACATTTGTAAAGGAAATCTCCATCTGTAAAGGTGTCTCCCTCTCTGTACCAGGAAGAAGGGGGGATGACCTTATCTCTAGAAACTCTTAATCACTGAGGAAGGCAAGGACTCAAATCTGCATAATAACCTTACCCTTGTTTACTGTCCTTTTTTGGTGACCTCCCATGATTGACTCCCCCCATCCCCAACATCCTCCTTTGTCTTTACCTTAGGGTGGTATTTAAGGTGAGAGCTTCTGCCATTTGGGGAGTTGTTCAGTTTTCCTGAGCCTCTCCCATGTATACATGTTGTAAAGCTTTGTTTAATCTTCTCCTGTTATGCTGTCTCATGTGAATTTAATCTGTTTTCTGGCCAGAAGGACCCAGAGTGTGTAGAGGAAATGTGTTCCTCCCCTACAAGGTTATACCATCTAGGTTTGTGTAAATGCACTCGAGGATGTTCTCACAACGACGAAGTTGCCTAATGATGCATCTTTCTCAGAATGTGTCCCTGTAGTTAAGTGAGGCATGACTACATTTACATCTTAATTTCTTTCAGAAACGTTTTATAGTTTTCAGCGTACAAGTCTTGCATTTCCTTGATTAAATTTATTCCAAAGTATTTTATTCTTTTTGATGCTATTATAAATGGATTTTTCCCTTAATTTCCTTTTTGGATTGTTTATTGCTATTGTATAGAGTTCAATAAATATCCTTGAGATTGACTATATGTTATTTTTCTGCTTTTTCTCCCCAAGTCCCCCCAGTACATAATTGTATATTTTAGTTGTGGGTCCTGCTAGTTGTGGCCTGTGGGATGCCACCTCAGCATGGCCTGACGAGTGGTGCCATGTCCACACCCAGGATCCAAACCAGTGAAACCCTGGCCCACCGCAGCAGAGCACGTGAACTTAACCACTCGGCCATGGGGCCGATACCTGATCGACTGTATTGATGACATTGTTTGTGTCTTCTATCTGCTTACTTATCTCTGGTCCTCTTCATCTGTCTTATATTGAGAGCAATATATTAAAATCTCCTATGATTCATGTATGTCTGTCTATATTTCCTTGCATCGTCTGTAGTTTTTATATCTTAAAAGCGGTTGCTATGCTATTTGGTGCATAAATATTCATAAGTGTTACAGCTTTGCTGTAAATTCTGGTTTTTAGCATTTAAAAGTGCCCTTCTTTGTCATGTTTAGTGCCTTGCAGCTTGGATTATACACTGTCTGATATCAGGATCACTGCCTCTGCCCTGTCATTGTCTCCGTTTGCCTGGTATCCCTTTGTCCGGCCCTTCATCTTTAGCCTCTCTGAATCAGGTTCCTTTAGTGTTTCTCTTGTATATAGCAGAGAGTTGAGACTTGCCATTCGAGCCAAATTAAAAACTTTTTTCTTTAAATAGGTGAGTTATGCCCATTTATGTTTATCAATGCAATTGATGTGGTTGGTCTCAACTCTCTATCATAATATTTTGTAATTATGTGTATTTTGCTGTATTTCTCTATGAGCTGTGTATTCTTTGATCTTTAATTTACAAAATAAATTGGTATTTAGGAAGGTTTGTATTTTGTTCTTGTCTTTACCTTTGTACTTATACCTTTTAAAAAACACTCTCAGTTTCAAAACTCTGTCTGGCTTATCCCTTTGTACTGGTACCTTTAACCCCCACCTGCTGCCTCGTGTATCAGTGAGGGTCCAATCAGGGCAGAAACCACACAGTAACCTGAGTGGAAGTTTAATGTAAAGAACTATTAACAGGGGACTGAAGTCCTTGGCCAGTAAGAGGCAAAAGAACTGCAAAGAATAGAGGAAAAACCGATTGTAAGGAGCAGCCCCCATCCCTGGGGCTGAGACGGAGCACCCGAGGGAGAGCACGCCCCTTCCCACCTGCAGGTCTGAGCTCCAGACCTGGTTGGACAGAGCATGCCTGTGGCTCCCAGGGTCGCAGAGAAGTCACTGCAGTGCTGTGAACATGCTGGAAAGCCATCCTCTAGGGGCGAGGGAAAGCCGATCATGGAGAGTTGTCTCACTGGAGACACTCGGCTGCAACCCTGACCATGGCAGCTGCTGGGGGAAGCTGCTGACCGATGGGTGCTGCTGGCCACTGTGGGCTGCCATGTGCGGCAGGAGCTTGGTGCTGAAGAGGCCACGAGCCCTGCAGTAGCTTGATGCTGGAGGAGCCTTGGGTACCAGAGAAGCTTCTGGAGGTTGTCTAGTGAGCATATCAGATGCAGGAAAGGGGCTGGCCCCATGGCCGAGAGGTTAAGTTCGCATGCTCCGCTTCGGCGGCCCAAGGTTTTGCCGGTTCGGATCCTGGGCGCAGACATGGCACCGCTCATCAGGCCATGCTGAGGTGGCGTCCCACATAACAGAACTAGAAGGACCCACAACTAGAATATACAACTATGTACTGGGGGGCTCTGGGGAGAAGAAGAAGAAGAGAAAGAAAAAAGATCGACAACGGATGTTAGCTCAGGGCCAATCTAAAAAAAAAAAAAAGAGGCCAACTGAGCCCAAATTTGGTCTCCACCATCTACAAAAACAAACAAAAAAACAAAACCAACAATGAGCCAGCTAGCAAAGAAAGATATTTAAAGGGCCCAGATCCATTTTTATGGAGCAGGCAATGAAGAGTGAATTTGGACCTGAGAGGCTCCTATACCGCCATCAGTGAAATTATCCTATTTTCCTCATTTTCTCTCCCTTCTTGTCTCATGCTTTGAGTTCCATTATTTTTACTTTATCACGATATATGACATTTTTACTTAGTTATTTACCCTCATGCCCACCTTGATTTAGCCTCAGATCCTACATACATACCTGTCGTGTCTTGGTTGGATGAAGTGCGTTCTCGTTCAGATTGGCGCACAGGTGCAGAATTCCATCAGTACTTGTTGAAAGGCAGACAACTCTTTCCTGTAGCCTTGACGCTTGGACAGCTTGTTTGAATATACAATCCTTGGTTCGAGCTTTCAAGAGTAGAATGTTTCCAAAATGCCGCTCCCTTGTTGTCTTGCTTTGTATGTTCATTTTTTAAAGCCTGATGCCATCCTAATTCTTTTGCCTTTGTAAGTTATTTGATCCTTCTGCCTGGAGATCTTGAGGATTTAAAAAAAAAGAAAAATCTTTGAAACCTAAGAGTTTTGCAAGAATATGTCTAAAAGTGGATTGTTCTGGGTTAATTTTCCAAGGTTCCCAGAGGGCCCTTTCAAAGTGCAGATTTATGGACAGTTTTCTTGGATTATAATATTAAATATCAGTTCTGGTTCATTGTTTAGGTTTTTGTCAGAACTCCAATAATACACATCTGATTCCTTCTCTATCTTGGTTCTGTTACTTTCTTCTGACCCTTCTCCTTCTTTATCTCATTTTCACTCTCTTGATTGATATTCTTTCTTTCTTCAAGGCCCCTTATTAAATTTTTATTTCAGTCTGTTCTCCCTTGGGCATCTTGTAATTTAATCTTTTTTTTTTTTTTTTTGAGGAAGATTAGCTCTGAGCTAATGCTGCCAATCCTCCTCTTTTTGCTGAGGAAGACTGGCCCTGAGCTAACATCCATGCTCATCTTCCTCTACTTTACATGTGGGACGCCTACCACAGCATGGCTTGCCAAGCGGTGCTGTGTCAGCACCTGGGATCCGAACCAGCGAACCCCGGGCTGCCAAAGCGGAACGTGCACACTTAACCGCTGTGCCACCGGGCCGGCCCCTTAATCTTTATTTCTAGATAATTTTGTCTGCTTCTTCCATTTCTACCCTGAGTTCAATCAGTTCTCTTTTCATTTCTTCCTAGGTTTTGTCTCTTTCTGTTCTTTGTTTTTAAGTTTCTCGCCCAAGGTCGTCTCACGCATCTTCAGATGCTGGTTTTGAGCATATTTAGTTCTGTTCAGCGTGTCGTAGCACAGCTTTCTCCTGCTTCGCGGCTGTTTTTTCAGGGGTGCGTGTGAATTTTCCTTGGTTGGTATGGATGAAATTCATTTTCTGATATTTTGCAATCACTCCGTATGAACCTGGGAGCCTTTTTCTTGTTCGTTTTTGTGGTGTTGGGTGTTTCATAGATCTCTGGCTTGATGTTCCCTCTTCTGTCAACGATGCGAAGTCCAGACACTTTCCTGGATGTGTCAGCTTGTTTGTTTGTTTGTTTAGAGAGCGGGGAGGAGCCCAGTCCTCTGATTTTGTTCTCTGACCTGCAGAACCATGAGTTTCTCCTCTGCTTCCCCTTTCACACTCTGATGCCAAAAGGCACTTCCCTTCCTTTTTGCCCCCAATCTATGTGTTTCAAAGCTGTCCCTTCCCTGTAGTCCGAGCTCTAACCTGCCCCAGACTCTCATTCTCAGACTTAGGGAGGTCTTGCTGGCACGGTCTTAGATCAAGCATGGGCCCCACTGCTAACTCCACTCTCCCTTTCTCCCCGCGGTTTTTCTCAGCTCGCCTTTGCTTGCCCGGAGCCCATGCGGCGTGGGGCCGCGACCAGGACTGTGGCTCTCATTTGCTGTTTGTTTGTTTCTACTCACAGTTATTTTTAACTCTGAGCATTCTCCGTCCTCAAGTTATACCGAGGGCTTGGTTTTCGTAATCTTTCTCTTCTCTTTGTCCTATGTTGTTTTTCAAGGGGAGCCGGGGACCTACGCTGCGGCCCCGGTCTTCCTGGAAATCTCTCACAAAACATTTGCTCCCCATCCCTCCAAAGCTTTGGGCTTTGCTGGCTTCGAATCCTCAGTTCCCAAGAGAGAATGCTCCCACTAATGGACGCAGCAGTGGTTCTTTTGAACTGGAAGTGAAGTTTCCAGTTCCTTTGTCATTTTGTCCTCTTCATGCCTCAGAACCAACAGCTCTAAAAGGTGGATGATCCTGATTATCAAGGAAGAAATTGTTGCTGCCACACATCGGAGGGACGGGGGAGGGTGGTACCCAGGAGATTCCCGGGGACACAGGACTGGCAGGTCCGGGGATAACGTTCATCAAAGACTGGACTCCATCAGGCAGAATTCCCATGGACTCCGATGCTTCAGGAATGAAGGTCACCTCATGGGACAAAGGTTCCTGAGGGCATAAGGAACATAAGAGAGGTAGTGGAAAAAGTAAGTTATAAATGCCACTCTAGGGTTGACAGATAAAATTCAGGATGCCCAGTTTTATCTGAATTTCAGAGAAACAACTAATTTTTTCCAGTGTAAGTATGTCCTAATGTTTGGGACATACTTAAACTACAAAATTATTTGTTCTTTCTCTGAAGTGCAAATGTAACGGGGCATCCTCTACACTATTTTTATTTGCTAAAGCTGGAGGCTCTAATTATGGCCTTGTAATTCATTGCACAATCATTTCTTCCTTGAGAGTAAAGGACAGATTAACCAATATCCTTCCCCACGTCTTCCTCTTGTTTCGTACAACGTGTTCTTGATGACTGACTTTGCACTCCGCTGCATTTGCTGTGGGATATCACGGTGAGATAAACTGTTCCGCATGTCCCATCGACGTGCGCTTCCACGCCTGCCACGGCGGCGGGGATGGCTTCACACTGGCCATCAGATGTTTTGCCTTAGAACTGACATTCTCCGCATTTCCTGAGCCAAAGCTGGTCTCACGGCCAGGCCTAGCCTCGAGAAAGTGGGGAAGGGTACAAGCGTGCCTGGAAGTGGAGAGCCAGGACTGGTGAACACTGGTAACACCCACACAGGTGGACAGAGGCTGATGGGACTTTGGGCGTCCCGTTTTGGTTGCAGGAGGGGTGGTTAGGCGGGCGCCTGTTGTTGCTGCTATGATCTTTGAGAAGGTAAAGTATGAGCAGAAGTATGTGGATACGGAGGATGCAAAGAGGTGGACGGTGGTGTCCATGCCTACCTCCTGGCATGCCTTCCTGAGCATACCGAGGATGCAAAGCTAAAACTTTAATTACTCTGACATCGCTTAGTCACATTATGCGTGTGCATGCCCTACAATTCAGCAATTCTGCCCCTGATACGCATCCCAGGGAGATTGTCACATAAGTCCATAAGGACAGAGAAGAATGTCCACAGCGGCAAACTTGTGGTGGGTGGGGGGAGCTGGAGGTCATCTGGTACCCAGCACTGGGGGAGTGGGTGGGTAAAACGGGATGGATGTGTGAATGGTGAGACAGACAGACAAAAGGATAGCAAGTGAGTCCTTCCAGGGGCCAATTATCTTCATCTTAGTCAAAGGATTACCACCACCTTCTGCATCTGAGGTCAGAAAGAAAACAAGTACGTCTTCTGGCCTCCCTTGCCACTAGAGGTCTGCGTGAGAAATATATTCCACTGATAAGATGCCTCTGCACGATGTGGACGGAGAGGAGGCCGTTTGCTGGCTGTGGAAGGTTCGGTTATGCCGCAACAGTGTCAGCTCTCTGGCTTTGGTGTCAAGAGGCAGTGGTGGCAGCCCCACCCCATGTGCCAGGGTCGGGGCCCAGCTTCTGGGTACTGAGAAGAGCTGCACTGCAGGCAGGGCAGCACGTTCTGGAACTCAGCAGTTCCCGCGGTGGCCTCCTGGAGGCTCCCTTCTCCAGCCTTCCCCGTGAGTTTGTAAGTACCTGTCTTACATCCCTTTCTGCTGAAAAGAGCTGGAGAAGTTTCTGTTTCCTGGAACCAAACCCTTCCTGATTGGCAATGGCCTGCTCAGCTCACACAGCAAGTCACTGCCGGACCTGAGCTTGGGACTGAGCTCCCGACCTGCCCTGTAACAGCCTTCCTTGTCCCGGGCCCATCTCTCCTCCCCTAGCCTGCCGCACTTAGGAGGGGCAGGTCTGGCCCATCGGAACCTGTGGGCTGGAGCCCGAGAGGCAGGGCCGCTGGAGGGGCCCTCCCCGGAACAGCAGGACCCGAGCCTCCGGTCCTTCTCCACCCAGCACTGCTGACCGCTGCTCCTGCAGCCTCCCGGGGGCTGGCCCAGGGCAGAGAGGGCTGGGGACTCTGTGCCTTGCAGCCCGTGCAGAGCTCTGCTTGACGGTGTGGTAATGGAAACCTGCTCCAGGGTGACAAAACCCGATTGCCAACTAGCTAGATGACCGCAGGAAAATCACTCAAACCCTCTGGCCCACATTTCCTCATCCATGGGGCCCTGCCCAGCTGCTGCAAGGATGAAACAAGGCAGCGTCCGTGGAAAACACTGACTGGGTGACTGGCAGCAGAGTTGGCCTCAATACGCTGGAAGCCTAAGTAACTCACATATTTGGAAAAAGAAGTGGGAGAGCTAGTTCTTCCGAACTGGGAAGATTCCTAGGTCCACAGGCGAGGCTTCTGAGGGGCTGGGGTGAGGAAAGGCCAGCTCAGTTTTAGCCCAGATCACGTGGCCCTCTGAGCCCTGAAACATACCAGCCGGCCCTTCCTAGAGGCTCCAGTCACGACGGCCCGGGGCCTCCCTCTCCAAGGAAGGGGCCGCTGGCAGCTGCAGCCTCCTCTCACTGTTTCTGGTCATCCTTCCGTGGTCCCATTTGGCCTGAGCCCCCTGGGGCAGCCCCTGCAAACCTCGGGAATTGAAAAGCTCTGGCCCACAGGTCAGGAGGCCCCAGTCCAGCTCCAGCCTCGTTCCCAAATTGCTGAGTGGCTTTGGGCAGGCCAGACCCTCTCTGGGAAGCAGAGATGACTATGTTTTTTCTTCTGCCTCCTGGGCAGGGACTCTGGAGAATTCTATTTGTGCAGGAAGGAACTTCAGAGACCTGCTCTCTGGCAGTTCCTCATCTAGAAACTTTCTTGGGACCTCTGACCCCCACCCCAGTGGTTCTGCCCCCAACCAAAAGAAAACCAACCAGCAAAAGACGGTGAATGTACATTTTTTTAGAAAGGAGCCACAGGATCATGTCCTGGTCCTCAACAAGCCCTTCTAGACAAGGCCCTACGAGGGCCACAGTCCTGCCCCCGCCTGGCACGGCCCTGGGGCTCAGGCAGCAGCCGACAGCCCACGGAGGTAGTCCCCCGCCAAGGGCAACACAGCCCAGTCATCGGTCCGCAGGGCCACAGGCACTCCATCGGCCTGGGCTGCCTCCAGGCGCAGCAGCAGCCTCGAGTCTGGGGGTAGGCGGATGGCTATGTGGTAGCTACTGGGGGGCTGGGCCACCATCACAAAGGGCTCCAGGTGGCGGGACACTAAGGCCTCCAGCCCCTCTGGCCCAAGAGGGCACCACAGGCGACTCTCAGTGCCCTTTGGCAGGCAGGAGTCCCAGAGCTCCTCAAAGAAGCCCAGTTCTGTCCCTTCAGGGGGCTGCGGGAAAGGCAGAAAGAGGTCAGCGAAGGTCACGGGCAGGGGCGGCAGGTGGGCATGGCACGTGAGGCCAGTGGGTGTGGTGTACAGGGCTCGCACATCCAGCCTCGTGGGGGCTGGGCGGCGGGGTTGCAGGGGCAGGAGCAAAGGGCGGGCGGGGCGGCCGGGGCACAGGCAGGGCACGTGGACAGCCCCCAGCGGCGCGTAGAGCTGTCCTTCCACGCGGAAGCGCAGCTCCAAAGAGTACACCGGCTCCAGCACCTCCACCTGGAGCTGGAGCACGGGGATGGGGCCCTCAGCTCTGCGGGGCCCCACGCTCAGCTGAATCGGGGCCGGGGCCTCCTGCACCATCAGTGCCGCGACAAAGCCCTGGTTCTCAGCCACCAGTGAAGAGGGCAGTGCAGGTGCCACGAGTGAGGGGCCCAGGGCCACCTGCAGCTTCGGCGTTGCCAGGTGGGCTAGGAGAACGTAGTAGAGGCGGGCATGGTCCCGCCCATCAGGGTCCTCCAGCTGCCATGCCAGCGCCTGCAGCAAGTCCGCGAGGCCTCCCCCGACGCCCGCCCGCAGCAGAGCCCGGCAGACCTGCAGCAGGGCCTGCTGGAGGCCCCAGTCTTTGCAGTGGGCAGCTGCGGCCTGCAGGAAGCTGAGGGTGCCACTCTGGGCATCCCCGTCTGCCACCTTTGCCAGCATCTGCAGGTGCCAACGAAGGGCCTCATCCTTGCCTGGCCTGGCCACCACCTCCTGCTGCAGGGCCACCCTTAGGGGCTCTCCCAGCTCAGGGCCCACCTGATCCAAGAGGTCCACAAAATGGGGAGCCAGCACAGGCCGGTCTCGGTACAGCTGGACCAATCCGTGGGTCAAGGCTGTCATCACCGTCGGTTGCCCCGCCAGGCACTGAGCAACCAGGTATGAGGCCTGGAAGCAGAGAGTGGCCAAGGCCCGGGGGGCCCCATCCAGGGCAGCCCTCTGTCGCAGGCCGGCCAGCAGGTCCTCTAAGTAGAGCTGGGGGCTCTGACCCTGGCCTTTCTCTTCCTTTTCTTCATCTTCAGCACAGAGCAAACACAGCAGATGCAGGCGGGCCAGGAGAGCCATGGGGTCGTGCAGGAGACTGGGCAGAAGGCCGCGGCACAGCTGGGGCCCCAGCAGCAGCGGGGCAGCCTCCTCGCCCGTGGGGCCCAGCGGGCAGTTCTCAGGGAAGTGCAGGAGGCAGTGCAGGTAGAAGAGATGGGCAGGCGGGGGCACGGCTGGGTGCTGGGCAGCCGCGGTGAGACGACGGAGCAGCAGGTCCTCATCCTGGGCCGTGAACAGCGCCTCCCCGAAGGCCGCCTTGAGTGCCAGCACGGCGTGCAGCAGCGTCAGCTGTGCTGTGCCCAGCAGCCGGACCAACTGCGTCTTGAAGAGCACTGGCAGCTGTCCCCGAAGACCCCGCAGGGCCCAGCCCAGCAGCCACAGCAGCTGGGCCTGGGCCACAGGAGCGAGCAGGTAGGAGGTGTCCAGAAGCTGGGCCACGGCGGCCCGCAGCTCCCGGGCCTCCTCAGGATTGGGCTCTAGTGCTGCAAGGCCACACTCCCCTTCCTCAGCTGCCAGCCAGCTGGGGGCCTGGGGCTGAAGGTGGGCAGCGCCCTCTTTGGCTAGTGTCCAGGTCCAGGGACTGCCTCCGGTGCCAGAGCTCCCGGCTACGAGCAGGCCCTGCAGGCCAGCGCCCGCCCTGGCCTGTATCACCAAGGTGTTCCGCAGAGCAAGCGCCAGCAGCAGGCTGAGTGGCTGGACCGGGCCCACGGCGCCCTCCTGCCCCAGCAGGCCCCGCAGCAGCCCCAGGCAGCCCCCCAGCAGGCCGGGCTGGCAGCTCTCCAGCTCCCGAAGGCACTCGCACGCCGTGGCCTGCAGGGGGCGCTGCTCCGAGGCGGGGCCGAAGCCTCGCCCCAGATCTCGGCCGGAGGCCAAGCCGAGCAGTAGGGGCAGGAGCCGGAGGGAGGCTCCCGAGGTGGGGCCCAGCGCGCCTCCTGCCACCAAGGCTGTGGTGGCCGCCAGCAGTAGGGGCTTCCGCAGCGCTGAAGGCCGCGGGGGTAAAAGGACCAGGGTGTCCAACAGGGAGGAGGCGGCTGCCTCGGCCGCAGGGGCGTCCGGCCACAGCTGGGCTGGGTACTCCAAGCTCAGGGCCAGCAAGGAAACCTGGGGATGGGGGACTTGGGTGAGAATCACGAGGACGAGGTTCAGGGCGCAGAGGACTGAGGTCACCATAGGGGCCAGGGCAAGGGGCGCGTGCCGGGCCTACCTTGGTCTGTTCGTTCAGCTTCTCACTCCTCAGGTCGCTCAGCAGGTCACGACCGAGATCCTCACCCTCGGGACCTGCCATGAAGGCGGACGGGCTGGCCCGGAAGGCGCTCAGGCGCTGGGCCCAGGCTTCCCGGCTCGGGGGCCCCATGGTCAGGCACGCCGGTCCCTGCAGGGAGGAGCGAAGCAAGATCGGGCCGCTGGCCGAGGGACGCGCTGGGTCCCGAGGCCACCAGAGGGCGCCCGAGCCCCTGCGCCAAGCCCGAGGGGGCTGCGGTCACCCAGGGCCGCCCCGCAGATCCCAGCCTTCCGCGGCCACGCGCAGACGCCAGCGGGGACCCCGCGTATCGGTCTCGAGATGAAACCCAGAGGTTTCGGGGGTGACGCCGGGGCGGGCCGCCAGGGTCCCCGCGGGGCAGGAGCGCGGGCGAGCAGAGGCGGGGCGCCGGGCGGGCCGCGAGCGCGGGGTGCGTGCCGAGAGCTCATTAGGCCGCCCGCCCGCGGCCGGCACCGAAACCACAGCGCCGCCCCGGCCCCCGGCGCCCGTGGTAACGGGCCGGCCGCTCTCACCCCGCCTGACTCAGCCGCCGCGGGCGCTCGGGCCGGCCGGCTCCTTCCGGGCGGGCGGCGCGGGGCGGGGCGGCGCGTGGGCGGCCGAGACGGGGCGGGGCCGTAACGGGGCCGCCGCCTCCCCCTCCCGCCCGGCCGGCAGGTGCCGACCTGCAGGTTTCGCTGGGGCTGAGTAACTGTCCCGCTGCGCGCAGCCCCCCTTCCCCGAAACCGCCGCAGGCCCGGGCAGGGGCGGCGGAGGGGGGTGGGTCCCGGCTCCCGGAGGCCGGGGTCCCCCGCGCGCGGGCCGCCATCCCGGGGCCTCCGCTGGACAGCGCCCGCTGGGCTGGAGAGGAGGGCGCCCGGGCGCACCGCACCCGGCGCCACCGCGCGCGGCCCCTGGGGGTAGCGTAGGGTGCCGGTCCTCGGGCTCCCAGGGTGGCCGCTGGGGCGTGTGCAAGGTGCGGTCCCAGGGCGCCCGCAGGAAGTGCGCGCCGCGGCCCCGGCTGAACCGGTCAGGCGGGCGCCTCGGGGCTTGGCTTCGCTTCTCCGACGCCGGCCCCGGCCCCCACCCGCTCGGCTTGGGGGCGCGGAGCTGGCGCCGGGGTCGCGGCGGGCGGAAGCTGCTGACCTTTGCCTTCGGCCCCGCCGCTGGTCGGCACGCGTCGCGCAATCCTGCCGGCCGAGGTGAAGCTGGCGGGGCGAGGACAAGCCGGGATGAAGCCGGAAAACAACGGGTTGCAGACGTGCGGACTGGCAGGGCCCGGCGGATGACGGGGCTCATGGCACGCACGCCTAGCACCGACCGGGAAACCGAGGCCTAGCCGCCAAAGACCTGGGGCCAACCAGTGCCCGAAACAGCACTTTTTTTTTTTTTTTTGCTTTTTCTCCCCAAATCCCCCCAGTAGATAGTTGTATACTTTTAGTTGGGTCCTTATAGTTGTGGCATGTGGGATGCCACCTCAGCATGGCCTGATGAGCGGTGCCATCTCCGCGCCCAGGATCCCAACAGACCAAACCCTGGGCCGCTGAAGCGGAGCGCGGGAACTTAACCACTCGGCCACGGGGCCGGCCCAAACCAGCACTCTTGACCTCCAGAGGCTGGATCAGGGCTGTCTGGGGGCTTTAGGGGGCTGGGCCTGGCGCGCTCTGAGCAGCCTCTGGCCGGGGACTCAGGCAGCAGATGCCCCATTGACCACTGGTTTCCTGGGCACGGAACCGCCGGCATCCAGACCCCACAGCCCGCAGCCTGACTAACGCCTCTGGCTCTAATTAGCCCGCTTTGAAGATGAAACAGGCCTGAGCCCCCATGCTTGCTGCTGCCAACTAGTTGCTCTCCTTCCCTCAGGCTTCAAAGGCCCTTCCCTACCCCATCCTGCTGCCCTTCAGATGGGAGGTGGTAGAGTGGTGGGGGGGAGAGGGCTGGAGAAGAGGCTGTGTGGGTGCCCAGGGTGCCAGGGGCACCAGGGGGCTGGAGACAGGGATCCACCCCCAGGGACAGGTCCAGCTGGAAAGCCCAGTCCCAGCTCCTCTGGGCCCTGGCTCCACAGTTGACTCACAGGCGGCAGCCCCAAACTACTTCCCTCTAGGTGCCTCAGTTTCCCCATCTATAAAATGGGAGTGCTGACTCCCGCCCAAGAGGCGGTGGGGTGGGGCAGCCTGGCTAATTAGACCTCAGATGAAAGAGGCCAGGATGACAGCAGCCTGGGGAGGGAAGGCAGCTTGGGAGTAACAAGGAGCCTGTCTGGTTGCCCTGTCTGAGGCCCAGAGGGTCCTGATAACTGCACCGCCCCGGCCCTCCCCAGTCGCAGGGAGGGCGAAATGATTATTAAACCCTTTTTACAGTTGAGGAAACAGGCTTCAAAGGGTTAGGAAATCCGATGCTGGCTCTGGCCCCTGCTCAGCCTCTCACGGCCGCCAGCCTTTCTGAGCCTTGGCTCCCTGGGGCCCGGGGTCTGCAGGGAGGGAATCCATGTGTGGTTCCTGCTGCTGTGGTGGGAGCATCCACATGGACTCACCGAGGCTCACAGCAACCCCGAGGTACCTGAGGATGGGTACCATTCACCGAGGAGGCAAGGGAGGCCCAGAGAGGTGCAGTCACTTGCCCCAAATCACAGAGCTCCGAAAAGGTGGAGCCTGGACTTCAGCAAACGGCCCCTTGCTGGCCCTGACTGGCCCTCCTCCCACACTGGCTACCCGCAGCTCGCACCTGCCTGCTTGGATGTCTGCTACCCGATGGGAGGGTGGGGCTGCTTCTGTCCCTGGCACAGGCTGGGCATAGAGTTGAGCTCAGCCCACCGGCACTGAGGGCATGAATGTTCCCTGAGTCCACTGTCAGCAGGCCAGCCCTGGAGACTGACTTCCCAAGTGACGGGGCCGAGGTGAGAGCTGAGCAGGGAACTCCCCACTCCGTGCCCACACCTCATTCCTTCTCTTCCTGCTGAGTTTCCACGTTCCCCAGCGCAGCCCAGTTCTGGGGAGACACTAGACGAAAGGCTTGGAAAAGTGGAAGTCAGTTTCCTGGGGGTCCTGAGCCTTCGTTTTCTCATCTGTAAAATGGGGGATGTGACTCACCCGTCCTCACTGCACTGGGCGCTGGGGATACAGAGAGGCTTTCAAAAGAACCCATCAACAGTCAGATCCCTAGAGAGAAAGCAGAGCAGTGGGTGCCAGGGGCTGGGGGTTGGGAGGAATGGGGAGTGACTGCTAATGAGTTCAGGGTGTCTTTCGGGGGTGAGTGTTGCACAACTTTGTGAAGGTACTAAAATCCACTGAATTGTACACTTTAAAAGGGTGGATTTTATGGTATATGAATCATATCTAAATAAAACTACTGAAAACGGTGTTAAAAGAAGTCTCTCATGTGCAGAACTCACACTGGGGGAGAAGGGAACGGACAAGAAACAAGACAGACCAAAACTGCATGGAGTAAAAGATGCTGCAAAAGGCCCAGAATAGGCTAATGGGACAGAGGTGACTCGGGGAACGAGGATTTAGCTAGGGGGGCTGGAGAGGCCTCTGGGAAGAAACCTGAGTGACGAGAGGTAGCCAGTCATCAAGTGGGGAAAGCGTTCCAGGCCAAAGGAGCAGCAGAGGAGAGGCCTGAGTGGGGACAGGCTCTGGCCTGTTCAGTGGACAGAGGGCAAGCAGTGTGGCTGGTCCATACAGAGCCAGCGGGAAGGGAGAGGCACGGGGTCAGGAGGCCAGCAGGGGCCGGGGTGCACCAGGCCTCAAGGACCCTATTCCAGTTGTGATGGGAACCACTGAAGGGTTTGAGCTGAGGGGAGACAGCTGGGGGGGGGGGGGGGAGGCTGGCCAAGAGGCTGTTCTGTGGTCCAGGTGAGATGGGCCGGGGTTTGGACCAGGCTGGTAACCATGGAGATGGAGGTGTGGATGGATGCCAGATGCACCTGGAGCTGACAGGACTTGCTGGTGGGTGGCTGTGTGGGGTGAGGGAAGAGGGAGGTGGATGACTCTGGGCTTTGGCCCTGAGTACTTGGGGGGCTGATGCTTCCAGTATCGGAGACCGAGAAGGCTGTGGGAACTGTGAGGATGAAATCAAGTCTGGCAGACCAGACCCACGGCCACGGTGGTGAACCTAACGCGGTTCCTCCGCCCCCTCCAGCAGGAACTCACGCCCCCAGCACTGCTCCAGAGGCCCAGGGAGCCTCCTCCTCTGCCCACGCCCCCAGCTCCTCCTCAGGAGCTTTCTGCCCACGTGGCAGCCTCCTGCTCCCTGCCAGGCCTTAAGGGGCCCTGGCCCACCCTGGCAGTGGATGGGGAGGCCCGTGGGCAGAAACTCAGCAAGAGATGGAGCAGTCAGTGTCACCCACGGCACTTCACAGTTTGTCAGGCCTTTGCAGCCTCCATGGGACTACTGTCAAACAGGGCTGGAAAGGCCACCCTTTGAGCCAAGCAGAGGTCTTGGTGGCTGGGGGCACCAATGGCCTGCTTTAAGGCTGAGTCCAATTTCAAGGGCCTGCTAGGCTTCTGGGCAAAAACAAACTGACAGCATTTCTTGACAGCTCTGGGTAGCAGAGCTGGAACTAGGAGCCCCACCCCACAGATGTGTAAACTGAGGTCCTGAGAGCTTAGGTAGCTTGGCTCAAGTCCCTGGGACTGAGTCTGGGGCAGCGTGACTCCAGGCCCAGTGTTCTTTCCTGCTTGTCCTCACAGCTCATTTCCCAGAAGCCCTTCTGCCTTTGGCCTCCACGCTTCCCAGCCCCCGCCGCACCCCCACCCCACCCTGGCCCCACTGGGAAGCCTTCTCTGAGAACAGGAAGGGGTTTTTCCAAACTTTCTCCATCCAACTCCTGCCCTATCTCTCCCAGGCTGCTCGGGATGGGAGCCGAGCACTGAAGGCGGGTGCCGGCCACCACTCTTCGGGGAGTGTAGTCCTTACTTGCCTGCTGGGGTTCAACCCTCCTTCACCCCTCTGTCTGCTGTACCAGAGAGACGTCCACTCGGAAGACCTGGAATCAGCCCTCCGGGCTCTGTTTGCAGCTGGCCCAGGCCACCATCACCTCCTGCTTGGACCACTGCAGTAGCCTCAGTGGTCTCCCTACTGCTACCCTCACCACCCCTCCCCCCGACCCCCACACTCCATTCTCCCCTTGGCAGACCCTAAGGCTTCCCACCACACTCAGCCTCACATGACGTGGCTGACCTGCCTCTCCAACCTCAGTTCCTACCCTCCCAGCCCCTCACGGACCAGCCACCTTGCCTTTCGGTTCATCACACGCACACACACGGCTCAGTCCCACTCAGGCGCTTTTGCACCAGCTGTTCCTTCCTCGGATCAGGCCTTTCCCTGTGCTGCCCAGCTGGCTCCTACCTCTCATTCAGATCTCAGCACTCCCCACCTGTCACTATCCTGCTTCTAGTTAAACGTCCTACATCGCACTAATAGTTGCCTTGCTTGTCGGTTTGCCTTGCATCTCAGAATCCCCAGTGCCTAGCACGTGGCGGGTATTCAATCAATATTTGTGGACTGAACTAAGGAATGAACGAATGACATCTCACTGGCACCGTGTGAGCAGCCCAGAGGGTGCCTGCCCTCGTGAAGCTCACAGTTCAGCTGGGTGTTTACCCAAGTTCACACACATTGTCTGGTCCCAGAGCTGCCCACAAACCACAGACCACACACCAGCAGCCTATGGTCAAACCTGTGGGTCGAATCTGACCCACAAAGGGATTTTGTTTGACTCATTCCATGTTTCAAAAAAATTTGAGTCAACATTTAAAAACAGCCGATTTCACATACAAATCTGGATTTCCAGCTTCTCTTGGAAAATAGATGTGCCCATGTTGGGTTTCTGTGCTCGAATGACGTGATTGTCACTGCCCCTTTCACCAGGGACATTCTCCACAGACCCCACCACTCTCTAATCTCTCCCTGACAGCCAGGGTCAGCTGCCTTTCATCACTGAACTTGCACTATTATTTTCCTTATAATAAAGAAATATGCTCTGTTTTCTATGCTTCTACCAAAAATTGGAACACGAAAGGCTGAATGGGTCACATGAGTCGAGAGAAATAAGCACAATGAAGTCTATACAGAAACTGATAAATAATAATGTACACCTCAAATCACACAATGTTATAAACCATTATGCTCTCAATAAAATAATTGGGGAAAAAAGAGAAATAGGATATTCTTTCATTCAACAAATATTTATTGATAACCCGCTACACGCCAGGCACAGTTGCAGATATCAGAGAGAGAGCAGTGGACAGCGTGGACGAATACCCCTCCCTCCTGGGGCCTCATTCCATACACTGTGTAACTTTCTTGGGGGCCGGCCCGGTGGCGCAGCAGTTAAGAGAGCACATTCCGCCTCTGCGGCCAGGGGTTCACTGGTTCGGATCCTGGGTGTGGACATGGCACCGCTTGGCAAGCCATGCTGTGGTAGGTGTCCCAGATATAAAGTAGAGGAAGATGGGCACAGATGTTAGCTCAGGGCCAGTCTTCCTCAGCAAAAACAGGAGGATTGGCAGCAGTTAGCTCAGGGCTAATCTTCCTCAAAAAAAAAAAAAATGATTAACCTGCTTTCCACAAGGGGAGACATTTGCGTTGTTTCCCCGATGAGAAAGGCTGTCCCTTGTGTCCAGGGTCATCCCTGAAGACTTGCCCGCAGCATTTACTAAGCACCTCCTGTGTGCCAGCCCGGGCCAGAGTCTGGCACAACCCACGTGCTCAAGAAATATTTGTTGAATGAATGAACTAAATTCACCTCTCTCCTAGACAGACTGTGTTAGTCAATGTTGTTTCTCCAGGATTTGCTCAAAAGACAAGTGTGAAACAGGTGCTCACTTAATGTCAGTTGACTGACAGGGTCCAGGGTCAGAATGGAGGGTGGGCAGCGGGAAGGCAGAGCCCTGGGGAAGGGGGCACACATTACCGCCCCTGCCAGAGCTCACATCACCCCTCACAGTGACCTGGGAGGTAGCTGAGATTCTGCGGTGACAGACAAAGTAACAGGCTGGAAAGGAAAGCTCCTTGGCCAAACTCAGGCTCCAGGAAGGAGCAGAGGAGGAGGCCATCTGCCCCCACAGTCCACGCTCCCCCCACCCACCCAGGGGCGCTCCACAGAAGTCCTGCCGGGCCTCTGCAAGTCTCCCCCTTTGAAAAACCATCCTCTCTCACTAGATGCCTGCAAGTCCACCAGGGCCGGCTGCTCCTCTTTGACTCCTGACTTTTGAACTGTGTGAATTCATTTACCAGACTCACTTCCTCCGAATCTGTCCCAGCAAACATTTAATACGTGAGAAAGGTATCTGTGTGGTAGGGATTCTGGGACGTTAGATTATTTTATACTGGGGGACAGGGGAGCTAAAAAGAGGAAGAGGGTCCTATCCCTGCCTTGACTAGGTCAGCTGGTGAGAAAAGCCCAGCCAGGCCAGCGGCCAAAGTGCCACACTAAACATGCCTCCTGGAAGCCACCAAGCATCCCCAGCTTCTGAGGAGGGTGGGGATCCCCCCGGCCGGGCCTGGGGACTGGGCAGAGCAGGAGGAATGGCTGGAGGGGGCATTCCAGGCTGAACCGCACCCAAGGGTGGGCTATGGGGGAAGCGGACACGAGCCTCTGCGGTGGCTGTAGCCAGACAAAATAGGTTGGGCCTGACTTCTCCAGAGGTCCTCGGGCCTCAGCTCCCCGCTGGCCTTGCTGCACCTGAAATCTGGCCATTTGGGACAAGGATGACGGAGGGGTTTTGCGCATGTGTAAGCCCCAATGACTAAGGCTCTGGAGTTCTGCAGGATCTCAGTGGACTCAGAGCGGTTTAAACGCCTCTTCCTACGCGAAGCCGTCCGCGCTTCCCCGACCAGAAGGCGGGATCTCGGCAGGGCTCAGCGCTCGCACCCAGCGGGAGCTCTCCGCTTGGTATCGCGGTCGCGTGCGTCCCCGCCCGCCGCCCACCGGCCGGCGGGCTCCCGCTGCCCGCGTGCCTTCCCGCACCAAGCCGGCGCCCAGAAACACCTTTGGGCGGAACCACGAATTGCTCAGCCAGGCCTTTGGGATCCGGGGCCGCCTTGGCCCACACCTGGTTCAACAAGTGTGGGCCAGGCCGTCCGTTCCCGCCCGACGACTCGCGCCTCCCCAGGCGCCCGGGACGCGCCGGGCCGGGCCCAGTGGGGCGAGTTTCATTTCATCACCTGCAGAGCGTGCGAGCGCGGGTGCAAATAACGTTGCCCCCTCCCTCCCCTCCCCTCCGCTCCCTCCGAAACTCCCGTTTGCGAACGCTAGCACTCCCGGCAGGGAGGTCCCAGGCGGGCGGCGGCCCGACAGGCTGGGCAGCCAGTGCTGGTGCCCTGCGCCCGCCCCCCGCCCCCACCCGGCCACCCCGCCCAGGCCGCGAGGCCACCTCACCGGCAGCGGAATGGAAACCGGTTCGACAGGTAACAAATAGGTGGGTTGTCACCGTTATTTCCCAACGCATGCGCCGTCGCTCCCCGGGCCACTCCAAGCTAATTAGCTCAGATCACCCCCCTCCCCGCCCCAGCCACCAACACACACCGCCGCGAGCCAATAAAGCGTGAACCCGTCCGTCCGGCTCGCACTTTAAGACTTCCCGAGCGGCCGCGGGGGACGCCAGTCGAGCCCGGAAACGCTTACCTGCCGCTTCGCCCGCCGCCCGCTGCACCTGGCTGCGAGGGACCTCGTCCGGACGGAGGACGGCGACAGCGCCGCGGAGTTGGAAACGGCGCACGCCGTCCCGGGCACGGTCTCTCTGCGGAACGTGGGGGCGCTTTGGAGGCTCCTTCCCTGAGTTGCCCCCGCCCGCCTCCAGCCCGGCCCGGGAAAGTGGGACGGCTCCCGGCTCTAGGGACAGAAGCAGACGGTGCCAGCCGAGGAGGGTTCGAAAATGCCCCGCGCGTTTCTCGTGAAGAAGCCGTGCGTCTCCACGTGCAAGAGGAACTGGAGCGAGCTCCCAGACGAGGAGCGCGGCGAGATCTACGTGCCAGGTGAGGCGCCCGCCCGCAAGCCCCGAGGCCCCCGCCACCCTGGATGGAGCCTGCGGCGCCCCAGCGGGCAGCGGGGCCCGTCGAGGCGGCGGGCGTGCAGGGCGCAAGAACGCGGAGCCCGGCGGCCGGCGCAGTGGAGGCTCCCGATTTAATGTTTAAGCGGCCGCGGCCCCGTTAGCCCGAGGCGCGGCCGCCTTCGGGCGCGGGGGGAGGGGAGGGCAGGGCCGGGCCGTCGGGGGCGGGGGTGAGAGCCGTTCCCATGTCCCGCGGCGGGCCGGGGGCAGGCTGGTCCGAGCGCGCGGGTCCGCGCGGTGCCGCCCTCCCCTCCACCGGCCCGAGCCGCGGCGCAGGGGAGGCAACGGGGTGTGTCACCGCTCAGGCGACCCTCCACTCTCACGTCGTAAATCCAGAAAGCCGGGACTTTTATGAAGCGGGAGGAGGGCACTGGAGCGATGCCACTTTGGGGGGCAGGGAGCGAGCTGGACTTTCGGCCGAGATTTGTGCAAAATGTGAGAGAAGACTCAAGAGTTGAAGCCGCCTTCATAGATCGCTGGTTCTAGCCCCCACCACTGGTGGCCATAAAAGTTCGCGGCGAGGCTCGGGCCGGTGGGGGTCCCAGCCGGCGGCCCCACAGGGTGCGCGGAGACCGTGGGGAAGCTGCACCCCGCTTGCCCTGAAGACAGAGGTGGGATTAGGTCTCCTGTCTGTGAGAAAGGCGCCTCCTCCAACCTTGGAGAGGACACAGTTGAGCCGAAGGTGGTTTTAAGGAGCCCACTCCACAGCCAGGGGCCCCGGGCCCGGGGAAGCTGGTGCACCCAGTTTATTTTTGGAAGACGCCTCGACAGCGTCGGCGTCACCTTTGAATGAGTAACCCGAGTTGTTTCTTCCTCCAGTGCATCTTCCTCTGTTAGCCCTGAGAACCTTTCTGCTCCTTCTGTCCTCCCCCACCCCCAACAAAATCTTTGCTCAGGAGAAAGCCGGTTTCCTTCGGAACTCCCCCTCCCCAGGCCTGGGGGTGGGGCGGGGGATGCGCTGAGCTCCCTCCCAGCGCCTCCAAGGGGGGAGAGGTTGTAATTAACCAACCGACTTTGACCCTTGATCTGGAGGCTCCCTGGCACCGCCCCAGGCCTTGTAGGAAAGTGGAAAAATGAGGGCGGTGAGGGGCCCTGTGAGGGCTCTTGCCTCAGTTTCTCTCCTGCGTAAATTGTTGGCAACAATGGGTGCAGTGGTGAGGTCTCTGTGGCCTGATCCACCAGGATCCAATCGCCTATGAGGCTGCCCGGATGTTTCACAGCTTAACCTTATCTCAAGCGCCTCGGCCCCTTTTCTACAGGCTCCTTAAAACAAAGGAGTGTGCCAGAGGTCCCTGATGACCCCGGTGGGGAAACTGAGACAAAAAGGGAAGTGAGTTGCCAACCTCCCCTGAGGTGGATTAGGGTGTGGACCCAGAATTCTGTTTATAGTTTCTTGCTTTGCCGAGCTCCCCGGCAAGATGACTGGGGTTCCGCCTCCAGAGGGGCCGCCCGTGGGCCGCCAGCCCCTTCCTCGCTCCTGCCTCCTCCCTCCTGCCTCCTCCCTCACCTGTGTGTGACTTGCTGCTTAGCTGCTCCTTGGGATCTGATAAACTGAACTTGGACTGTGTTAAAGGTGAGCTGAGCCTGCTCGAGACTCAGTGTGCTGTTATTTTTAGTTTTATTTCACATCCCAATCAGTAACAGATCATGTGTTGACTCTTTCAAAGGACAGAGAAATTCCGTTGGTTCAAATCCTTGACTTCCTTGTGTCCCAGTGATTTTCCCCACCACAGTTCTGGTGGCCGTGGTGGGAGTGGCGGGGGAGACCTACACCCCAGGGGCTGTCCCATCAAGTGCAGGGGAGGGCTCTGCTGGTCTGTGTCACCTGCTGCTGTCGTCCGGGTGAGGGGAGAGGTCGCTCACTCTGCAGGATCGTCCTGGATGTTGGGTGGGGGTCTAAGCTGGAGGGCGCAGGTCAGAATCGGCCCTCATTGCTCTGGCGAGGGAGAGTCCTGTGGGGTGGAGTAAAGGGTAGAAGTTAAAGAACTTAATTTTGCTTCAAAAGCCGTGGGGCCCACTGGAGAGTTTTCCCACAGTTTTTGGAAATGAGAAAGGGAACGTTCTCGGGCTACGCTCGGGTGCCTCAGATGGCTGGAGAGTGGGGGGAGTGTTTTGTGGTGGCCTGTCCCCTGGCTGGGCCATTCCATCACCAGTCAAGCGTGACCCCAGGAGCCGGCTGGGCACGTTTCTTTCACTCCACCTCCCAAACTCCGCACGTTGTGACCAGCTAAGCATTGACCCCATCCGCTCTCACTGGGAAAGTGCTGGGAGGGCGGGGAACGGGGAAGGGTTTGAGGTCTGCCCTTCCCTCCAGGGCCCTCTAAGACCCTTAAAGCATCAGAGAGCACCTGGAAGGAGAAGCTTGTACTGGCCCGGGGCCCCAGCCTGGCAGCTCTGACTGAGGGCCCCAGTCTGACCAGCACTCTGGCATCTCTCCCTGAGGCACAATCCTAGAGGGCCCACCCCCTGGTGCAGGACCTCTCCCCTGGGCCTCACTCTCCTCCCAAAGCAGAGGGAAAAGCCCAGAAGTGGGCATTCGGGGCTGAAGGCCTCACGGGGTGGGAGGTGGCTCCACTCACACTAGGAGCATCGAAAGGCTTGGTGGTCACTATTGGGGCCCTCGAGGCCCAGGAGCGCACACCTGAGCCCTTCACTGCTGCGGCCCTGGCGTCCCTCCTTTGTTGTGTCAATATTGACTGGAGTGAGGGAGTAACGCTGGTTTCTTGAGGATGAACCAGGCACCTGTACCCAGGGGCTACATTCCTTTCTTTGGTCTGAAGGGGAAGCTTGAGGAGCAAGGATGAAGCTGGGCCCGCCAAGCTCGTGCTGAGTGAAATCTCACAAGGCCAGGAAAGCACTTGCAGGTAGACTGATGATGTGCTCCCAGACAGGCCGTGAGCACCCCAGGGCCCCGTTCAGGCCCCCAGAACCCACTTCCCTGCCTGGGAGCCTCTGCAGTCTCTTCTGCCTGGTCAACAGCACACGCCCCTCCCAGGGAGGAAGCCGGCCGAGGTGGAGGAGACTGGAGGCTCAGCCTGGCTCTGATGAGGCAGTGTGGGAACCTGGGCAGCTCTCTTTCCAGGCCGAGTTCGAAAGGCTGAGAAAGTCAGCTGTGGACCCCAGAGTACACATCTGGGGGCGGGAGGAGTGGGGGACCGGGTGAGACCGGGCCTCTGATGATGACGATTTTTAGAATCCCCGGAAGTGTTGGCAGTGGAGGACATGTCTGTCGTGCTCTCCAGGGAGCAAGGCTGGGAGAGTAGACAGTGGATGGGGACAGAAGAGCAACTCGGCCCAGGCAGTGGGCTCTATGGGACTCCTACCTGGCCCATGGGTGCCGTCATCCAAGCTGCCAAGCTGTTTGTCCCAAGCCTTCGTGACCCGAGGCAGCATCCTGCCAGGCCATTTGTCCCAGAAAGCAAGCAGGTGTGGGCGAGTCCTCTGGGCATGGGGAGGACGGGCGCCAGGTGTGGCTGTTATTGATGTCAGGGTTCCTTTTTAATGCCGTTCACTTTTACCAAGTGTCGGTTGAGCCCCAGAGGGGTGCCCAGCCCCTCACGGGACAGGAGGGTGGGAGCAGAAGCATAGTTCCCAGCTGGCCAGGGCCGTCGTCCCCGGTGTGAGGGCTGAGGTACACCGTTTTGACTTCATTGTGGCAGGGGATGAAAAGCGGCTGGGCAAGGGGGAAAAGATACTGCCTGAGAGACAAACTTGGCATTCACAGAATGGAAACAACAGGTCGCCGTTATATTTCCAGGGCTGCCCGCCTCTGCCAGTTGGCTGGCACTGGCTTGCTTTCCGGCACTGCTAGCTGACCTGCTGGGACTGGAGGAGACGGGCACAGGGGACCCCCACCCTTCCTGATAAGGATGCAGGGCCACCTAACACCAACCTGGGCTGTGCTGACATACTGGGTCCCCCATTCAGAGCTGAGTTAACCTCCCCCAGGTCAGCCCCAGCCCCAGCCTGCTGTGGTCAGAGGCTAGGTGTGCTCATGTCCGCTTCACCTGCCGTCCCCGCAGAGCCGGGGGCCAGGCCTCGTGCCCAGCCCTGGTCTGAGGCTGTGGATGGGGCAGGACCTGGCACTCTGTCCAGTATTCGGGCCAGCAGCTTTCAATCCAAGAGAGAGGGGACTTGCTGAGAGTGAGGGAGGAGAGGCCCTCAGTGGGGAAGCTGCTCCAGGCCCATGTCCTCAACGTCATCAGGTGGAGGCAAGTTGGGTCAACAGCAGGGGAACCCTTGAACCCCTGAGGGAGGAGGGAGAGGGCCAGGCTGGTTTGGCCTTACCACATTCCCCAGCTGTGGGTGGGCAATGAGAGGCCACAACGGCCACCGCCTTGCCGGAAACATCTAATTAGGGGACAGAGAGCAGCGCAAGCAGGGCCCAACCAGTTCTGCTTCCTGCCTCTTGTCACTCAGTGACACCCACAGGAGCGGCACACCAACGAGCACTCCCTATGCGTGCGGCAGCAGCAGGGACGTGCTCACGGGGGTGGCAGGAAGACAGGTTTGGTGGGGTGGGTGGGATGAGGCCAACATCCCCTCCCTGGCAGCCATGTGGCTGCCCATCCAGCCTCACCTGCCCCGGCTCGGGGTAGAGGCGGCACAGAGGCCAGACGAGGCAGGCCCTCTCCCTGCGCCCGGTTCCCCAGCACCATCACTTCCAGGTTTCTGTGAGAGGGGAGAGGCAGGCCCGGGAAACAGGCCTCCTCCCAAGCTGGCGTGGATCCCCAGAACCCTAACCATGAACCCCCTCCAGTGGAGCAACGGGGCCCAGAGCGACCACTCGTTTTGAGCGCAAACCCGTTAGTCCTCACCGGCTGTCACTCCTCCCTCTGCTGCTCTGTGTGCAGGCAGGCGGCACAGCCCCGCTCCAGCTTTCGGGAGTCTTCCTCACGCTCTCCGGTACTGAAAGACAGAAGAGGGTAGAGGTTCCTGTCTGTCTCTGGAGTGAGAAATGACAATTGTCATTCAGCTTAGAATTCTCTGCCAAGATCTCCAATAGCTGGGAAACTGGCATCAGAAGCCGCCAACAGTGACGCGCCCCTGTCCTCCCCCGGCCCCATCCCACGAGCATAGACAGCCGCCACTGCAGGAAGACAAGAGGGACCCCAAGGCCTGGAGGGCCTGGGCCTCACGTCCACACCAGCTCAGAGGCCAGGCCAGGGCCAGGCGCTGGTGAATCAACTCCCAGAATGAGGTGGCTCATTAAAGTCCCTGGACAGACGGACGCCAGTGCCAGCAGAACGAGTTCTGGGCGGCGGGCAGGCGCGTTCTTTCCATCAGACCTTTGTTGTGTTTTGAGGGGGCGAGAGCCGGGGCCTCTCCCGAAACTTCGGTGCTTTCATACTCTCCCTCCTCCATTAGTCCATTCCTCTGCTGGCCCCCATCCTGTCCTCTGCTCAGACCTTGTGTCCTGGGAGAGGAGGGGAGGGCAGCTGCCCTCCCGGGGGCTGTCGGCTCCGTGTCCCCAGCTCGGGGGCAGCAGCTGCAGCAGGGTCTTCCTTGTTCAGGGGTCTGAGACTCTAACTCTGAAGCCCACTCATCCTTTCTCTTCTAGGCCCTTCTTGGTTTTTCCTCCGGAGGCTTGGAAAATGTTCCTAGTGGATGGGTTTTAAGTAGAGCGCTTAGCCTTTTTGGAAGAAAAATCCTGATGGCATTGAAACCTTGGATTGTTTGCCCCAGCTCTTGAGACTTGCCTCAAGAGTCTCAAGACTTGTCTCCTCTGTGTCACTCAGAATTCTTCCTGTTCCTCTCCGGTCAGGCCCAGGGCCAGGCCTCCCCGGCCCCATCCAGTGTGAGGTGTCTGTTGTGGGGAGCGGCCCATCAAAGGGCTGCCAGGTATCGGTGCTGCGCGGGGGGCGGCTGCCAGCCCTCTCGGGGCCACAGCGAGCGGTCCCGGCTGTGGGCGAGGCTTGCGTAACCGCCGGGCAGGCTGCCCAGGAGACTGTTACACCGCATCCACCTGCTGCTCCCTGACCTCCTCCCTGCTCCACCCTGCCTGGCCTGTTTGCCTGCCAAGCTGGGCCAGAAGGAGTGGGAGCCTGGAGCCCTGAAGGGCTGCAACAGCAGGGACGGGCCCACCCTGGGGAGAAGGGGCTGGGACCAGCCAATCCCCCAAGGCCAGAAACTAAATCCGCCTGGAATAGAGGCCCAGAGTGACCCAGACCACCAGGGCCCCTTCTGGGGCAGGGATGAGTCCTTGGGCTGAGGGCCTCCAGTGGCGCCCTTTGTCCTTGCAGGAGCGTGAAGGAGGCCTGGAATCTAGAGGGACTGGCCCAGGTGGGGCCGGCAGACAACTCTGGCGGGATAATTGGCAGGGCAGGTTCGGTCCTCCCAGTTCCGCTAAGACACAAATTACTCAGTGGGCAGGCCTGTGGGCCATGGCACTTGGCTGGCGTCACCTGTGATTACCTTGATGGGGAGGGAGGGAAGTGCAGGCGGCCGTGGGCGGGGGCAGCCCTGCTCTGCCACATGCCTACAAGAGGCCGGCTGGAGGCTCGGGGTTCCAGCCAGCTCATGGCCAGGGAAGCTTCCTGAAATCTGACTGAATCCTCTTTTCCCCACCAAGCCCCTCACCTGGCTGTTCTTCTCTCTACAGTCAGCCTGGGCTTCTGCCCACCACAGCCCTACCAGGAGCCAGAGCCATCGGTGGCTGAACCCCCTTCTTGCCCCCTGGCTTTGGACATGAGCCTTCGGGACTCCAGCTACAGTGTGGTCCCTGGGCCCTGCGTGGTGGCCCAGCTTCCCTCTGAAGACATGGGCCGCTTGGCAGACCCCCAGAGCAGAGACCATGGCTTCCTGCGCACCAAAATGAAGGTACTGACCCTCACGCTGTCTCTGAGGACCAGAGACATGTGGAGACCTGTGTCTGGCCCACAAGATGTGGCACAAATGAGACCTAGGCAGAGGCTGGCCTTGGATCTGGGTTGGGGTTTCTGCAGAGAAGTGAACCTGGCTGGGGCGCAGACAGGGGGCGGAAAAGGAGAGGAGTCGATCTAAAGTGAGAATGTCTTGCATGAGGAAGAAGTGGTGGGATTCACAAGACATTTGACCCTTTGGAGTCCATTCTTGGGTTGGCGAGTTTCATTTCTGGCCTTACGGGGAGCCACTTCTTTACACAGAAGTCCTAGGAAAAGCGGGGACACGTGAGGCCGCTCAGCACCTTCTCCTGGGCTGCATTGGGAGTGAGGCCTGGAGTCTGCTCGGTGGTTAACTGTCCCCAAGGTGTGTCCCTGGCGGTGTCCGCCTCGTCGTAAGTGTGCTCCTTCCAGCCCATTGGCTCTCAAGGCCGTGCACCCAGGGCGGGCCTGCTGAGCAGCCCCACTGCGCTCAGCCGCAGAAGCAGTAAGGAGTGCATGAGGCAGTGGGGGTGCCCCTGCTTTCAAGAAGAGTGCAAATAGCGGGGCTACCCCTGGCTGCACCTACATTCTGGAAAGCTCCAGGATCTGGAAGCACTTGCCATCAGGGAGCTAGCAGAAGGGTTCTTGCAGCGCTATCCTATGTGCCAAAAGACTGGAGAAAGCTGGCAGCGAACTGCTGTTCCTTCCTCTCTTACCTGTGGAGGCCAAGTGGGTGTTGTAACGGGAGGCGAACCACCGAGACACCTGCTGGGCAATTGGCCAGAGAGCCAGTACAGTGCCCCTGATCCCCCACAGGCCCTTCTTCCCAGCCCTTGGACCCCAGTGGGAAGGGAGGGCGTGGGGAGAGAGCAGAGGCTCTCTTCCAGCCCCACCACTTCAGATCTCTGTGAGCAAAGACAGCAGATGTGCCAGAGGAGGAGTCCTGACCTAAAGCTCTTGCCTAGCTAGCAACGAGGGGCATTTACCAGGTTTCAGAAGCAGTACAGAACAAGGAGGTGTGGTGCAACAGGGCGCACCCCATGCCCAGGGAGCTCAGGAGGAGTTGCCAGCGACAGGGCCACCCACAAAGGACAGCAACCTCCGAACATTAACAGAGGTGAGGCATCAAGGCCACGTCTCCACTTCTGAATAGATGTGAGATTTTCCGTAATTACAAAAGAAGTGAAAAATATTTATCAGCAAGAGAGTTACCAGGGTGGCAAAGAGACTCAAACCATACCATGTCAAGTAAACCGGGCAGCTGGGCTGGGCTGCGAGGGGATCCCAGGCTCACCGCGGTGGCCTCAGCCTTGGAAGGCTGCCACAGAGACCATGTCGTGGACATTTTCCCCTGTCGTTAGGCGGAGAACGAGAACAGAGAGCAGAAACTACAGAGAAAGATTTGGGCTCAGGGAACTTTCTCCCAGGGACGGTTGCTGACGATGAATTGGGCTGTTTCTGTAGTGAGCTGGCTGTCCATCTCTAGCTAGTAAAGAAGGGGCTGGGTGGTGGCCCTGAATGGGGACCTGGACCATTGACCCAGAGGTTCTTTCCAGCCTCACCACTTCATATCTCTGTGAGCAAATGGCACAGAGGTGTGGCCTCTGGAGGGTGGGCATGGCTTTCCAGGAGGGCCTGGGGGCTAGTGTTTGTTCCTCCCAGTGTGCCAACCTGCGGCCCCAACTCCTGGGTATCTGTCACAAACACTGGCCTCACCCACAGGTGACCCTGGGGGACAGTCCCAGTGGAGACCTCTTCACCTGCCACATCTGCCAGAAGGCATTCACCTACCAGCGAATGCTGAATCGCCACATGAAGTGTCACAATGATGTCAAGAGGCACCTCTGCACCTACTGTGGGAAGGGCTTCAATGACACCTTCGACCTGAAGAGACACGTCCGCACCCACACGGGTAAGAGGAGCCCGTGGTTAGAGGCAGACATGACTCGACCCCGCCTGGCCGGGGCCACGTGGGAGCTGCAGCAAGCCTGCTCCCTGGCAGCGGGGGCCTGGGAGGGGCGTTGCGGAGCTCAGGGCAGAGTCCTCCCAGCTCATCGGTCATGTCACTGGAGCAGCCGGAGCTGGGCAGGGCTCCGTCTGTTCCTCTTCCCCGGAGTTAGGTGGCCCAGCCTTTCTTTGTCTAGGAAGCTGCCAACAGGCCCCCATCAGGTCTCTGACACCTGGCCCTGTCCTCCCCGCAGGCGTGCGGCCCTACAAATGCAGCCTGTGTGACAAGGCCTTCACGCAGCGCTGCTCTCTGGAGTCTCATCTCAAGAAGATCCACGGCGTGCAGCAGAAGTACGCATACAAGGAGCGGCGGGCCAAGCTATACGTGTGCGAGGAGTGTGGCTGCACGTCTGAGAGCCAGGAGGGCCACGTCCTGCACCTGAAGGAGCACCACCCCGACAGCCCGCTGCTGCGCAAGACCTCTAAGAAGGTGGCCGTGGCCCTGCAGAACACCGTCACCTCCCTGCTACAGAGCAACCACCACCTCTGAGTGGCCCCACCCGGCCTGTGCAGGCCCCGAGCCGGCTGGGGGTCACCTGCCGGCTGCCTGGCCAGTCCACCCTCCTCTGCCTCCTGCCGGCACACTGGTGATCAGGACTGGAGTCCCCGGGTGCATGTGCTTGCTCCGGCCCTGCCCTGACCTCTGCTCACATTGGCGTTTTTGTCCTATGAGCAGAGGCCGCTTAGAGCCTGGGCAGGCGTGTGCGAGGGTGTGGCGGAGGGGAGCCCAGGCTGCCTTCCATTTGAAGCAGCATACCGACGAGACAGGACATCTTACCAGAGGAGGTATGTGAGGGTGACCCTGTTGCCTGCCGCCTCTGGAGCGCAGGGCTGGAGGCTGCAGGTCCCCGTGGCTGTGGCCGGCAGAGTCAGGAGTACTGCAGAGAGCACCCTGCAAACAACAGCGGTGGGGGAGCTGGTGGCTGCCTGCCTGGCAGTGTTTCTAATGCCCAGGGCTGCGGGGGGCTCTGCCTTTCAGACAGGGAGATGCACAGCTGTAGACGTGTGCACACACACACACACACACACAGGAGGCCTTTCCACGTATCATCTCATTCTTAAGAAATCACTACAAGGTGCCAACAAGGTTTTATTTCCTTTTTTTAACGATAACAAATGTACAGATATTAATATATTTTTGGTGCCGATGGCATAAGTATTTTTAAGCGAGGATGGAGCTGGCTTTTCTCCCTCCCATGCAATTCTATTTATCCTGGACATTTCACACCTCCTCTGTGCCTTGGTTCTGCGGTGGCTGCGCTGGCCCCCGCCATCCTTTGTACCTCCTGAGATGTTTAACCTAAGACCTTCCTCCGGCCCGGCCTGGAGGATGCACTGTGCTTTCTGTCCTTCCCCGTCTGCTGGGACAGCACCTCCTGTCTTCTGTTCTTCCCTCCCCTGTGGCTCTGCCTCCCTCCCACATCCTTCCAAGGCAAGCTTCTCAGGGTTACCGGGAGCCTCCTTGTCTCCTGATAACGGACCTTTTGTGGAATAACTCACCCTTCCGGAAGTCGAGGGTTTGTCCAGCTGCGGCTTCAGGGGTGAGCCAGGTGGGATGATGAGTCTGACACACCGAGTCCACGGCCTGAAATGCTGGGAAGAGCCGGGCCAGGCTGCAGGACTGCTCTCTTCCTGGTGGAGTCAGAAACCCTGGGACTGCAGCAAAAAATTGGAACAGAATAATAACCAGACACATCAGAAACCTCGAGAGGGAGGACAGTGTTAGATGATTAACAAGTTCTATTTGTAGCCTTTTTTCTGACTGTTTTTCAAATGAGTAGGCTGGGTCTCGAGCACCTAAGGCTCCATCTGAGGGACTTGGCCAGGCTCCCTTGGCATGGCTGGGTTTCCTGCTAATAACAGGTGTGGGTCACAGGGAGACACGGGCAGGGGTTGGAGCCAGCCTGCTGAAAAATGAGAAGGCAAACTCGAAAGAGGTCCATGACCCAGTGGGCTGAAGCCAAACCCCAGCAGAACCGGCCTTGGCCTCTCGTGCTTGGAAGGAGCAGCGTCCGCACAGCCCTGGGCTGAGGGGAAGGCGCCTCTCTGACTTCCCTGAATGTGGACAGATTGTTCTGGAAGACTCTTGTTCATTTTACTTTAGAGTGTGGGGGAGCTGCTGTATTCTGGAAGTTATATAGTATAAAATAACACTATCTGGAAACTCTGTTTTGTTTACATTTCCGTATCCCTGTGTTCTTTGCTGATCTGAGGGAGTCACAAGGCTCTGTGTTGTCTGTTTTATTTTATAACTTTCCCCGCAACTATTAAAATCAAAGAACTATCATTTTTTGCACTTTTGCTTTTTTTGTCTTAAAGGGCTTCCGCCCCCCCCCCCCCCCCCCCCCCCCCCCCCCCCCCCGTCGGGAAATTAATCAAAACAATCGATGCATTCTATTCAAAGCTTTGCCCTTTTATGGTTACCAGTGGGCCTCAAGTCAAGACAAGAACCTGATGCAGATGGATGGAGTGGCCTGCCAATGGTCTGGGCAGTCAGTGCCCGATGACCCCTGGGCCACCCTTTGCTCTTGGCAGCGGCCACAGGGCCTCCCCCGGGGCTCTCTTCACCTGCCTGATGCTCCCACACCCTGACTCCTGGCTCTCCACCGAGCTGGTGCATTCACTCAGCATCCAGTCCTGGCTTTTCTTCCCAGCACCCAGCCAGGACCACAGGAGGAAGAGCCGCATTCCCAAATAATAGGGCACAGAGTTCACATCACTTCCACGTTAGACTCCTGGCTATAAGGACGGCCACACTTGCACAGTGCTTGTTCTGTGCCAGGCACACTCGTAAGTGTTTAAGCATATTAGCTGGTTGATCTTCCAGCCACCGTCTGAGGAAGGGGCTGTTATCACCACCTGGCAGAGAGAAGTTAGGCAGCTGGCCCAAAGTCTCACCACTAGCTAGTAGTGGAGCTAGGATCCAAACCAGACAGCCTGGCTCGAGGTCTGCGCACAAAGCCGACGTAGAGACTAGGAGACAGCAGGGCACCTCTAGCAATTCAAAGTACAAGGACATTTGGAGATTACCTGGCCTTCCCCATCACCTACCCAGGATCACTCAGGGAGACCTCATCACCCTAGGGACCCTGGTCCCCAAGTCCCAGCTCAGTGTTCTTCCATCACACCCCTGCCAGATGGAGGAGGAGGAGGTGGGGGGCGCTGCCAGGCCTGGCCCTTGGCGTGATGTTCCAGGAGGCTCAGGAGGGTTGCTGCCCTGGTGCTGGGAGGAGAAAGGAGAACACTGATCTGACCTCCAGGGCTCCCTGTGAGAAGCCCATGAGATTGGAAAGGGGCCTAACCCTCCTTAGGTCTCTTTAAACAGCCAGGCACAGAGGATTTCTCTTTATCTCTAGAAGCCTCCCAATGTGAAAGGCCAACCACATCCTATTTTCACATGTCCCAAGGTGAGCAGAGCCCATTGTTGGGAACCCAGATGATTAACTGCTATGTAAACTCCAGGAGGAGCCGGGGACAAGCTTCCAGGAAGCCTGGGATGAGGGTGGGGGAGGGTTCCTGGGGCTCCTTCTGAGCCTCTGCTCTCTCTTGCCCATTCCTTAGAAGAGCTTAAGGGTGGGACCCCACTCAGGGGAGCCCTTCCCTAGCAGATTCAGGCAAGAGAGTCACATATCAAGGGCATATAATCTCCAGACTGTAGGATGGGTGCTTTGAGGACTGAAACAAGCAAAGTATGGGGACCGTCCACTGACTGGGAAGCAGGCCCCAGACAAGTAAGAGAAGAGACTAATGTAAGTCAATACATAACCAAGGACAAATGGTGTGGCCAGACTACAAAAGCTATGGAACCCAAAAAGGAGTTTTGGGCATCTGAAAGAATAAAGACATCTTGGAAGAGGTGGGGTCCAGCTGGGCTGGTAACATGGGAGGATCTGAAAAGAAAAAGGAGGAAAGGTGTTTCAGGGAGAGCAAGGGTGGGATCAGACCTAGAAGAGAGGAGGTGTGGGTAATGCAGTGGGCAGAGGGGCCCACTATTTCCATAAGCAATCTGGCTGGGGTGGCATTCATTCGGCCACACCCTGGGCATTTTCTGAGCCCTGCCCAGGTGTCAATCAGAAGAACTGATAACAAAATAAGATTCTGAGAGACAGGAGAGCTGGCTGGGACCTAGCAAGACAGCCTGATGGAAAACGAAGGTAGAGTCCTATCTTTTATGCCTAAAAACAATGCAACCAAGTGCAGGGTGGGGACGCCTTTACAACAGGAAGTTCTATGACCGTTTATACTTTATATTTTTATGTATTTTCTAATTTTTTTACAATGAGCATATATTATTTTTTACAATCAGAAGAAAATTAAGTTATAAAGCAATATAGGAGTTTTAGTCAACTTGAAGTTCAACACGTCAACAGGGAGATGGAGCTGCCCTCCCCAAAAAGCTAACGTGATCCTGGCCAATAACAGAAGTGTGGCGTCAATAACCAAGATCACTTCCCTCCGTGTTAGGCTAGGCACCAGTCAGTGGGTGGCAGGGAAAGAGCAGTGGCCTGGAATCAGGAGACCAGCCCTATCTCGTGCTGTCTGTGTGGCCTTGGGCAATTGACCTACCCTCTCAGTTTCCTCATCTATAAAATGAGGTGGGTTCCTCAGTTCGAAAGTCCCTTTCTGTTATAACGACTTTATGTCTCCAGGCCCCCATCTCCATAAAACCCTTGAAGAAACTCCTGAGGAGGTGTCCAAGGCTGAGAAGTTGCTCTGTGAGTGGGGAAAACCAATTATATGGCTGCTGGCTCGAAGGAGATGGAAAAGATTTATTCCAGGTGGGTCCAGTGGACAGAACCTGGGCTGACAGGTGAGAGCTAGAGGGGAGCAGACCCCGGTGCAGGAAGCCCTGGCACGGCTTAACCGTGGAGTGGCTGCTGGGGAAGCAGGAACACCAGGCGCTGTCACTGGAGGGCTGCTGGCCGGGGCGGGGAAGCCATTTGTCAGGAATTTCTAAAGAGACTCCATCTTAGGACTGAAGGCTGGACAAAATCATCTTCGAGGTTCTTTCCACGAAATTCTAAAAGGTCAGACCAAAGTTCAGTGGTCATGACTTCCAGGCCTAATCACCATTCCCAAGAAGGCAGAGCCAGGGAGAAAATGCTAGTGAACAGAATGGAAGGGAAAAGAAAACACTGGTGAGTGAGACCAGCTGCGAGGCTGTTCCTGTCCTCTGGGCTTGGGGTGATGAGACCCCAAGGTTACGGAAAGGGGCTCACCGCTCACCGCCGCTGGCTCTGCCCATCCTCTGGGCCCCCCAGGGCCAGTCCACTCCCTCAAGTGATGGCAGCCACCTGACCCAGGCTGTCTCACCCTCTTCACGTCCAAGACCAACGTGCCCTCATTCACTCCTCATGCCGGTCCCCTTCCCAAGTTTCTAGAGCCTGTTTTGACCTCCATCCCCCATCCCCCAGGCTAATACCTCCCCGCCTTTCTAGTTCCTGTGACCAACCAGTCAGTTCCTCTCAGTTCTCCCTCTGAAGTTGCCCTCCCCGCCTGGCAGCTCTCCTCCAGGGCAGCAGGCTCGCTGACACTGGGGGCTCAGGCCTGTGCCACTGCGGGGCCAGTGCTGGAGGGGAGGTTGAGTCAAGTGTGGAGATTCCAGTTCTGGGCAAGGGTGGTGCATTGAGAATTACATCTTCCGGGTTCTGTTTCCTGAATGTAAGAGCTGGGTATCAAGGGACGGATTTCATCTGTTCCTCCCTTGTTCTCTCTACATAAATGGGTGCGAATAATTTGACCCCAATCAATCTTTTACAATAAAACCAAACCCGGTATCTAAGACTGTGCTCAGAGATGTGAGGGGTGGGAGCCAGCTGTCCCGTGTAACTGCCTAAATCTCAAACAGGAGCACCCCACCTGTCCTCAGACCTCAACTCTGACTTTGAGGGGCAGCTAACATGCCCCGCACTCCCCCACCCCCAAGAGAGGACACCTGAGCAGAGCTGCCCATGGCAGAAAGTGACCGAGTGCCACAGGGTCAGCTGCTCTGTGCGCCAGGCCACACTGCCCATTAGGGTCACAGCAGCATGTCTCATTCCCCAGAGCAGAGGGATGGTATTCGGGGTGAGAGATCAACCCAGGAGAGGCTCCTGGGGCCCCGAGAGATGACGCGTCTCACTCACTGCTAAACACAAAGCTCCTGGAGCAGGTGTTCTGCTTCAGGCACACGCGTCAACAGTCCAATTACAGCAGCCAATCACGACTGCCATTTCTGGAGCTTCCACTGCGTGCTGGGCGGCAGCTTCTCTCTGACATCATCACTGATCCCCACAACAACCCTAGGAGGTAGCTATTATTGTTACTATTTTTGGCTAAAGAAACTGAGGCTCAGGGAAATTAAATATCTTGCTCAAGGTCACACGACTAGTAAGTGATGAAGCCAGGCTCTGGCGTAAAGTCAGCTGGACCCTAAGGTTGGGCTCTTGCATCTCAGATTCTCAATGCTTGTGAAACGGGAACCCCTTTCCTTTCGGTTCTTCCTTTACTCTCTGGACACTGAGCACCAGCTCTGGCCAAGCGCTGTGCTGAGACATCGGGGACGCAAAGATGAACAAGGCACAGTCCCTGTGCCCTGGATTTCACCCTCCCGGGGGGAGACAGACATGGCCCAGTGCGTGCGGTGGAAGGGCTGGGCACCCTCGTGGGTGGGAACTGAGGACATGGAAGGGGGCCAGGCTGCCCCTGGGCTCTGCCCTCGAGCCAAGATCTCTGAAGCTCCCAAATGTCACACATGTCAGCAGAGCTGCGAAAAGGGAAAAGAGGGAGAATGCCTGACACCATTGAGTCCCCACCTACCATCTGTCTGGGGCACTGTGCACCAGCCCCGAGGTCGGGGCTATTATTGTCTCTGCAGATGAGGAAAGTGAAGCCTCGAGGTTAACAAACCACCAAGGTCACCGCAGCCACCCGGCAGAGCCAATCAGCTCTCTCTAGGGCATCACGCCATCTTCCCAGGAAATGTGTGGAAATATAAGAAAAGAGAGTTCTAGAAACTCCTAAGCTCAACTGCAGGGGAAAAGCCAAAGTCCTCAGAGGGAGACAAGGGGACCAAGGGTATCGGGGCCTAGCTCTTGCCACAGAAACGCCAGGTGTGCTTGTGTCTGTTAAAGTCGCGGCCACTGCTGTCTTAAACATTCCTGTTAACTCTGAGAAGGGTGGGAAGAGACGCCCAGGGGATGGAGAATGGGTCAGGACGTGCCAGCCCCACAGGAGCTCCGAAACGAACGCCCCGTGTGTACCCTGACCTTCTCCCTACAGCCCCAGTTTTCCAAGGAGTGATCTTGGTTGGTAAGAAATTCATCCTGTCCTCACCACCTCGGCTCATCCAGGCCAGCTGGCTCTGCCGGGCCCCCTCCCGGCCTCCCCTGCCTCTGGGGGGGAATCCAGGTAACAGGCCTGGGCGTCTCCCCCTCCCCACGCACAGCGGGTGAGTTGCTGAAGGACTCCAGGAGAACTGGTAGGACTTGTGTCCCTTTTGCCAGAGGCACAAACGAACCTGCCAGCGGTAATAACAGGGCAAAGAGCGGACCCACCTGAGACTCAGGAAGAGGAGGGCAGGCCTGCCGCCAGCAGCCCCATGCCAGGGCACCCCTGCCATTAGGGCCTTGCTTAGAAGCCAGAGGGGCCCTTGAAGAGTGGGGTTCCCTGTGATCCTGCCGTGACAGACCTGACTAGTACTTCCTCCCCCGCAACAAGATGATTCCCCTCTTAGACAATGCTCCCCCCACGTCCTCTCCCACCATTCTCCCAGGAGTTCTGAGAGGTTCATGACAGGGTTTCTGAAGCATCATGTGGGAACCTCTGGGGTCTTCCATCACCCACCAGGCAGAGGTGGGTGTAAGGAGAGGAGACAATGAGGTTCTGGAAGTCAGGGCGGAAGGGATGGGAGCCACCCTTCTGGGCTTGGTGCCCAGCTGGGGAGGACTGGCATTCCCTAAGGAGGCCAGGGTGCTTCTGGGGGTGAGCACTGGAGGAGGAGCCCTCTACAAAGTTTGCTTTGCTTGGGGGGGGAATTTGTTAAAGAGAAAATAGAGGAAAAAGCACAAAGCATCCGTGTCTGGTTGGGAGAGTCAGTGGAAATCAATATGTACCCAAATTCCAAATGGCGCATTAAAATGTGATGTGAAAATGAGTTTTTGGCAGATAAAATTTTAACCTTAATATAAAGAGTTCTCACATATCAATAAACAAAAGGAAATACACATCATTGAAAACTGGCAAATAGTATGGATGAGCTATTCACCAAAGAGCTTCAAATGATAAAAATCATATGAAAAAACTCAACTTCATTCATAATCAAAGAAATGAAAATTAAAATCAGATATAGAAGTCTACCAGAAAACTGGTTATAAGAATGAAAACACAGGAACAATCTAAATATTTAACTCTAGGCTACTGTTAAAAACTATATTGAAATATTATGTATCCATTCAATATGATATTATAAAAATATATACTAACAGGAAAATGTTTACAATCTATTAAGTTTAAAAAGCAGGTTCCAAAACAGTGTAATGGGGTAGGCACGTTTTCCATTTTTGTAAACACAAGTAAATCCACGTGTATGTCATAAAAGTTACGGCAGACAAAAAACCACAATGTTCACAAATCTAAGTTATTTCTCAGTGGTGGAATTATGATTTTTATTTTCTTCCGTTTGTTTGTCTATCTTTTGCACTCTTTCTACCATGATCCCATATTGCTTTTGTAATGAAAAGAAACCTTCTTGGTGACATTGAAGGAGTCCTTGGCAGAGGAAATCTAAGAATCATTTTGCCTCATGTACACTTGTCACCAAGAAGCGGCGATTCTTCTCCCAATTGCTGGTCAGAGAAGTGGGGGTGGGGTGGGAATGGGTGGGAGGAAGGCTGAGATCTGAGGTCACCTGTGGAACAGAGATGGGCGTCAGGAAAGAGATCCAGGAATCTCACCTCTGAGGTTCCCCTGGAATCTACAGGAGGCCCACGACCTTGGAGAGAAAGCACAGACGATTTGGGGTCAAGAGGCCATGAGTGAAGCCGAGGTCCATTAGTTGACACTGAGGAAGACACTTTTTCTTTCTGAAAGTCACTGTCCATAAAGTGGAAGTAACAGTAACACTGGATTATTGTGAGGATTAAATAAGATAATTATTTGCTTGGCAAGGTATAAGGCCCTAAGCAAATGTCAGATGTTGTCGTTAATAACATTCATCTCTGGTTCAACTTCAGCAAGAAAGGTAGCCAGCTGCTGAGGTCAAGTTTGCGCTGCCGGTTGAGAAGGCTGGATATGCCGGAGGTGAGGGACAACTTTCCCATATGGCTCAGGCAAACTCTTGGATTTCCTGGTCCATAGTTACATAATATAAAAATAAGAATAAAATAAACTTACTCCGAGCTCAGAAGGTGTCTGGAGACCCTCTGACTACTCTCCGAGGAAAGAATATATAGCCCATGATGAGAAATCCTGGTGAGTCATGTGCTGGGCACTGGGAAGGAGGAGAAAACAGCAAAATGCAGAGGTCTGAGAGCTCCCTCGCCTATACAGTCACGGGCCATATAATGATGTTTCGGTCAACGACAGACCGCATATACGATAGTGGTACCACACAGCCCAGGTATGTAGTAGGCTATGCCATCTAGGTTTGTGTACATGCACTCTATGATGACCACACGACAATGCACCTAACGATGCATTTCTTAGAACATATTTCTGTCGTTAAACGGCGCATGACTGTACTTGTTTACTGATGTTTTGGCAAAATGCTTGGGGGCTGAGTTGGGTGGACCAAGGATGCCACAGCTTGTCATCTAAGGAGACTGGGAGTGGCTGAGTAGTGGTTCCAGTTGGATGGGTCCCCACCCTTCACAAGACGGGGAAGTCATGGCTTCTGGGCGGAGGTGGTAGGCACGCTCAGGAATCACAAGGTCCTCTCGTTCATAACCGGTTAGCTGGTTCTTACAGGGCCACGCATGGTTTTCACACAGTGTGGCCCCAAACATCCTCAAAGAGTACCACTTTCTTCATTCCACCAGATGAAGGGGATTTATTGATCAGACGACAAGCTTTCTAAGCATTGACCTAGTTTGGAGACTCATTCTTGACGGCACCACTCCAAGTCCCTCAAATGAGATGCATAATCTTCACTCTCCTCTTCTTCCTGTTTTGCTCCTTCCAGGATGCCCCTCCCCATCTTTCCTTCTGTTTACCTCCTTTTCTTCTTTGGAATCATTTTAATTGCTTTCCCTCCTTGTTCCTCAGTTTCTTTCTCCTTCTCCTCGTGCCCACCTCTCCCTGGTTCTGGATCTAGCCAGCATCTTCCTCTGTGCTCTTCACGTCACAGGCACCTGCCACTCCGAGCCAACCAAGGCCAGCAGGTCCTGAGCTAATGCTCGGAGGACTGTGTGGTGAGGAAGCACGGACAGCAAGACAGCCACTGGGCAGCAGCGTGGGGCTGCCCCTTCCCATCGGGGCCACCACGTCTGTGGGCTCCTGAGCTTTATTCCTCACTAGTTCCTTCCTCAATTATCCAACAAGCCTTTCAAAATCTTCTGGTAACTAAGTTTTTCTCCTAATATTCCTGCCAACTCTATTCCCCTGCCCACCCCCCGCCCCTCCCTCTTCTGCGGGAGCTCTCTGATTTATCTACTCCTTGCTGGTGCTGACATGCCCTAGACTGAAAGCGCCTTCCCGGTGTGGTTTCGCCCGGTGAACAGAGAGACAGCGCACCTCCTTGTGTGTGGCGATGGGGAGAAGCAGTCGAGGACAGCCTTGCACTCCGGCTTGGCTGCCTCGGCTGCCTCCCTCCCATTTTAGGCTCTTCTAGGCTCTTCTGTTTATCCCCGCTATCCAACTGAGTGCCAGGATGGCAGTTTTTTCTGTCTCCTTCATTCCTTAGAACATCACCCCACTATGTTTTCTCTAATCTCAATCTCATTTCGAAATCTCCTGCCCAAGGGCTTTCCCAATGCCTCCTAGTTTTGAATCAACCTGCTGATTACAGCACACCCAGATCAGGAATAGAGATGTCGCGGGGACCAGGTCTGATACACGCCCTGAAGACACTCCTGTGCCCGAGACAGTCACTGGACTGGTGGCACCTGGATAAACAAATCTATTCCCTCCTTAACTCCTGTGAAGGAAGAAACCAAGTAGGCTCCAAGCTGAGAACAAGGACTGGCCAGACGGCAGCTACCAACCCGGCATACTCCTCCCGGGGAGATGTGTGAGGGGTGCCACAACTGCAGGCCCAGCCTGCACCGGGGGCAGTCCTCTCCAGGCAGCATGCAAAATTCTCTGCCCCCAAAAGTGCCCAGGCTCCCCCAGGGGGCCATTCCACAGGAATACGCATCTTAGTTCTCCACCCATGGCTTAATGGCATAGATTTCTGGCCATAGGGACCCTGAGCCAGGAGCAGCCTCTAGAACAAACACAGAGTAGTGGGTCAGTGTTTTTTCAAACAAGTGAAAATGGGTTGTTCTCTGCGTACAAAGGTGACCCACCACCGCCTGGTAACCTGAGCACTGTTACTAGCAAGGAGGGTCACCAGCAGTCTAGACCACGGCCATGGGGTACGCTTATTCTCCAGAGGAAGCTGAAGGGCAGTTGTAGGGTTGAAATGGCAACCTGGGTCTCTGCATCGCCTTCTAGCCACCAAGACGTTTCACCTTGATTTTTATTTTAAAAATCTATTCAAAGCCCCAGTTCTCCATCTCATTCACAGAGAGCCGATCCCTTCGTCCAAACAGGCAGAGCAGAACACAGGATGTCAAGCCAGCCTCTGGGGGCTGGTCACCCTCCCATCGAGGTGATGCTGCCGACCGGAACTCAGCCTTTCTCTCTGCTCTTATAATTTGAGGAGAGAAAACATCTGATGCCACAGCCAGCTCCTGCTCTTGGCACTTGGTGTCACTCTTGCTTCACCCTGGCTCAGCTCAAAGCCTTCAACTGACTGGTGGCAATCACCAGAGAAGCAGAACTCTCTCTCCCCCCTCCCGCCCCCACCCTGCACACACCACACTCACACACACACACACCAGGGCAGGAGCCTGGGAGCCTGGCTGTCCTGGAGACAGGGCAAGTGTCTAGCCAGAAGGATGACAGATGTGCCACACAGTAAATGGCCGGAGGAAGGGCCTCACTTCCCTGAGCAAGGCCTGGGTGGAACCCAGACTCTGGAATTGTTGTTGTTGACTTTGCCAGCATTTTCTTAAAACTCAGAATTGCTCAGAAGACAGTCTAACAGCACAAACATCTGCACACAAACCCTAAGACGCATTTGACATCAAACTGGCAAATCTGGATGGCAGAAACACAGAAACTATCTATTTATAGCTGTGAGGCTCGCTGTCTCTCTCCTTCAATGTGGTGGCTACCAAGGCTTTGTCAATCCCCAGTGCAGAGTCAGTGATTTTTTTCAGCTATGAACACCTTTTGGCGACCAAATAAGTGTTATACTCTTTTTTCGTCAGTATAATTAATACATAATTAAACTTCTCCTGTCATGCTCCATAGCCATTGCTCCACCTTCACAACCTCTCTCAGCCTCTGTTCTGCTTCCCTTTCCTCACTAAAACCACTACCACCCTCCTCTCAACAGGATTTAATGAGCACCCACTCGATGCTGGGCTCACTCGAGTCTCCTTCTGAACACCTCCCACATTGTTTCTAGAAAATTCCTTTGTCCTTGAGGCTCTCCTAGGGGTGAACAACCCTCATGGATACAGTGGTTCCTTCTCTGGGGCACAGAGACCTAATATTCTTCTCCTAAGAAATCCAACTCCTTCACCACCACGAGGGAAGGAAGGAGAAGTCTGACAGTCCCGAAATAGCACAGACTTATGAAGAGCCATTACCCAAGAAGAGCTCGTGTGGAAAGGGCTCCCCGTGAAAGCCACAGCTGTCCTTCAACCACACTCCCAGCTGTTGCAGGTCACACCATCATCAGCCTACAAAGCACAACAATGTCTGCTTACAAGGCTTGTGGTTACCTTGATGTTCCCTGATCCCCAGCTGTCTAACTGGCTGTCCTGAGCAAGAGCTCTCCGGGAAGCTGGGGCTTCCCTGGGCGTCCCCGGCAGAATTCCGACGCCTTCTCCCACAAGGGAGCAGCGTTCCCAATTTCGCTGCTGCCTCATCTTTGAAAACATCTTGAAAAAGTGCATCAGAAGAACAACCTTTTCATTCTACCTCTTATTAGTTCCTGGAACAGGGGCCGGAACTATGCAGCCTGGGAAGCCACGCTGGAGATGACTGAGGGCTCGCGTGATGAGGAGGCGCAGCAGCCGAACGACCATTCATCCTATTTCTGGAGATGAGAGTGTTGACGCCAAGGTCAAGAAGAAGCTACTCCAACCAGCAGAACCATGCGGGGTTGTGTCCGTAGCATCTCCTCCTTCCTCTGGGGCAGCATCCCCAGGGCAGTAGATGCAAGCCCTGCACTGTGGGGGTTTGTGAACTGACCCAAGTGTAACAGTGTGTCGGGCTGCACTCCTCTTGAAGCACTTTACAGTACTTTATGACCATCATCCCATTGATCTTACCACTATCCAAGGAAGGAAAGAAAGGAGGCAAAGGGAAGAAGACTTCTCATTTCACCAAAACACAAGCGACTGAGGGGGCCGGCCCCATGGCCGAGTGGTTAAGTTCACTCTGCTTCAGCGGCCCAGGGTTTCGCTGGTTCGCGTCCTGGGCATGGACACGGCACTGCTCATCAAGCCATGCTGAGGCGGCATCCCACATGCCACAACCAGAAGGACCCACAACTAAAAAATATATATATATACAACTATATACTGAGGGGATTTGGGGAGAAAAAAAAAGATTGGTAACAGTTGTCAGCTCAGGCAGCAATCTTTAAAAAAAAAAAAAGTGACTGAGGAGGGGGAGCTTTCAGGTGAACTAGCTAGTACTCACCCAGAAAGTCAAAGAAGAAGTAAAATGAACCAAAACCCCTGCCCCTGGCCCGAGAGCCATAGCAAATCAGACAGACAGCTGACTTTGTGTGTGTGTGACGTCCTCTATTAGGCAGTCTCTGGTAATCTGTCAGTTCAGACAATTTCAAAAGATGGGCTGAACTTGACCCTCTGTGCTGGGAAGGTACCAAAGCCCAAAGCCCCCCCGCCCTGCCTTCCCCAAACTTTGTAAATAACAGAGACGCTCACTAGAGTAATTACAAGAAAAAACCGTCAGCTAAGTGGTTTGAGAAGGTGTGGCTGGAAGCATTCTGTGTGTTTTCTCTAAAGCCGGACGTGTTGACAGTCAAAAATACAAGTTTAATGAGCTTGTAAATGTGGAGTGACTCTTTTACATATTGTGGCGAGGGCTAGGTTCAACTATTCCACCTCTGAAATCCAAGAGGGTGCTAGGGGTATTCATTCCCAAACAGTTCCTCCAGAGTCGCTCCGAGGATTTCTTCCTCACAGTTTATCCTTCCAGCCAGGGGACTGACCCAGACAATTCAAGCCCCAGTGTTTTGCAGGGGGAGATAACTCTTGGTATTCAAAGATGCCTTCCAATGTTTTTTCTCTCTCCTTCTCTCCTTCGCCTGCCCAGAGGTAGCCGCGATACCTCTTACAACAGCGCTGACATCCTTTCGAAACTTACATGCTTCTTATACTTGTCCTGGTTAAATTCCTACAAATTCGCAGGGTTGTCTAACGCTCAAGTTCAAAGCACTCTAATCTCAGTAATCATTGTTTGCATGGTGCTTTTCTAGCCTTTTCCATCTACAGTATTTCTAAACACTAATTTAATTGAACTTAAAAGATATTGTGCATAATGTGCCACAATTTGGCAAACAAATAACATAAACAGTGTCTTGCTGACAGAGTAAATCTAACTCAGGAAACACCACTGTCAGCGGTATTGGCCCACATCTGACTGCAAATCCCAAACAGCCGCAGGGCGCCTGCGAGGCACATGTGGGTGACGTCACTCACCTGGGGCCTTGCTCCCCTGGCTGGATCTAAAGGTGCTCTCCCTTTCCGGGTGGTTCCTTCTTTAGAACTAATATCTGGGATGCCCCTTCAATATTTTCCTCTTTCTCATCCATGCCAGCCTGGAGGCTAAGAACAAGCCCGCAGCTGAATACTTTGTTATCACTTTTTCCAGAGCCCCAGGACAGCACTGCTAATATTCAGGGCTGTCTGTGCCCCTGCTGTCCCACACCAGGGAACTATCTATTAATTAAACAGACAGACAACTTTATAACTATTGCAACTACACTGTCCAGCTTAAGCCTTTGGTTCCAGTTCTTCCTCTCCAAGATTAGAGCATTTAGAGGGACCTTCTCCCTGAGCAATAACATGGAAATGTTCTCCTCAGCCCTCACAGTGGACTCGTCAGTCTACAGTCACCCTCAAATACCACACAACGCTGGCATCTGCCCCAACAGCCTGAGCCTCCTATGTGAGCTTTTGTCTTTTAGACCCTGTCATTCTCATGGGTTTTCCCGTGCTTCTGAGGATATAACCAAGACAAAGGAGACGTCCCAATCCTGTGTATGCTGGAGGAATGGATAAAAACCTCAAGACAAGGGAATCTTGGAAAACCATCATGACATCCTAAGAATTCATGACGTAAAAGCTCCCGAAGCCACTCTCCCACCCCCAAACCAGTCAGACACACAGACATACCCTTCCCCAGGCCGATTTAGCTCGACGAGATAGGCATCTCCTGTCTGCTCTCTCTCTCTCCCACCTGAATCAGAGCCCAACTGGTTACCTCCCAGGGCTCCTCGGAGACATCACCCAGTAGAGGTCCTTTCTAGGGGGTGACAGCACCCTTTGGGGAGCCTAGCCTCACCCTGAGAGTGCCACCCCAATCCCTCTGCCTTTGGTTGGTACATAGGGAGGACTCAGGAAAGAGGGGGTCCAGGGATGTAGCAGCCCACATCTGAATGAGGAACTGTGCCCGGGGGGCAAGGAGAAGGCCTGAGAAACAAGGAGCTGCCTGAGATGCTGCTGCACAGGTCTGAGCTGGAAGGCTGAGCTGGCAGCTGAACGATGAGGCAGAAACGCATTCTTAGTGGTGATCAAACTGCCAGATTAGCTCAGCTTTCTTTTTCTTTTTCTTTCTTTTTTTAAACTCATCTCTGTAGCCTGTTTTCCTCCGGGCATGTGAAACTTTCGCTTTCTGCCTTCTTTAGTCCTCTTCCAGAGGCAAGAGAAGTGAGAAACCGGGTTCTGATTCTGTGCCAGATGAGGTCACGAGTGGATGGACCCTTCTCCATACGCACATCAAATATAGCCGATAAACATGTTGCTCTGACATTCACTGAGTGTCTTGAACAAGGAACCACAGCTTTGAGGAGCTGTGGAAGACACAGTCCCTGCCTTTAAGAGCTTTTGCAGGACTGATCAAGCCAGTGTGGCTATACCTGGCTTTATGCACCTGCCCTTAGATGAGTCTGCACAGGGTCAGATTTTTCTAAATGGAAGCCTCAGCCCCCACTGACTCGCTGGGTAATCAGACCCTTTATTTTCATTTAAGACTCACCTTCCACTGGTAACAGCTTTTGATAGTTGGCCTCTGGTTTTTCTGTCCTCCCTCCTATTTAAATGCCCCAGAAGAGCTTCATATTTAAATAGGTCCAAGCACTAACCTCTGTAAAGTGAAGACTATTTCTGTAAAATGAATAACGCTTTCCAAATTCATTTGCCTCAGCTGGGGCTGGCATAAATCATTTTTTCTAGGATTAGTCTCCATTCCATATTCCATATTCTTTTCATCTTTGATTTTTTTTTTAACTACCAAAGAAGAAGTCTGCCATCTAAACTGCAAAAAGGTAGGTAATCGATTTCTGTCTTGCTGTATCAAAAGTTCTTTAAGGTCCTACAAATGCAAGTAATTATTACCAAACGGCTTGCATTAGAAGGGAAGAAGAGGAATTGGCCATATTCTGACGAGCGCACGGAGCGCTGGACATCCCAGGTTTCACGGCCCAGCTTAGGTCATTCCTAAGGAGATAACGCCTGTTGCTGCCAAAAGGCCTCTCTGGGGACCACATTTTCAGAATTGAGAATTGGTGGCAGTCTGATGCACGGCCTGGCAAAGCGCCAGTGTGTCCTCTGTCTCAGAAATTGAGATTGTCCCAGAAAATGGATGCCACATGGCTGCCCACAGGACAGCTCTAAAAAGAAGCCATTCTCCGCTGCGTTTAGCTTAGTGGGCTGAACTCAGGGGTCTCTCAACCGTTTTGTCCCTCAATTCTCTCCCCAGCCCACTCTGCGCAGACACCCGGGGTTTTCCACATTGATTGAAGCAGTTTTCAAACAGTCTTCCAAACTGACCTAGCCACGATTTTCATTTTTAATATTTTCCCACCAAATCAGTCTCCCCTTTTAAAAAGCGATATGTCAGCAGTAAATGAACATAACTTCGCCTACTGATTCCAGGCAGGAGGTGTTATTGCCCTGTCTCAAACGGGCTCTTTTCAGATTAAAAAGTAATTGTTCCAAAAGAAGCTTTTATGGTAAAAATTAAACCACAGTTGAAAAGCTATTAGAAGCTGGACTTTGGGCGAATGCCAAAGAGGACAGTTCTGGGCATCTTCCTGAGAAAAAAGGAAAGAGATCCACTAGAAAGAAGAAATCTTAAACAAATGATCATATAAAAAAATTAAGTAAAATGTTGGAACCTGTTCAACCACCCTGCTTCAGTTAGAAGGCGCTTTTTAACAACATTAGGAAAGCGAAACTAGCTGTGGGTGGGGTGGAAATGCTGCCAGGTCATCCTGCCGAGAGAAACCCAAAGATTGCGCTTACATGAGGGACGTGCCGCAGTGGCACCGCGGTGGCACCGCCGCACCACGCGGCCGCAAGGACCACGCTAGCAGTTTTTGTGGCTCCCCGCCCGGGGCGGGTGATCACTACCTCATCACTCGGGGTGACTTGGTTACTAGCCCTGATTTGTTATTCCACAGTGTGATTAAGAAACAATCATCTAGGAAAACAGAGATGCACACAACAGCGTGCAAGAAAAGGCCGGAGGGAGCAGCGAGCTTGCTGGGTCATGAGTCTCCGGCGGGGGGTGGCGGTGGGGGCGGGGAGGGGGCAGGAGGGCAGGACCCGGGAGGTCCAGTGAGGTGACGCTGAGGCCAGCCTAGCAGCGCCCTCTCCTGGAAGGCTGGGAGCACACCATGTGTGCAGGGTGCGTAGGGACCAACCTGCGCCTGCGCACAGGTCTCCTTCCAGCCACGTGCGCCACTGCCCTCTATTGGACAAAATGCTTTTCAGCTTTACTAGCCGGCTAAAGCGAAATAACGGACGGACGTCCCACCAGCTGGCACAGGGCAAGGCACAACCGTCTAAGTCTCAGTTTCCACATCTCTAAAATGGGAGCGATGGTAACACTATCTGTCCTTGCCTCCTTCACAGGGTTGTGATTAGGTGGAAATGACTGAAGTACCAGTTTTTACTTTTGCCTGCCTTCTTCTCTGCCCTAACACACTCCAGGTCACTTCCCTGAGGTGACCTTTCTCTCCAGCGTCTCTGAACTAATTTTAAACTGTAATAGCTAGTGGCATCTCACTTTTAGTGGCTTTAATAACTTCACATATGTTTCAAACACAATTTTCAAAGCATTTTTTTTCTCACAAGCGTTTACCATAATTTAAATTAATTTTCTGGTAATTACATGTTTGGGGTCTAAATCCTCGACTAGATTCTGAGTCCCCTAAATTTAGGGACCTGTGTGTCCTTTGTCACCATTGGATCCCCAGTACCTACCTAGCATAGTGCCTACTGCACGGTAGATCCTTGATAAATATCTGTTGAATAAGTACATGGATGAATCACAGAAATTAGTGAAGGCCAGCCAGAAATAGAAAGAGCAAAGTCAGATACGTGGAAAAAATCCTTTTCCAAAAGTAGTAACAGGGGCCAGCCAGGTGGCACAGCGGTTAAGTTCGCACGTTCCGCTTTGGGGGCCTGGGGTTCACCAGTTTGGATCCCGGGTGTGGACATGGCAACCCTTGGCAAGTCATGCTGTGGTAGGCGTCCCACATATAAAGCAGAGGAAGATGGGCATGGATGTTCGCTCAGGGCCAGTCTTCCTCAGCAAAAAGAGGGGGATTGGCAGCAGTTAGCTCAGGCCTAACTCTTCCTCAAAAAAAAACAAAACAAAACAGAGTAGTAACATGAACTAATATTAAAAATGAAAAGACAGAGTGATGAAAAAGTTTTGGAACTCAAAAGAGGTCATGGTTACAAGACAGTGTGAATGCGCTAAATGCCACTGAATTGTACACTTTAAAATGGTTAATTGGATGTCATGTGATTTTCATCTCAATAATAAAAAAAATGAAAGGGTAGAAGTGTAATATAATAATTATGATCCATGGTGATTTAGACACTCCGCAAATACTTGATGAAGTCAACATAAAGAGAACAACCTTTATACAGCGCTTGATGGTTTACACAAATATTTCCACATAAATGATTTCATTGGTTCCTCCCCACAAGCCCAGGGCCTTGCAGATGCGGAAACTGAGGAACCCAGACGTTCGGTTAGTGACCCTGTCCCTCAAAGAGGCCGGGCACGCTGCCCCCTCAGAGGCTCCAGCCTTGCTGCCTGCTGCCCAGAAGGGACTTCCTCCAAACAGCCGCTTCTCCCTCGCCTCTCTCTGGCCCTGCTTCAAGCGTCACCTCACCAGAAAGGCCTTCCCCAGGCGCCCCATCTGAAAGAGCAGCCCACCCCCTCCAGCATTCTCTCTCCCTTAGCTGGCTTGGTTGTTCTTCAAAATTCTTAGCTCATAGTACATACTGACGACAATTTTTCTGTCTCCTTCCACGACAGCGTAAGCGCCAAGAGAACAGTTCTCTGTTATAATCCTGACATCGGAATGGTACCTCGCAAATAATAGGTGCTTTAGAAATATCTGTTAAACAATTGGATAAGTAGTAGAATTTTACCATGTACTTGGCTGGATCTTCTGAGGAGCCTAGGCTTTTTAGGCTCCACCACAAAAATGAAACTATAACATGACTGAGATAAAATAGCCATTGTTAGAGCACTGTGACAGAGTGCCACCTTGTTCACGAATGAGTCCCTGCCTGCTCCTCTTGTCCCCAAGGGCAGGGCACCTGTCTGTTGTCTCCCTGGTGCTAAGTAGCCAGTATTAGGCACTTGTCTGTATGATATCAGTAAGAAACAATGGATTCTGATGGTACAGACAAGAACGGAAGAGCCGGCCGCAACACACATCCAGGTCCCACCCTACGCGTGCACATGGGGGGCGGGGAGTCTCTGAGGAGAGGAACAGGGAGGACGTGCTGCGCAAGGGCCAGAGTCCAAGAGCAGCAGAGTGTGACCTCGCAAGCCACGCTGTGTAATCTACGCACTGTGTAATCTACACAGATTACAATCTGTGTAGAAATGGCTCCCGAGACCAAACTGATCTGCAGTGTGAAACTTGTACGATTAATTCCAGCTCCCAGGGCAAAGCTTGCAGGGCTGGCCTCTTTAGAGCGAGGTCAGTGTGGTCTGACAGGACGAATGACTCTTGCAAGATGGACAGCGAACCTCAGACCCAGTGGCTATCCCAGAATAGTGCCTGGTGGCCTCTGAGAAATTCGTGCCCAGCAGCAGCAGCACCTGCCTCCAGTTCCTGAATCAGGCGGCCAGGTATGATGGAAAATCGTCTGGCGTTGCACAAAGAATGCAGATTAGGAGTCAAACTCCTGAAGCTCTGGTGTCAGTTCTCTCTCTCTCACCTGTGTGAACCCGTGTCTCTGAGTGCTGTTTACAAATTGCAGAGAAACTCACACAATCATAAAATCCACCATTTGTCCAACCTGACCACTGCACTGGGATTGTTACATTTTTGATGTAACAAAATATTTAATACAAATACCTGTTTGCCGTCCTGTCCCTCACATTTTAACTTAATGGTACTGAACCATGTTTTCAACCTTAAATAAAGCATAAAACTTTAAAAAAATGTTCTGAAACCGAATTTCTGCAGAGAATTCCAACCTGTGTAAGCTACGGTCCACCCTACCCTATGCATACACACAAACATGTATTTTCCTCAAAAGCTTCCTTATAATACGTCCAAAGTACACAGCTCAAAATTCGAGCAAATTATTAATTACAAAACAAATTAAACAGAAAAAAATCACAGCATGATTCATACAGCAGCCGTTACTCTCGCCGTCTCCCATTGCACGACTGGTGTTTCAGTGTAATTGGCGCACGTTTCAGGAACCACGACCAGTCACCTTTGCCCTGCACTACCTGGACGTAACCCTCCTCCCCATGGGCACTCAAGCATAGGTGGGTATTTAGTTTTTCTCAATCCCACAGCATGAAGGAAAAAACCAAAGCAAAACATGTTGTTTTTATCTTATATTCCCTAAGTGGAGGCCTGGGCTTGACTCGAGATTAAATGCACAGGCACAGGCTGGCATCAAACTGGACCAGCTCGTGGTCGAGAGATGCAAACTCGGGCACCTGTGGAGGGGTCAGGGACCCCAGGCAGGCTGGCAGGCTGCGGCCAACTGGGGAGCGCAGGCCCCAGCTGAAGGGAACGCGAGTAGGCAGCAAGGGTTGCTGGATGGGCCCAGTGTGACGAGTGCGTCTCACTTTTCAAGAAAAGCCAGAAACCCAGGTTTTAATGTGAATCTCTAGATTTTTAAATGCTAGCAATTAGCACGAAAAACTGTTTTAAAAGTATGCTATGGGCCAAACACAACGTGTCTATGGCCTGATGTGGCGCCCAGGTAGCCTGTTGGTGAGCTCTGGAGAGAAAGGTGGTTCCAGTGGGTTCCAGGCCCGAATCTGCCACTCACGAACTGCTTCCCAGGGCGGTCACTTCACCTGCCAATCACCAGGCACTGAAATCCAGTCAGCTGCTGAAGCTACCGCGTGGTGGCTAAGGCGCTGATTCCTCCTACCTACTACCACCACATGCTGCCCTGTCACTCTCACTGGCCACTCTGGGCTCCAACTTCGTCATCTATAAAATGCAGATAATACTACAGCCCTCTCAGAGGATTAAATGAGACACTGCTTGCAAAGCGCCTAACTGCCGAGTCAGCACATTTGATGACACGTATCAGCTATTATCTATCAGCTGGTGCCTCGCTCCTCGCCATCCATTCACAATTAATCAGCAAATCCTGTTAAATAGGACTTTTCAAACCCTCTCCAATCTATCCTCGTTTTCATCCCCACTTTCCCTGCCTTAGTTCACAGCCTCGTCCTCTCTACCCTGAACTACTCATTATAACCATCTACTAATCGTGCCTCCTGCTTTACTGAGCACCTACTCAGTGCCCCACAGTGACCCACTCTCACGCTGTGCCTAGTTGATTTGACCTCTCTGCTGGGTAAATTACGTAAAGCAAAGGTCTGATGGTGTCGTTCTCCCTGTCACCTACAGAACAAGGCTAACTTCCTTAAGCCTGCCATCAAGGCTGGCCCCGTGGTCTCCCCTACATCACCTCCTACTGGTCTCTATCATACTCCCTCTGCTCCAGCCACACCCAATTACTGCTCTTGCCTTTTCCTGAACCAGCCATGTGGTTCCCGGTCATCGCACCTCGGCAACACTACTCTTTCTGCTTAGAATGTTTACTTGTCCTTTTCTCACCCAATGTTGACCGCTTCTCATCCTTCTAAGTCCAAGCCAAAAAGGCCACCTCCACCATGAAGCCTTCTCTGATCACTCCCCTAAGCAGCCCCCATGGTCAGGCCCTCCCTTCTCTGCGTTTCCCACGGCACTTAGCATGTAGCAACCTTCTAGCCAATCTCACAATCTGGCCATCTACTTGTCGAGACATCTGTCTCAACACGAGACAGGAGGCCAAGGGCAAGAATCTGGTCCTACACATTTTTTGCATTCCCAACTGGCACGAAGTGAGGGTTCAGTGTTTGCTGAATGAAGTAATGGCACCGACCAGGAAGGGATTTCAACAAAAGCCAAAACATAATGTCACTTTTAACGCATTCTGCTGCAAGAAACATGGATCTTTGGGAAAACGCAAAGAAAGAGTAGGATCATAAAAATATATAAAATCACTCTGGAGCCCTCAATTCCCTGAAAGGTGTGCATTTTGGTTAATTTTAGTAAAAAAGGATATTCTATATAAAGTTCTAGCTTCCTAGATGATTGAAAATATCTGCACTTACAAGGTGGCTGCCATTTGTCACAGTGTCTCGATCTTCACTTTTTCTTTCTGTGGCTCCAGTAGGATGTGTCTGATGTCCGGGACAAAATGTAATCCAGCCAAAGAACAAGTCTGAGTATTTGGGTCATAATTTATATACAGTGCAGTGCAATCTTGGAGACCCACACAGCTGAAAACGGCCCGTCTTGACCTCGTGCCCACGCAGGCCTCTTAGAGAGAGGCAACAATTTCTCGGCGCTCAGAGAATCACCAGAGGAGTCTAGGAGAGGACGATCTTAGGAAGGCAGAGATCTGGGAAGGAAAATAAACATCATTGTTTTGCTCCTTTATGTTCTTAAAAGCTTGCCACTGAAGCGCTCATTCAACAAGCATTCACTGAATGAATGGAAGGGTTGTCCACAGCCTCATTCCCAGCCCCTGAGGCGGGATCACAGACCTGGCTTCTGCAGGCTAGGAAACCGAGCTGCAGGGCTTGGCTAGTGACAACGAAGAAGGCAACTCAGCAGAACAGTTTCCAGTGTGGCTCTGGGAACAGGCTACCTGGGCGCAGGCCTGACCCTGGCAGTTTCCAGTTGGTAGAATTGATAGACTAATTGTTCCCATCTCAAAGAATTGTTGGAAGGATCAAATGATAGAGAACATGTAAAGGGCTTAGCTTGATGCCTGTGCAATTATTCTTCTTCTTATAAGAATTCAGTAAATGTTAGCTACCAACATTTGTCAAAAAGCTCCTACTACCAGGCTTGAGCCTTCTGCAGCTTATCTTTACAACTCTGTCCACAGCCAATATCTCTCCTTTACTGCCTACCTACGGGATCAGAGTTCTTAGAGAGTGGAAGAAAGAGCAGGCTATAAAATCCTGAACAATAAATAAGTAGAAATAGCAGAGAGAGGAGAAGAAACAGGTCACATACATAGACCACCTGGTCTGTGCCATGGCTCAAGCATAAAAGAGATCTGGACTCTCCACGGCCACGCTTGAAGGGAGAAAACAAAGGGGCAGGCCTTCACACTGCTGAGGGAACATTCTAGCCCTGGACAAACTCAAGTATGGAATAAAGACATTTTCAGGCATTTGAGGCTTCAAAAAACGTGAGATGTTCTAAGGAACAGGGGAAATTACTACAGCAATTCCTCAATAGACGTTAAATAGTATCGAGACAGCTAAAGTCACTGAATGTGACGGATTGATTCATACCACGAGTACACACTGAGGGCCCACTCTGTGTTGGTTAGACGGCAGACTAGAACAGGTAACACAACAGTCACCCACTGATTCTGTTCTGGAGCTTCCATGCGAGTGGGGAGAGAAAGAGAGCGACTACAGAAGGAAAACTCTGCGTCAGAGGTGACGAGGACTGCGGAGAAAGAGACCAGGGCCTCCAGCCCACACTTCCAGAACATAGACTACAGGGATAGAGGAACAGACTAAATGATACCATCTGGAATAACCAGATAAATCCAGACTGTTGGACATCTATAAGAAAATAGGCCTGAATTCTTTAAAAGATCAAAGTTGTTAAAAACAAAATAAGAGGGAGATTACTGTAGATTAAAAAGAGTCAACAATCACATTCAACGTACAAGCCCTGATTGGATCCTGGGCCAAGGCAAAAAAGGTACAAAAGATAATTTTTGGGATAAGGAAGGACATTTAAATACTGATTGAATATTAGACGGTATTAGGAAATTATTCTTAATTTTTAATTCATTAAATTAAAACATTTTTTAATTCATTTAGGTATTATGGATATGTAGGAGAATTTCTTTATTCTGAAGTATACAGAGATAAAGCAATTAGGGCAAACTGTTATCAACTTTGAATCCAGGTAGAGAATATTTAGTTGCTCGTTGCTCTAATCATTCAACTTTTCTGTATATATTAAAATGTCCAATATAAAAAGTCAAATAAAAAGGAATGGAGGAGGGGCCGGCACGGTGGCATAGTGGTTAAGGTCACATGCTCTGCTTTGGTGGCCTGGGGTTTGCAGGCTTGAATCGAGGCGTGGACCTAGCACCACTCATCAAGCCTCACTGTGGCAGCAGCCCACATAAAATAGAGGAAGACTGGCACAGATGTTAGCTCAGCAATCTTCCTCAAGCAAATCTTCCTCAAGCAAAAAGAGGAAGATTGGCAACAGATGTTAGCTCAAGGCCACTCTTCCTCACCAAAAAAAAAAAAAATAATAAAAAATGGAATGGAGGAGAAGACTTAGAAAAAGTAAGCATAAACAACACTTTGGAGGAATTCTCCTGTAGAGTATATTCATTTCCTAGAGCTGCTGTAACAAATTACCACAGACTGGACAGCTTAAAAGGACAGAAATTTATTTTCTCACAGTTCTGGAGGCCAAAAGTCCAAAATCAAGGCATTGGTAGAGGCCATCCTCCCTACAGAGGCTCTAGGGAAGAATTCATTCCCTGCCCTTCCAACTTCTGGTGGCTATCAGCACTTCTTGACTTGCGGCTGTGTCACTCCAGTCTCTGTCTTGGGGCCACATCCCCTCCTCCTCTTCTGTGTGTGTCTGACCTCCTTGTCTCTCTCTTACAAGCACACTTGTGGTAACATTTAGGGTTTGCCCGGATTACCCAGAATAAGCTCCTCCTCTCAAGATCTTTAACTTAATCATATCTTTTGCCATATAAGGTGATATTCACTCTGCTGCCATATGGGGTAATATTCGCAGGCTCCTGGGATTAGGAAGGGAATGATCTTTGGGGCTGCCTTTGTGCCTACCACAGGGACCAAGAAAAAGGTGAAGTAGCTGGAGGGGAAAGCAGAGTCAAGAGAGGTTTTGTTTTTCTTAAGATGAGGGAAATTACAGCATGTTTATAATCATTTAGTGGTTTACTGTACACTGCAGTAGCACAGTAGGACTGTTTACTGGTTCATCGTGTTAGCACTTTCACATGGCAGAGCCCACAAGGAAAATAGCAAGCGCCCCTGCAAGATGAAAATTAGGGTTACTCTTTGAGAATTCAATTAAGAACACTCAAAATGTCATGGAGGAGACTTTCTATCAAACATGGCAGATTGAACATATGTTTATCTCCAAACCCCACCAAGATGAAAACAAAGGAATAAATATGGTATAAAACCCTAAAGACGAAGAGAACAGGAGAGCAGACAACAGTGGATCAGAGAGGTGAAGCAACTTCTGGAGATGGAGCGGGATAGCAGAGAGCAGGACGCTGGGACTTTTATGTTCAAAGACGTGAATATAAACAAGAGTAACAGTTCACTCCACTCATGCCCTAAAAGCTCAGGACCTGGAGGGACCAGATACCTCAGGTGGAAGGAGAAGCCATAGGGCCAAAACACGCAAATTGCTTAGAACTCTGTACATAAAGCAGTTAAACTCACAAATCCTCTCTCTAACCCTTTTTGGCCTAGCAACAACTCCCCACAGGATACAGAGGGTTTATTCTCTGGAGAAATGGAATCTGCAAACAGTCGAAAGCTGGGGTGCCCCTGACTTGGGGACACGAGGCACAGATGAGGGTAGGGATGAGCACTGAGCTGAAGATCAAAGAAGTGGGTGAAAACACGCATGCTGAATGCGGGAGCCACGTCCCTACCCCACTCCTTCCCCCCTGCCCTGCTGCCAGAACCTCAAGAGTGGTGGCCATGAAAATACTTCCCAGACAGGAAGCTAGAGAATTCTTCTCTGGAGATGAATTGTCCCAGCAACGTGATCTACAGATTCTGACATTTGAGGGTACCAAATAAAAAATCTGCCTGTTCCGGTCACCTGAGGATGAAGGCCATCAATTAACAAGCCCCATTTGTGCACAGAGTTTCCAATTCGCTCTGCTTAGTGTCTGATTCTTAAATATGAATAGACAGTCAAAGATCAAACACTTGAGGAAAACTTCCAACACATACACACGCACACATGCGTGAACACACACACACAACAGAAAAGGGGGAGGGGAATTCAGAGGCAACAATGTGAAGAGCAGAAGAAAAATTACAAAGAGGAAAATTCCTTGGAGGGCTAAGAGAATATGTAAATCAAACAAAAACAGGAATGCCATATATTAAAAAAAAGAAGCAATCAGTGAACAAGAGAGTTAAAATAAAAAAAATTTAATAGAAGGATAAGAAGATAAAGTTAATGAAATTGTCCAGAGAGTAGAACAAAAAGAGAGGGCCAAAAGTAGAAAAAAGATAAGAGCTATAATTCAGGATCCACCATCCTGATGAAGGACCACAGAAAATGGGATGAGTGTGCAGGCTGAGCCACGGAGTGGTGGGAAACATGTAATGTACATAGGGAAAAAAAGCAGGTCATATCTATAGAATAAAAAAAAAAAAAGAACAAAACTGCACTCATAAACAGCAACACTTGGAAGTTAGAAGATACTGGGTCCTTACCTTTAAAATTCTAAGGGGAAAATATTTCCAACCTAGGATCCTATACCCAGCTGAACTCTCAGTCAGATATGAGAGAAGAATCAATATTTTCAGACAGATAAGGTGTCACAAGTTTACCTCCCAGGGTCACTTTATCTGGAAGCTATTAGATGACGTGGTTGACCGAAATGAGGCTGTAAAACAAGAAAGAGGAAGAAGATCTAAGATCCAGACAGACGGAGACCCAACTCAGAAGAACCAAGAGAGGCGGTAAGAAGCCCAGGACGGCAGCTATGGAGCCAGCCTAGAACACAGCCACTCGACATCAGACCCAGAGGACGAAGGACTCCAAGAAGGAAATTTCTAGGGGAAAAATGGAGTTGATAGATTCTCTGCTAGGTTTGACCATATGAACAAAAATATGGGATTTACAGATCCCTTGGAGCCTTTGGGGGAAAACTAGCAAAGGGTATGTAGAAAACGTAATTAAAAAACATGAGGGGGGCCAGCCCCTTGGCCGAGTGGTTAAGTTCACGCACTCTGCTTTGGCGGCCCAGGGTTTCGCTGGTTCGGATCCTGGGCGAGATATGTCACCGCTCACCAGGCCATGCTGAGGCGGCATCCCACATGCCACAACTAGAAGGACCCACAACTAAAAAAAATATACAACTATGTACTGGGGGGAGTCGGGGAGAAACAGCAGAAAAAAAAAAAAAAGAAGATTGGCAACAGTTGTTAGCTCAGGTGCCAATCTTTAAAAAAACAAAACAAAATTAAAAAAAACCCATGAGGCTATCATAAATTTGTTAGGATACTTGCGTTATGTTATGATATGATGAAGTTTCTACTCCTTAGAAATTTTACAGACTTTGAAAAGTATTCCTGTCATCCCAATGATCCATGATGCTTTTCGCCACCTCTTACATTCCTATCCAAGAAACAAACAGGATCTAAGAGCCGAAGTCTTGACACTGAAGTCTTGATGCTAGGCCCACAGGGTGTCCCCTCTCTTCCCTGGGATGACAGTGGATGGTGGATGGCATGTGGAAGACATAAAAGAAAGCCCCAAAGGAGACAGACACAAGGGAAAAAGTCCATGTGATCAGACGAATAATTAAAAGTCAAAGATGGACACAATAATAATACAAATAATTGAGATGAATTCAAATGAAACATGAGCAATTCAAATTTGATGTGGAGGTGAGGGGAACCCATGGAAATGGTGATCATGGTAAAGTGATTAAAATAGTGGGGCCCAGCAATTATTCTGAATATGGTTTTGGGGCTAGTTAGAGGGAAGATCAGTGAGGACCGGCTTGGTCCAGACATACAGGGCCCTGTGAGAGGCCTGTCCCATTAGACTGTAAAGTTGGCTACATGGGAGAGGAGAGTAGAGACGTAGCGAAGGAAATAACTTTAAAACCCAACAAACATAATCACTATTATGAGATTTGGCTTCTTACTTTTTTTCTCCACTTCTTTATTTTCTGATCTCTTCTCTTGCTTTTGTCACTCTGGAGCTCCACATTCTTCTCCAGGATCCTTGCTCCAGCCTGCATCTTCTTCCAGAACTTTCATTATCTCTCCTTTCTCTTGCTGTAATTTTCCATTTTGCTCCTTCTGCCTTCTCTCACAACTCATAAACCCAATCATGTGTTAAATTAAATCCTTCTAACCCATCTCAAATCCATTTCTCAAACATTCCCCTACAAGCTCCTTGGTAATAGCTCTTCTCCAAGAAACGAATATCCACTTTTCCTCTACCTATCAACACATTATCAAACCTTTTCCTTCTCTCAAAATGTTCTCATGTCCCTCATTCTCACTCTTCTTCACTTCCTTTGTCCTGATCTCCGCCTCCATCCCCAGCAGCATTTCATTCCCACTCTCTCCCTCTCTTAGGCTCAGGCGCTCTCCTTTCCTCTTTCACATTTACCCCTTCAGGGTCAACAACGTTCTGCTTGGTCCTAATTTCTCCTGGTTGACTTGCAGGACTTCCCCTATCTGCTTCTCTTTCCTTCTTTAGCTTCAATCCTTCATCTGCCTCCATCACTGGGTTCTTCATCTATAACCTCTTTCTCCTCCATAGAAACAGATTCATCAGTAATGGCATTCGCCCCACTCAAGACATCTTCCTCACCTGCTACCCCTTTCTCAGTCCCTTCCAGCTCTTCATCACTCCCTTCCACTCTTCCAAAAGGAATTTCCATCTCAGCATCAGTAACTTCTAACAATCTTTCACCACCAGTAACTTCTACCATTCTTTCAACATTCTCTTCATTTATGCTTTCCATTCTTGAACCCTCCAACTTCTCTCCACTAGTCTCCAGCTCCTCTCCACTGGTGCCCAGCTTCTCCCCACTGGATCCCAGTTTCTCTGCACTTGACTGCAGTTTATCTCCAGTGGATCTCAAATCCTCTCCACTGGTCCCCAGCTTCTCTCTACTTGACCCCAGCTTCTCTCTACTTGACCTCAGCTTCTCTTTACTCGACCTCAGCTTCTCTGCACTCAACCTCGGTTTCTCTTCACTCAGCTTCTCTTTACTCGACCTCAGCTTCTCTGCACTCAACCTCCGTTTCTCTTCACTCAGCTTCTCTGCACTGGAACTCAGCTTCTCTGCACTGGACCTCAGCTTCTCTCCACTTGCCCTCAGCTTTTGTCCACTTGACCTCAGTTTCTCTCCACTCAGCTTCTCTGCACTCGACCTCAGTTTCTCTCCACTCGACCTCCGCTCCTCCTCATTCTGCCCTGGTTTATATCCTCTGGCTCTCAAGTCCTCTCCACTGGTCCCTACCCCAGTAAACTTCAAACTCTCTTTCAACCCAGACCCCCTCCCAGCCTCTGCTGTAGTCTCTGCCCTCTCTGATTCAGCCCCTATTTGGCGTCTGACTTGCTGCTTTCCCCACACCTCCTTTGGGCTGTCTTTCCCCAAACCTTCTGAAGCCTGTAATGCATTTGCTACACTGTGCAGCAGCTTCACATCCATCCTTTCCCGACTCCGGCCTGACTTCCCTTTCAACACCGTCTTTTCCACATCTTCCAGTCTCCAGGACTCAGACTCAAGCTTCTGGTCCCACATCCTAGGCTTTTGCGTGTTTCTACCCAGGAGCTCCATTTTCTTCCCGATCACAATGAGCCCGTTCCAGGGCACCCATAGTTTTTCTCGCAGCAGCTGTGTCCCTCTGCTTGCCGGCTCCAGTTGCGGCCACCCGCGGACCCCGGCCTGGCCTTGGGCGCCCTGGCCGCGGGCTTTGTGGCGCCCCCTTACCCCCCTGCGCCGGTGACCCCGCCGCTCCCTCATGCCGCAGAGCGGAAGTCCAAACGGAACCCCTTTCTCCACAGATATTACCCCCTGCCCTCGCCCCTAATCCACCACCCCCACCCCTGCTCCCCATTCCCCCCCAGCCTACTCCCACCCCACCTCACCTCACCCCACCCCACCCTCCCACTCTGCCGGCAGCCCCGCCCACCGCTTGGAGGTTCCAAACTGGGCTGGTGCGCACGCGCAGACCTCGCGAGGCCGTTGGAAGGCGCGACCCGGAGCGGCGGTGGGCGGGAGCAGCCAACTTGCGGGCGGAGGCTGACTCGGCGCGAGACCTCTGCGACCCCAGAGCCCCCGACCCCTGCCCCACGCTGTCCGCTGTTCCTGGCCCTTTCGGTTACTCGCTGCCCCTTAAAAGCTGGAGCCTGGGCACAGGACTGACAGGCGTTGCAGCCAATGGCGTCGCGCACGATAAACCTGGTACCCAATCAAAAGGCGCGGCTGCGAGGGAGCCGGGTGGGAACCACGCCCGACTCCAGGTGACTCCTTGGCAGGGAGGGGAAGGTGTCTCCGTCACCTGATAAGATCCCCACCCGGTCTGCTCATCCGGGCGAGTTAACGGGGACGAAGCTGCGGGAGCGCGCGGGCAGTGGCCAGCTGCGGAATCCTTGTGTGCTGCAGCCGAGAAGGAGAGTGATGGAGGAGCATCAAGAGGCTGGGAAGGAGGGGAAGGTAAAGAAAGGATGCAAACGCTCTCCCAACCTCCACCTCACTCCATGATACCCAGTGATGCCCAATCGGGCAGTAAAGTGTGTGTTCGCGCACACGCGTGAGCTAGAGAGAGGAGAGACCTGAACGAGGGGGTGGCACCTGCATGGGGACTGGTGAGGATGCCAAAGGAGGTAGGGTTTACATTTTTTGCCCTGACAGATGGAAAGGAACCAGTCACTGTCACTCCTCCGCTCCCCAGGACCGACTCATGCTGGCTTGAAGGGGAAGTAGAAGTGGGAAGGATGTTAGGGATTGACTTCACCTTTCCCAAGGTGGGGGGAATCCTGCTCAGCACTAATGGCTTCACTTGTGTATCTGGGTTCATCTAATCATGAGAGCATTCATTCTTCATTCTTTCCTTTTGATTTCATTCAACAAATAGTTATTGAGCATCCTTGCCCCAAGGATGGTTAGGGGCTGGGCACACAGAGGTGCTCACTTTTGGGGGGTCGGAGGCATGTGCATAGTGGTCTTGGCTGAGGATAAGGATGGAGGAGCTGTACTCCAACCTTGAAGTAACACCTCTCTCAAGCAGTTAGCAAGTGGCGCAGGTCAGAGCAGAGATACTAAGGCAGCAGGAAGGAGACAGGACATTTGGGGGCCTACTGCACCAATGAGCCAGATTGCGTTTTCTTGGGGGTGGGGGAGACAGTTGGACAGAGGCAAAGCCTGCCCTGGGGTGTCAGAGAAACCAAGAAGTGAGGAATGGGGTTCAAGTGGAGTTTGGAGAGGTGAGAGGGGCTGAGAGACACAAAGTAAGAACTTTCAATATTTATCTATGTTCATATTCATGATTAAATTAGTTAACATATATAAAATACTTAGGGCAGTGCCTGGCATATAGGAAGAGCAAATATAAGTGTTAGCTATTATATTATTGTTGTTGTTATTGTTACTATTACTGTTATCATATGGGATGCTATGTGTTCTGAAGATGTACTGGGTTATCAAACTGATGGGTGCATCCCCAACCTTTGTAGGTGCCAGACTCTCTGAAAGTCCACTATTAGACCTTGCTCCCTAGAGTAAGCATTGCCTTCTCTAAGAGTCCCCCTCAAATATAGAGAAATGAAAAGAATAATAAGTGGGGCTGGCCCTGTGGCGGAGTGGTTAAGTTCACACGCTCCGCTTCGGTGGCCCAGGGTTTCACCAGATCGAATCCTGGGCTCGGACATGGTACCACTCATCAGGCTATGCTGAGGCAGCGTCCCATGTGCCACAGCTGGAAGGACCCACAGCTAAAATATACACAACTAGGTAATGGGAGGCTTTGGGGAGAAAAAGGAAAAATAAAATCTTTAGAAAAATAATACTAATAAGTGAATATGTAAGTAAAAATATAATAGAGGAGAAAATGAAATGATATAAAATACTTGACTAATCTAACAGAAGGCAAGAAAGAAAGAATAAAGGAACAAGAAACAGATGGGTCAAAGAGAAAACAAAAATCAAGATGGCAGGTTTATAGCCTACGATATCAGTGATTACAATATTATGAATGGACAAAAGACTCCAATTAAAAAACAAACATTTCCGGATTGGACTTTCAAAAGACAACTATTCTGTTAAAAGAGACATGCTTTAAATATAATGACACAGAAAGATTGGGAAAAAAGGATGGAAAAATATACATCATGAACACACCAACCAAAAGAAAGCTGGTGTTGCTCTATTAATTTCAGACAGAGTAGACTGTAAGACAAGAAGCATTACTAGAAATAAAGAGGGACGTCTTACAATGATTAAAGAGTCAATCCAACAGGAAGATAAAAGCCCTAAATTTATATGCGCCTAATAACGCAGCTTCAAAATAAGCAAAGCAAAAGATCACAGAATTAAAAGGAGAAACAGACAAACCCACAATTACAGTTAGAGGTTTAACACAACTCTCTCAATAAGTGTTAGTACAAGCAGACAAAAAAATCAGTAAGGATTTGGAAGATTTAAAATAACATGATTAATCAACTTGATCTAATTGATTTATGTAGAGCTCTATACCCCAAAACTGTAGAAAACACATTCTTTTCAAGTGCACATGAAACATTTACCAAAATACATTATATGTTGGGCTATAAAACAAGTATCAACAAATTTTAAAATATTGAAGTCTGGGCCCGCCTGGTGGCACAGTGGTTAAGTTTGCATGTTCTGCTTAGGCAGCCCGTGGTTCGTCGGTTTGGATCCCAGGTACGGACCTATGCACTGCTTGTCAAGCCATGCTGTGGCAGGCATCTCACATATAAAGTAGAGGAAGATGGGCACGGATGTTAGCTCAGGGCCAGTCTTCCTCAGCAAAAAAAAGAGGATTGGCAGCAGATGTTAGCTCAGGGCTAATATTCCTTGAAAAAAAAATTATTTTGGAAATATGACATATCAAAACTCATGAGATGCAGCTAAAGCAGTGTCCAGAGGGAAATTTATACCTCCAAATGCATATTTTAGAAAAGAAGAAAGGCTGAAAATCAATGATCTAAATTTCAATCTCAAGAAGCTAAAAAAAGAAGAGCAAATTAAACCCCAAGAAAATAAAGGAAGGAAATAATATAGAACAGAAATCAATAAATACAAGATAAATATACAAATAGAGAAAATCAATAATGCCAAAAATAGTTTTTTGAAAATACTAATAAAATTGATAAACCTCTAGCAAGACTGATAAAAGAGAGAGAGAGCAGAAGGGAGACTAAGAGGGAGGAAGGCAGGAAATATTCCCAATATCAGGAATGATAAAGGGGCCATCTCTAGAGATGTTTCAGTCATTAAAAAGATAAGAGTATTTAAGAACGAGTATATGCCAACAAATTAGAGAATTTAGATGAAATGGACAAACTCCTTGAAAAATGCAACTTACCAAACCTGAAACAGAAAGAAGTAGAAAATCTGAGTTGTCTATGCCTATTATAGGAACTAAAGCTGTAATTAGAAACTTTTCCAAAAATACCTCTCTAAGCACAGATAACTTCACATGTGAATTCTTTGAAGCATTAAAGGAAAACTAGAATCATTCTTACATAAATTATTCCAACACCAGAAACAGAGGGCAAAATTCCCACTTATTGTAGGAGGACAACATCACCTTGATACAAAACCCTGTCAAGAGGAGATGGATGATGCGATGGTTGCACAAGTGAATATACGTAATGCCACTTAACTGTACACTTAGAAGTGGTTACGATGGTAAGTTTTATGTTATATATATTTTACCACAAAAAAACAGTCAAGAACATTACAAGAAAAGGAAAGTGCAGTTTAAAATGTCTTGTGAACCCAGATGCAAAAATCACAAACAAAAGATTAAGTTGAATAAGCAATATATAAAAAGATAGTATTTCATGGTGACGGCCTTCTTACAGGAATGCAAGGTGGTTTAACATTTGAAAATCAATCAAAGAAATTCAGCACATATGCGGAATAACAGGAAAATCCATCTGATATCTCAATAAAGGGAGAAAAAAATGATAAAAATCAACACTCTTGTCAAACTAGGCATGGAAGGGAACTTCATTAATCTGATAGAGTACCTAAAAAACACCTTCAGGATTAAATGTTGAATGCGTTCCCTCTGAGATCAGGAACAAGTCAAGTATTTCCTTTATATCACCACTTCTGCATTGTACTGGAGGTCCTAGTGAGTGCAATAAGGCAAGAAAAAGAGATAAAAGGTGTAAAGTTTGGAAAGGAAGAACTAAAAATGTCATTATTTTAGATTATAGGATTGTATATGTAGGAAATCGGAAGATCTATAAACTGTTACAAGTAGTAAGTAAATTTAGCAAGTTTCCTGGACACAAAGTAAATATATAAAAATTGATTGTGTGTTTCTGTATACTAGCAACAAACAATTAGAAGGTGAAATTTTTTTTTAATTTTACTTTTATTTATTTTTTTGAGGAAGATTAGACCTGAGCTAACTACTGCCAATCCTCCTCTTTTTGCTGAGGAAGACCGGCCCTGAGCTAACATCCATGCCCATCTTCCTCTACTCTATATGTAGGACGCCTACCACAGCATGGCTTTTGCCAGGCAGTGCCATGTCTGCACCCGGATCTGAACCGGTGAACCCCGGGCCGCCAAGGAGCAGAACGTGCAAACTTAACTGCTGCACCACCGGGCCGGCCCCAAAGATGAAATTTTTTAAAATATTATTTAAAATAGGAACAAGAACAACAAAAATCATCAAATACCTAGGACTAAATCTAACAAAAGATGTGCAAAATCTCTACAGAGAAAACTACAAAACGTTACTGAAAAGAATTAAAGAAGACCTAAATAATTGGAAAGATATTCCATGTTTATGGGATGGAAGATTCAATATTGTAAAAATATCTATCCTTCCCAAATTGATTTATAGACTCAGTGTAATCTCAATCAAAATCCCAGCGCGTTTTTTTGGGTGGAAACAATCTGATTTGAAAATTTATGCAGAAATGCAAAAGGACCTATAATAGCCAAAATGATTTTGAAAAAGAAAAACAAAGTTAATTCCATCTGATTTCAAGGTTACTTATTAATTACAGTAATCAAGACAGGGTGATATTATCAAAGGTATGGCCATATAGATCAGTGGAACAGAATAGAGAGTAAAGAACTGATCACACTTATGGGGTCAATTGATTTTCTACCAAGGTGTGCCCCAAACAAATCAATAGTGAAAAGATAGTCTTTTTTTTTAACAAATAGTGCTAAAATAACTGGCTATTTATATGGCAAAAAATGAATTATAACCCATGCCATATACTGTATACAAAATGAATTGAAAATGTATAATAGACCTAAATATAAAAGCTAAAACTATTAATTTCTAGAAGAAGAACAAAGATAATATCTTCATGACCCTGAGGTAGGCAAAAGTTTCTCCAAGACTACACAAAAATCCTTAACCATAAAAGACAAGACTGATATATTGAGCTTGTAAAATTATAAGCCATTGGGCCCACCCCGTGGCGGAATGCTTAAGTTCCCACGCTCTGCTTCGGTGGCCCAGGGTTTCGCCGGTTGGAATCCTGGGTGTGGACATGGTACTGCTCCTCAAGCCATGCTGAGGCGGCATCCAACATGCCACAACTAGAAGGACCCACAACTAAAAATATACAACTATGTACCAGGGGCTTTGGGAGAAAAAGGGAAAATAAAATCTTTAAAAAAAAAAAAAGAATCTTAAAAAAAAAATAAGCCAATAAGAGAGTGAACAGCAACCCATAGAGTAGGAGATATTGGCAACACACATAACCAACAAGGGGCTTGTCTCCAGGGTATATAAAGAGTTCCTACAAATCAATAAGAAAAAGATAGTCTGATTTTAAAAAGAGGAGAGCAGAGGAGGAGCAAAAGACTGAAGAGGTGCTTTACAAAAGAAGATATCCAAATGGCCAATAGGTACATCAAATGGTGTTCAACATCATTCCTCACCAGGGAATACGAGTTGAAGCCACAATGTGCTATTACCATACCTCCACCAGTATGGCTAAAATAAAAAGGACTGACAATTCTAAGTATTGACAAGGATGCAGTGCAACTGGAACTTGCATACAATGCTAGGAGGAGTATAAATTGGTCCAACCACCTTGGAAAACTGTTTGGCAATATCTATGAAAGCATTTTAAACACAAGCCCACCTTATGACCAAGCATTTCTCATGCCCAACAGAACTGAGTACTTAGGTCCCTCAAAAGACATATGCAAAAATATTCATGGCAGGGGCTGGCCCGGTGGCACAGAGGTTAAGTTCGCATGTTCCGCTTCAGCAGCCCAGGGATTCACCAGTTTGGATCCCAGGTGTGGACATGGCACCACTTGGTAAGCCACGCTGTGACAGGCGTCCCACATATAAAGTAGAGGAAGATGGGCATGGATGTTAGCTCAGGGCCAGTCTTCCTCAGCAAAAAGAGGAGGATTGGCAGCAGATGTTAGCTCAGACTTAATCTTCCTCAAAAAAAAAATATATATATATATATATATATTCATGGCAGCTTTATTCATAATAGCCCCAAACTTGAAATAATCCAAATGACCACCAACAGTGGAATGGATACATAAGCTCTCTCTCTCTCTCTCTATATATATATATATTCATGTCATGGACTACTACACAGCGATGAAAAAGGACTAGTGCTGCACTCAGCAACAGAGATGGATCTCACTAAGGAACACAGACACAAAAGAGTATAGAGTGTATAGTTGCATTATATGAAGTTCAAGACCAGGTAAAATTAATCAATGTGATAGAAGTCAGAATAGGGGTCCCCAACATGTGCCAAATGTGTGCCACAACCTGTGAGAGGAGAGAGTGAGGCCTCTGGGTGTGGCAGGTGGGCAGGGGACACTTTAAATACTGGTGAGCAATGCTTGAAGGTAGAGTGGCTTTTAAGCCTCTTCCCTTCTTAGGCACGATAGCGGGGACATAGTGGGTGTTTAGTAAATGCTTGTCAAATAGCTCAATGCAAGAACAGACTGGTAGCCTGGTGCCCCACGGATCTTTTCACTTAGAGAAATACACAGCCTTTACTACAAGCCAGTGCCTCTTGGCACTGAAAGTAGTGAATGGAATGTTCTCAGGAGGTGGAAACTTATCCACCTCACTCTAGGCCCTGACGAAAGGGTACCCGAGCTGGGGAAGGGGTGGGCAGGTAGCTGAGAAAGTGCGTGGTGTTTGGAATCCAGAAACTGGGTTCAAATCTGGCCCTGCCACTTTGCAGCTGTGTGATCTCGGACACTTTATTTTGCCTCTCAGGTGGGCTCAGCTTCCACCCCGTAAGATGGGGAGAATTCTGCCTGCTTCAGAGGATGGGAGGGTGGGAAAGTGTTGTGCTAATTGTAAAGCCCTGAGCAGTGACTTACCAGGATCCTTCTGGGGCCAGCCGGTGATGCCGGGGCAGCGGGGAAGCAATGCTGCTGAGGTGGGCTCTGCAGGAGGACCAGAAGCCTCCGGCGAGGATGGGCCCGGGGGCCATGGTCAATCATGTCAGGGACATCCCCTCCCCCACAGCCCTCCTCCACAGCAGTGGACCTGCACGGGGACGGCTCCTTACAGGTGGAGATCTCTGACGCCGTGAGCGAGCGTGACAAGGTGAAATTCACCGTTCAAACCAAGGTGAGGCTGCAGGGGGCACAGGGCGGTTTGGAGGGCTGCCGCTGCAGGTTTCAAGAGCTTCCCTCAGCCTCTGCTCACCTGGGGGTGGTGGGCAGATGCCCGCGTAGCCTTTGGGCCCTGTTCCCCAACTTGGCTCCTGCCCCCTGCCCCTCTGAGAAAGCAGGCATCTTGTCTCTGATCGCCTTTGCCTAAGGCCCCGTGTCCTAACCATCCCCTGGCCCCCATCCTGAGTGACATCATGGACACTGGAGTCCCAACTTGGACCTGACCTGGCATATGGATTGGGGAGGCCTAAAAGTGGGTGCCTGGGAAGCTTGATGGGTGCAGGGTTTGTGGAGGGGAGGAGAGACCTGAGATGGGCTTCCCGCTTCCAGAGCTGCCTCCCTCACTTCGCCCAGACCGAGTTCTCAGTCGTGCGGCAGCACGAGGAGTTCATTTGGCTACATGATGCCTACGTGGAAAAGGAGGAGTACGCCGGCCTCATCGTGAGGAGGGGCCGGGCGGGCTGGGGCTGCAAGGGGCAGGCCTGGGTGCTTGGGTGAGGACGGAAGGCCGGGCCAGGCTTCCAGGTGCAGGTGATGGCCTTCTCAGCAATGAGAGGCTTCTCAGCTCTGTCCTCCTTTGAGCAGATCCCCCCAGCCCCTCCAAGGCCAGACTTTGAAGCTTCGAGAGAAAAGCTGCAGAAGCTGGGTGAGGGGGACAGCTCCATCACACGGGAAGAGTTTGCCAAAATGAAGCAGGAGCTAGAAGCGTGAGTGCCACCTCCTTTCCTTGTCTATGACAAAGCCCCAGCCTCTCCTGTGAGCCCCAAGATTTCTCTCATTATCCCCTATGGATTTTAGGGACTCTGACCTCTGACCCCAGGGCTGCCACAGGAAAGGGGGCTGGATGATCAGAGCCAAGGAGGGCCCTCGAGCTGCCTGCCATTCTATGCAGGGAGTACCTGGCTATCTTTAAGAAGACAGTTGCGATGCACGAAGTCTTTCTGCAGCGCCTGGCAGCCCACCCCACCCTGCGTCGAGACCACAATTTCTTTGTCTTTTTGGAATATGGCCAGGATGTGAGCTGGACCAGGGCTGGGGTCAACCCCGGGGGTGGGGGCAGGGCTCTAGATGGGCTCAAGCCTCTGTCTCATCAGCTTGTCGAGTGGCATGTGCCTGGGGTAGGCGGTGCACATGCCTACCCAACATCACACCCTCCCCACCTGTGTCTCAGCTGAGTGTCCGAGGAAAGAACCGGAAGGAGCTCCTTGGGGGCTTTCTGAGGAATATCGTGAAGTCTGCAGATGAAGCCCTCATCACTGGCATGTCAGGGCTCAAGGTGAGCCTTGAGGTCCCTCTCTGGATTCAACCCAGGGTCTCAAGTTCACAGCAAAGATTGAGGCCCAGGATGGCTGCGGGAGGGAAGCCCCTGGGGGGGCCTGGCCTCGAGGGAGATTGTGCCACCCATGGGCGTTCGTGGCTGCCATGCTCCTGGTGACTGGGCATAAGTGGGTCCTGTCTGGCTCCCTTAGGAGGTGGATGACTTCTTTGAGCATGAGAGGACCTTCCTGCTGGAGTACCACACCCGCATCAGGGATGCCTGCCTGCGGGCAGACCGAGTCATGCACTCCCACAAGTGTATGCAGAGTCCCAGGGGCCCTGGATTCCCTGCCCCCTCTCCCCAGCGGTCCTACTCCCCATGGGAGAGAAGAGAGCAGGGACTGCCCTGTGTCTGTCCATGGCCACAAACACCAGGGGTGGGGCTTGACCTGCAAACCAAGGGGCTCTGATGGAGGGCTGTTCCCCAACAGGCCTGGCAGATGACTATATCCCGATCTCGGCTGCACTGAGCAGTCTGGGAACACAGGAAGTCAACCAACTAAAGACGTGAGGACTCCCACTTGCCCCTCCTGCCATCTATGCCTGTAATACCATATCTGCCCATGAGGGATCACTGTAGAAGCCTGCTATCAGCTCTAGATGGGAGGTGCAGAAGCTCCTTCTGGGATTTGGGAGAGAGAGACGAGTGGGTGATTTCCCCAAGCTGGGGGCTAATGGGAGGCAGGCTTCAAGCACCCCCCTAAGCCCCCTGCCCTAACTCTTCCTGCTGCCTCCTAGGAGCTTCCTCAAATTGGCAGAGCTCTTTGAACGACTAAGGGTGAGTATTACCTTCTGTGTTGAAAGGCCACCCAATGATCCTTCACAGGGAAGAGTCTTGGGAGAGGGCGTAGCTCCAGGACCATTTTGGAATGTTCAGTGATAATTTGGGCCCAGTGACACCCTGGACTCACCCTCCAGACTAGTTTAAAAGAGGTGGAGCAGAGACAGGGATCCAGCCTTATGTGTGTGTGTGGTGATGTGGGAGTGGGTAGGAACCGGGCTTGGAGAGGCACTTACAAGGATGTGCCACGTGCCTCTGGCAGCTAAACTGTGCTGCCAGCCTCCTGCCCCAGATGCACACTTCCTCAACTCTTCTCCAATAAAGTCAGCGGAGTGTGTCAATCTTCCTAAAACGTCTGTTGAACCACATCTCATCTCTGCTCAAGGCCCCTCTGTGACCCGCCCCTTCCAGAAAGTGTCCAAGACACAAAGCCCAAAGTCCTCAGCTTACATTTTAGGCCTTTTGTAATCTGGCTACTGCTGTCCAAGTGCCCCCACTGAACTTAGGGTTCCCTGAACACACACCAGGCTTGCAAACCTGAAAACCTTTGTCTATTGTCTGACTCCTATTCAACCCCCAAGATCCACATCAGACGCCACCTCCTCTGAAGCCTTCTCTGACCTGCTCCCCTGAAAATCAGGCTTCACCTAGAGTAGTTACCAAGTGACTCTGCTGGGTGAGCAGCAGCCCCCCAGCCCCTAGCTTCCCCTCTGCAAGCTCCCTCCTCAGACCTCCCCCCTTTCCTGATTCAGAAGCTGGAGGGCCGCATGGCCTCTGACGAGGACCTGAAGCTGTCGGACATGCTAAGGTACTACATGCGAGACTCGCAGGCAGCCAAGGTGAGAGGTGGCCCCAAGATCTCAAGGCTAGACGCCAGTGGGACTGGAGCAACTGGCGAGGGCAGGCTGGCGAGGGCTGCTGCTAAGTGATCTTGTGCCCCTGCTGGCCCCAGGACCTGCTGTACCGGCGGCTGCGGGCACTGGCTGACTATGAGAACGCCAACAAGGCGCTGGACAAGGCGCGCACCAGGAACCGGGAGGTGCGGACCGCCGAGAGCCACCAGCAACTGTGCTGCCAGCGCTTTGAACGCCTCTCCGATTCAGCCAAGCAGGGTAAGCCCTACAGCCCTGGAGCCCCTGCCACTGGGCTACCTACCCTGCCAAGGCTCCCAAGGCTCCCACTCCTCTCCCCTCTCCTCTCCAGAGCTCATGGACTTCAAGTCCCGCCGTGTCTCCTCTTTCCGCAAGAACCTCATCGAGTTGGCGGAGCTGGAGCTCAAACATGCCAAGGTGAGCCCTCCCGCCTCACTGAGCCCTCTTGCTGCCCCCGACCCCCAGGCCTGCAGATTCTTAGCTACTGTGTGTTGGGGGTAAGGGGAAAGGCAGCTGTGAGCAGCCCCAGCTGAAGTTCAGGGCCGCGTTTCCCCGTCTCGGCCAGAACCCTTCCCTTTTCCCCATCAGCAGTAAGCCCTCAGATGGCAACTGTTATTGCTGAGGACAGGGATGTGCGTGGGGAAGAGACCCGAGTTCTGAGGTACAGGAAGAGCAGCACCCTGTCTCAGGGAGCAGGGGACATCAAGGACTTCTCTCCTCTACAGGCCAGCACACTGCTTCTCCGGAACACCCTTGTTGCCCTCAAGGGGGAGCCTTAGAGCAGCCAGAGCCTGCGCTGGGACCTCTAGTGACAAAGTCCCCCAGACCTCCCACCCTAACAAGATGCCTCCTTCCCCACCACAGCAGCCACTGTCCATGCCCCGTGACCCCCCAGGGCAAGCCCAAGCCCAAGCCCCAGCCCCACCCAAAGGTGCCAGGCCCTGCAAGAGGGAGATAGGGCAGCATGGGCACCATACTTGGCCACATGTAAACAGAGCCCCAATGGGGGAGCCCAGGGGCCCTGACCTCCCTCCCCACGAGGCTGAGGGGCGGCCCTCTGGTCCCTGAGTTCATTTGTCCCCAGCCTGTTCACAAATAAAGCACCTGATTTTATAGCGAGTAAGTCTGCTTGTCCTTACTTCCCACAGCTCCAAGGTCCACCAGGCACACCCTGTCAGGGTGCTATGGAGACCAGATCCTGGGGCAACAAAGGAGGCACCCTTGCAGCATCCTTGGCCATTTTCCAGTGCCAGCAGGCTCTCCATGGGAAGGTGCAAGACCCAGAACTTGGAACCCAGGAGCAGTCTTCAAGGCGTGCCACAACCCCCATAAACCCTGGTACAGACCCCACACAAGGCTGATCACAAATCCTCTACACCCATTTCCTAACCAGTAAAATGGAACTACCCTGTCCTGCCTCCCTCTCAGATACTGCCAAGCTCCAAGGAACTAAGGAACCAGCTCTAATTCCAGAAGGCTTTTGTAGTTCAGTTGACTGGGGGGGGTGGGGGGGGGGGTTAATAAATCCTGCCTACCCTAGAATGAGACTTCTAGGCAGCTGCTCGGCAGCTGAAAGCCCAAAGTACTAACTGGAGTGTCCAAAGCAGTGCTGGCAAAAGGCTCAGGCCCCAGCCAACACCCTCTTGGTTAAACACAGGGAGGTGGAGGCCAAGACACCTGGGTCTGAAGTCCTGGGCTCCACCTGGTTGGCCCCACCCTGGACTCCAGCCACATGTGCAGAAGGCCAAAGGCTCAACTTAGCTTCTGATTCACAGCAGCCACTGGACCTGGCCCTCATAAATGAGTCAGCCATCCAGGAAAAAAGGCAGAAAAGACCACAGAGAACCTGGAAGGTGGAAAAAGTAGCTCAGGGCGCAATCTGTGACTTGCAACCTCACAGCCCACATTGGGCAGGACTGAGCAGGGAATCAGAAAATGGGCCTCACTGCCGTGCTGCCCACTTGGGTCAAGGCTACAGAAGAAAGCAGTTCAGCCAGGAAGTCCCTTCTGCTCGCAGGCCCCCTGAAGCCAGCAGCAGATGCCCCGGCTCAGCCACCTCCTATACAGCCAGTCTGGGGCCAACTGTGGCACCACCTGTAGAATCTAAGAGTGGCAGCTGTCAGAAGGGAGGCTCGACCAGTCCCTGGGGCCAGATGAGGGTGTAGGGCTGGCTGGAGGCAGGGTACAGAAAAGATGCTGCTCATTCTCCCAGCCTACCTCCCCTGCAAGGTCCCCAACCCTGAAACAAACGTCTCATTAGTGAGCCTTTTTATGGTTGTGTGTGTTTTTCTTTTTTTTAATTGAAGGTCCCTTACTGGTCCTGCTTCCACGAGCGGCCACGACCAGGGGAAAAGGGGAGGGGAACCAGGCGGCGCAGGGAGGGGTCATCTCCACAACATTCCATTTATACACAGAACTAAACAGACAAGCACAGAGTCACTATTGCGGTTAGAAGTTGGCAGCATGGGAATGGGGAGGAACAGGTGGGAAACTGGGGTGTCGTTAAAAAAAATACAGGCCCCCCCCAAACTGGGGTGCCCAGGGGGAACTTGGTCTGCTTCAACCCAAGAGGAATCAGAAGATCAAAAGCAGTTTGGGAAGGCCAGAACCGTCAGGAATGGAGGAGGAAGAAGGTCCAGGGGGCGGGGGGGCTGTTTGGCAACTGGGGTGAAGGGATTGCCCTCCCCCTGCTGGGATCCCCCAAGCCCCTCCGGTCTGGCAGGAAGGGGGCAGCCTGCAACCCCTGTGGGCAGGTCTGGGGCTGCCAGATGCTCCAGGCAGGGGGCTGGAGGGGGCTCACAAAGGCTTGCCCTCCAGGGAGATGACGGCGCTGCCCCCCAGCTTCTCTGCCAGAGTGCAACGGTCCTTGACCTCCTCGTAGCAGTTTGCTTGTAATTCATGCTTGATCCCTGTGGGGAAAAAGAGGGGGCATCTGTGAGCAGGAAGCACTGGGGTCGGGGGGGTGGGGGGGGAGTCTGTGGCTGGGAAGGAGCCAATCAGAACAGATGGAAGGGACAAGGTTACCTTCCAGCAGGCAAGGAAGAAGAGGGAGGGGGCCTCCTCTGCCAGGCCATTCACCCCACCCTGCAGCCAAGGCCTAAGCAAAAAGACATGTGGCACCACCAATGCTGGCCCTTACCCGTCAGCTTCTTCTTGATGGCGTCCTTGGAGCTGGCGTAGATCATTTTGCTCTTAAGGGGTGCAGATTCAGGGGCCCTGGAGGAAAACACAGGCAGACAACTTGCAGCAAAGCCCCCTCCTCCAAGTCTAGCACGTGCCCTCAGGCAAGAGATGCCTTCCAGAAACTCCTGAGCTGGCCTCTAGCATTCAAGTTTCTATCAAGTTCCTCATTGACAAGTGTTTTGTTACAACACCCTCCCCGCCCCCCCCAAACACAGCTCTGGGTAACCAGGAGCCACAGATGTTCTCATCCTGAGAAAGGGGGGTGGGGCAGAGCTAAGGCAGGTGACAGAAGAAATGCCTGCACAGGAACTCACCAGAAGATAAACACCAGGTCCTCCTTCTTGCTCTCCTTGGTCTCGTAGGTTGCGTCATAGAGGGCGTAGCGGCAGTCCTTGTCTGGCAGCATCTTGACAAAGGTGGCGTAGGGGTCGTCTACGGTCTGGCCCACATCACCTACCAGGATCTCCTTGCCCTCCTCGAGGATGATGTTCTTCTTGTCCTCGCTCAGGCAGAAGAGCACTGCCTTCTTGCGCTTCTTTACCTCCTCTGGTGTTGACGACTTACGCACCTTCATGTCATTGAACACTTTGATGACGCCATCAGAGACAGCCACACCAGAGGCCTGGGGGACAAGCCACACACAGACACACCTCATAAGGAAAAGGTTTCTGGGACTCTGCCTGATAGTCCCTCCTTTGCTATCTTAGGAGATCCATCTGGATGCCAACACGCACAGTCCACAGCTCCAAGAGATCATTAATCCCCTTTCCAAGGCAAGAATCACTATTTTCCCAAGCAAACCAAGGTGTCAAAGGACCACCTAGGACATGACCCTAGAGTGGCAGCCACAGAAGAGACCTCCGGTGATCTAACTCAACACCATTCCTGCCCACCCCATTTTACAGGCTAGAAATGGAACACTTGTGAGAAGCAGACCCTTGCCTCACATGTGATCCCAGAATTAAAAGAATCCACAGGGTACCAGACTCATTCCCTTAACTTTGTGGATAAAAATCAATCTTGGAGGCTGGCCCTGTGGCCGAGTGGTTAAGTTCTTGCGCTCTGCTGCAGGCAGGCGGCCCAGTGTTTCGTTGGTTCGAATCCTGGGCGCGGACATGGCACTGCTCATCAAGCCACGCTGAGGCAGCGTCCCACATGCCACAACTAGAAGGACCCACAACGAAGAATATACAACTATGTACTGGGGGGCTTTGGGGAGAAAAAAGGAAAAAAAATAAAATCTTTAAAAAAATAAAATAAAAGTCAATCTTAACTTTTTGGATAAAAATACTGACCCAGAACTTTACAGACATTAAATCAAAACCCATACACCCAAATCATAGTCATCTCTCCTGGAAAGAGACAACCGGGACCCAACAGTGCTGGATGGGACACCAATATGCTCAACAGTTCTAGCAAGTCCATCACGACCGCTCAATGCAGTTATTACAGAAACTATCCTCTTCTCCGCTGGGGTCTTCCTCAACCAAGGAACCATAACCCCTAATTAAGGCTCGACTAGACAACTCCCTGTCCTCCGGGAAAAGTGCAGGCCCCAAAAGTGGCTGACACACGTTATCAGACCAAACTCAAGTGCCCACAGTCCTTGAGAGTTCTTTTTTTTTTCTTATTTGAGGAAGATTAGCTCTGAGCTAACTGCTGCCAATCCTCCTCTTTTTGCTGAGGAAGACAGGCCCTGAGCTAACATCCGTGCCCATCTTTCCCTTCTTTATACGTGGGACGCCTACCACAGCATGGCTTGCGAATTGGTGCCATGTCCACACCCGGGATCGGAACCGGTGAACGCCGGGCCGCCGAAGCAGAACGTGCGAACTTAACCGCTGCACCACCGGGCGGGTCCCTTGAGAGTTCTTTAAACTTCTACCCTGGGTCGTGTTGGGGGACACCTAGCCAGGAGAGGGAGCGACCATCCACGAAAACAGCGGCCGCGTCCCCCCTCCCGGAACTGCAGAGGAAGCCGGCCACGTGACACCGCCGCTTCCGGAGTGGGCGGGGAAAGGCGATCTGCTAGGCCTGGCCCCCTGGGCGAAAGAAACTCGTACCCGGAGGCAGCGGCACCTCCAAGGCCTCAACTCCAAAGAATAGCCTTCCCCGACCGGCTTTTTGGCCCCTCGGCTGCGGGCCGGAGCCTGGGCAAGTTACACAACCTTCGCCTCTCGCAGCCCTCGGGCCCGACACAGAAGGCGGGGTGGTTTCCGGGCGGTGCCCGCCTGGGTCACTTCCCTAAACTCGGCTCCACCCTCAGACCCCATCCGGGAAAGCCGCCGACCCCGCTCGGCCAGGGCTTCGGGCCCAGCGGCCAGACCGGAGTGGTGCGCACGCGCCGGCCGACGGCGCCGTTCCGGCCCGCGCCGGGGGCAGAAGGCGGAGAAGGCAGCTTGCTTCGTGGGGGCCGTGGCCTCGGCGGTGTCCGCTCCGTGCCGCGCGGTGCAAACTCCTAATCCCAGGCGCCTGCGCTCGGACCCCGCCGCCCCCGCCCTTCCCGGGCGCAGACATCTCTGCCACCTGCTCTCGACACAGAGCCGCCTGCCGAGGGAGGGTGACGCGGAGACAGGAACAGCCCTTGGGTGGGGCGCGCGCGACAAGACCAATCGCGCGCTTTTCCTTCGCCGCCCCCGGGCCCGGTTTGGATGCCGCGTGCTCCCGTCGAGCGCGCGCCCCCGTGAACCAACTCGCTTCGGCCCCGCCGCGGCGCGCGACACAGGCAGCACCGCGAGGGGCAGGCGCGCGCGCGCCTCGGACCCCTCCCCCACGGCCCGTGACCGCGCGGGCGCACCAGCGAGTGGGGGAGGGGAAGGGAGTCCAGGGGGCGCGCGAGCGACGTCCGAGCCGGACCTCACGGCGCCCGCGGGCGCGCACGCGCGTCCTGGCACCGCCCGCCCCTCAGCACGAGACCCTCATCCCGCCCGGGGCGCTGGGGGAGGGGGTGCCGACGTCGCTCGCCTGCTCCCTCCCGCGCGTGCAGACGACCGACTCGCAGCCGCCTCCCTTCAGGTGCCGCGACCTGCCGCTCACCATGTTTCCGGAAGCGAAAAGGAGATAGCACGGACAGGCAGAAAGGACGAGAGCGGCTGCAGCTGCTGCCGGAATCCGACTGAACGCGGCCTCTCCCGGCCCCTTCCGTTTAGTATGAGCCGCACAATGAGGGGCGGGGCGGGCTTCCGGCGCTCCCCGCGTGGGCCGACGGGAACTGAAGTCCGAGGGTCCTGCGCCGTCCTCAGGCTCGCTGGGTAATAGAGTCTTTTTAGTTAGCGGGCCTCTGAGCGCCACATTGCGTGCCGGGAAATGTAGTCCGCATCAGCCGAGAGGGGCGGGGCTATGGCATGAAGAGCGCACCCATTGGTCGAATTTTCCAGGAAACGCTCTGAGCTGAGCAAAGGCCGCCGAGCTGGATAGTGTGACCCGAAAATGAGCCCTGACTTCACGGCTCTTTACCCCATAGCGAAAGAGTTTTCCTAAGATCTATCTTGGCAGTTTCTGGTTCCCTGGGTCTGAAAATGTCGAATGAGTTAATATTTTGTTTTTCTGAATTCAAGCAACTATTCATTGGCCTGGAATCCAGTCCTAGAACAAGGAGAATCGCAAGTATAATGCCCCTTCAATCCAATATTCACCGAGCACCCTCCATGTGCAAAGCCACTCTTGTCTCCTGAGAAAAAGCCATATGCAACGTCAATAAAATAAGAATAAGAGAAAAAAGCACAAGGGAAGGGCTACGAGGAAATCTTTGAAAATAGAGCTTTGCCCTTGTTTTAAAGATGTTTGGCATATTCACGAGACAATGAGGAAGGGCAGAGGTTTGTGCATTCAGTTCAAGGATTATACGCTTTTTACTTGACAGTGAGAAGAGGAAATAGATATTAAACCAGACTTAAATCTCGTTCTCTAGTTCATAGCCAGGCACGTGTTAAATTTAATACCCTCACAAAGTGAGACACAAGCTATGTGGGAGGATAAGCTTCAAAAAAATAAGCTGAGGTGGGGGACTCCGGGAAGATTTCGTTGACCTCGAACAATGACCATGGCCTCACACCCCGCAGGAAGAGAAGACAGGGTCGCAAACAAGGGAACCGGGGGCATTGATCCCATAAGCGGAATAAAGGGTACAAATGAAGAGCTGAAAGCCGGGTCTTCACCACCTGGGGAGCGATCCCCGGGAGTAGGGCACCTCGCAGAGCATGCTGGGGGTTGTAGTTGGGGACATGCCGCCGCACCGCCCACCAACAGAGCTCCCAAGAGCCCCAGGTGGAGGCCGCAGCTCGACCCCCGCTTCCCGCAAGCGACCCTGACAGAAGAGGCTGGCTCCACCGTTTTCGAGCCTCGGGGTTTCCAAGAGCAACGAGAAGGGGAGGAGGACTTCGCAGTTACCCTGGAGACGCGCTCTCGCCCGCCCCTAGCCGCGGGATGCCCTAGATGTCCTTATTAGGACAAGAGACTAGAGGGGGCGGGGCCAGCCCAAACGCCGGCTGGAGGCTCCTTATAAGGCAGCGTCGGGCGGGAGGCGGGAGTTCGGAGCTGGCTGGGGGGTGCGGGATCGCGGCTAGGTGGAGTCTGAAGGGGCGGGCCTGGAGCTCCGGCGCCCGCCTCTCCGCTTCTCGAAGGCCCCAGACAAGCACCTCGCGACTTCTCGTATAACAGCTGGGGGTTGCTCCAACGCCCTTGAGACCCTCGTGTCCCTCAACCTGAGACCCCTTTGCATAGTTTCCATTTTAAATGTCCCAGAGGGTCCCTCACCCCCAATGAGCTACAAAAACGGCGAAGTGTTCTCCCCTTCCACTCTTGTCTGGGCTTCTTACACCCAGCCTGCTCCCCCGAATCCAACCACGTGCCCATCTCAGCCTCCCCCCACCTGCCCTGATGCCCAGCACCTATTTGTACCCCCTTCTACTTGTCTTCTGTCCCTCCCTCCCCCTCCCCCCTCGCCGTCCTCCTAGCTTCGGTCTTCCCTGCACGTCCCCGACTTTGCGCCCCTCCCCCAGTGCCCAGTGGTGCCCCGCCCCACCCTTCCCCACCCAGCTCGGGACACCATTTCCTCGGAGGGTCCTCCAGCTCCTCCTGTGTTACCTTTGTGTCTTTATCCCCTGTACCCTATCCTAGATGTCCCTCCTGCACAGGTACCTGCAGCCACTTTCCTCCCACCCCCCACCTCTCAGGCTCTTCACAACCCCAGTCTTCCTCTAGCCTTCTCCGCAAGGGTGAGGCAGAAACTGACAGCCTCAGGTTACTTGGCTAAGCACCGCCCCAGCCAGCCCTCCCAACCACAGGGGGCGCTGTCCGCCCTCCTCTCGCCTGCACAAAGAGGACCCCCGCTCTCGAATCTGGGGTGGGAGGAAGAGGCGGGTCAAGGCTCCGGGGGCCTGGGTGGGGCGCGCCCAAAAAACTTGTCTGGCCGGGAGGGGCGGGGGGAGGCGAAGGGCCGTAGAGACGGCTGTCGGCACCAACCACTTAGAGTAGCGCAGGGGCGGGGAGGGCAGCAGGAGGCTATCCTCTAGTTAGTGCCAAGCGTAGGACCACGTGGTTGGAGAGGTCCCGCCCTCACCTCCCGAGCCAGGTGTTCGAATCCCGTCTCCGAAACTGGCGGCGTCTCAGACCCGCCGGTGTGAGGCGCCAAAGGACCCGCCCTGGGGCTCATGGCGGCGCCGGTCCGCCTGGGCCGGAAACGCCCGCTGCCGGCTTGCCCCAACCCGCTCTTCGTACGCTGGCTGACCGAGTGGCGGGACGAGGCAGCCAGCAGGGGTCGCCGCACGCAGTTCGTGTTTCAGAAGGTGGGTCCCGGCCCGGCCTGATGGGGACAGGTGCTGGCCAAGTCAGACGACCAGGCCCGCCCTGACCCAGTTTCCTACCCGCTACCCTCGCCAGGCGCTGCGCTCCCTCCGGCGGTACCCACTGCCCCTGCGCAGCGGCAAGGAAGCTAAGATCCTCCAGCACTTCGGAGACGGGCTTTGCCGGATGCTGGACCACCGGCTGCAGCAGCACCGAGCATCGGGCGGTGAGCGCTGCGGGCAGCGGTCGGTAGTCACCTGAGCTTCCCCCAGGTGCAGCCTCCGTAACTACCTGGGATCCCCTGGCTTCAGGCTCCGCACTCCTGTCCCCAAGTTGCTGTTTCACCTCCAGCTCGTGGCTGGCGCTCTCAGAGCCTCACCGCTCTTGTCTGCCATATAGGCTGGCAGCGTCCCAGACCCTCCCGCCTCCTGGATTCCCTGGGGTCCGGGGTTGACTCTCTTCTGCTCTCACAGGTGATCATGCCCTGGGATCACCATCTGGAGCGAAGAGTCCAGCTCCGGAAGGGCCACCTGCTGAAGAAGTCCAGGACCCTTCCATGCCAGTGAGGAGGGGGCAAGGGGAGTGGGCAGGAGCTCCAGGAGTAAGATCTTCGGGCTTGAGGGCCTTGGCCGGCCTGGGTCCACATCTGCCCACCATGATGCCTGGCCCTGGGCAAATGACTTATCTGTTTGATACTCAGTCTTCTTATCTGTAGATGGGGCTATTGATTGGTATTATCAATCAGTGGGGAGAGTTCCATTATCAAGCTATTTAGGGGGCCAAACCTAGTAAGTTGTAGGGGTTGCTGTTATCCAGTTCTATCCTGCAGTGGATGGTAGAACTGAGGCTGGGCCTGGCAGATTACACTCACACCCCCACTCCACCCCCTGCAACTGTCCAGGTCTCATCCCAGCTTTGCAGGAGATCATCCCACCATCTGGCCCATTTTACAGATAAGGAAACTGAGAGGCAGCTGAGTGACTTGCCCAGGCCCCTGTGGCCTGCTGAGATAGAACCTTAACCTCAGCCCTGCCGGGGATGCAGTCTATAACGGCTGACGGCCCCTCTGTACCTTTCAGGTTCCTGCACAGCCCAAAGCAGGAGGTTCTGGCAGCTACTGGCCAGCTCGGCACTCAGGAGCACGAGCAATACTGCTGCTGCTCTACAGGGAGCACCTGGTGAGTGCGCGGCTGCACTGGGAGTAAGGGGAGCCGAGGCAGGGGGGCAGGAGGAGGCCGGCTGGGCACCGAAACTATCCTGGTTACATTTCTGCCTTGGTTACAGAATCCTAGTGGCCACAGTTTCTTAACGAAGGAGGAGCTGCTGCAGAGGTGTGCGCAGAAGGCTCCCAGGGTGAGTGCCGAGGAGGAGACGATGGGGCTGAGTGGCTCTGGATCTGACCCTGAGACTGGCCACCAGAGACTGCCTTTCTTGGGAGCAAGGAGTGCCATGGGGCACAGGGAGTTGGACACGTGGTAGTACCAGGAGCTCTCTAAGGGTCTTCTCCCCTATGGACAGGTGGCCCCTGGGAGTACTCGACCCTGGCCAGCCCTCCGCTCCCTCCTCCACAGGAATCTGGTCCTCAGGACACACCAACCAGCCAGGTGGGGCCAACTACAAGCGGCACAGGAAGCAGGGAGAGAGAACATGTGTGCCATTCTGAGTGGGGCCCTGCAGTCACCCAGCAAATCCCAGGCCTCATGCTGTTGAGGTTGGGGAAGGGAGGTCTTGCCCCCAGGAGCCCACACTGACGGAGTCCCAGGAGGGTCTGAGAGACTGAGCAGTGGGTGGGAGGGAGAAGGGGGTGCCACAGGTTAATAGAGGAAGAGAGAGGCTTTGCTGAGGACATGGCATTTGGCACATCTTAGAATTCAGTGAGTAGAGATGTAGAAAGGCTTTCCAAGGAGGAGGGGAAGTTTGTGTGATGTGTATTTGCTGCAGACCTGAGGAACGGCCCTGGGCAGGTCTAGAGGAAGCTGATGTGAGGGGCAGGAACGCGGCAGGGGTGTGGAGGAGTCGCTGGGCTTGTTTGTGCAGGGTCGCCAAGGGGGTGGTGAGGCCAGCCTGGCTGAGGGCAGGCAGGAGAGCTTGCCAGGTATGAATGAAGAAGGGAGATCTGTGTTTCTCTCCTCTGCCTACCAGGTACTCACTGACCCCGGAGGGTCTGGAGCTGGCCCAGAAGCTGGCCGAGTCAGAGGGCCCGACTTGGCTGAATGTGGGCATCGGGCCAGAGGAGCCCCCTGGGGAGGAGCCTGAAGTGCCAGGAGCAGCCTCAGCCGAGCTGTGAGGAGGAGGGGGAGGAGGAGAACAGGGGAGCGGGAGGGGTCCTGGAAATGAGGCCAGCACCCCACCCCTATCTCCATCACCTACAGCTGAGCTGTGGCTGCCCCACTTCCTGTGGGTTGGGGGGGAACTGCCCTGGCACTGGGATTCTGGCCTCACACATACCAACCCCCCCACTCCCCATAGTGATGCCAGCGAAGGGAGCGTCCAGCAACCGCCACTGGAGCTGGGGCCTGGAGAATACAGGGTGCTGTTGTGTGTGGATGTTGGCGAGACCAAGGGGTGAGTGAGGTGGGGGGAAGTGAGGGAGAGGGTGCTGGGGGGGTTGGCACGGCCTGCCCTGAGCCAGGCCTCCTGCCTTGCAACTCCAGGGCAGGGCACAGGCCAGAGCTGCTCCGGGAGCTGCAGCGGCTGCACGTGACCCACACGGTGCGCAAGCTGCACGTTGGGGACTTTGTGTGGGTGGCACAGGAGACCAGGCCCAGCGATCCAGGTAAGGGGCGTGGACAGGCAGGTGGGTGTCAGAGGCAGGACCTGTTGGGTCGGGGGACACGGGCCAACAGGAGCCTTCTTGGCCTCTTGGCAGCGAGACCGAAGGAACTAGTCCTAGACCACATTGTGGAGCGCAAGCGGCTGGATGACTTGTGTAGCAGCATCATCGATGGTCGCTTCCGGGAGCAGAAGGTTCCTTACTGCCTCACCACACTCCCTGCCCCCTGCCTGCTCTGGGGGCCTCCTTCTCAGCCCAGAGGAGTCCAGGGGCACTTCTGGGTGGCCTTGAGGCAGAGTTCCAGGGACTCCAGCCACACCCCCATTAGGGCCGCTCCAGGGCTGCGTCGAGATCAGACCCCCTGAGGCCCCTCCAGGTACACAGTAGCTGCACAGGGTGTCTGGGCTGGGCCCAGGAGCATCTTAAAGACTCCTTGGGAGTCCAGCCCCTGCAGTCTAGGGTACAAGGCCCAAACGTCTGGGAGCAGGACCAAAGCGCTGTATCTTGGTCCTGGCTGCTGGGCCGACCCCATAGTCAGAGGGGCCACCTACAGGCCAAGGGAGGCTTGAAGAATGGGCATCATTCAGAGATGGTGGAAGGGCTTTCCAAGGAAGAGTAGCAGCATGAGCAAAGGCGTGGAAGCCGCCCTGAGACAGGTGGAGAGGCTGGGAGGACGAGGCGGTGAATGAGTGGGACCAGGATCCCAGGACGATTTTGAGTGTGACATGATGGACAGCCCAGCATATGGGCATCCAGACTGACCCCGCCTCGCCCCTCCGCAGTTCCGGTTGAAGCGCTGTGGCCTGGGACGCCGAGTATACCTGGTGGAGAAGCATGGCTCAGTGCACAACCTCAGCCTTCCCGAGAGCACACTGCTGCAGGCTGTCACCAACACTCAGGTGAGCCGAGAGGGCAGGGCCAGGCTGGCAGGGACCCTGTGGTCTGTGGCTCTGCCCAGGAGCCACCTTCCCTGTCTTGGGTCCTCTTCCCCAGGTCATTGATGGCTTCTTTGTGAAGCGCACAGCGGACATTAAGGAGTCAGCTGCCTACCTGGCCCTCTTCACGCGGGGCCTTCAGAGACTGTACCAGGTGAGTAGGTGTACCTATTGGGCACTGGCCTCTCACCTCGGCCCTGTGTTCCCCCAAGGAAGGCAAGGTGAGTGAGGTCTGGATTTCTCAGGCCGGATCACTGACGCCTTGGATTGGGCAAGGACTGGCTGGGGGTTGTCCCGTAGAGCTCTGGCCTGGCCTCAGCCCCCTCTTCCCTTAGGGCCACACGTTACGCAGTCGCCCCTGGGGAACCCCAGGGGACCCTGAATCAGGGGCTGGGCCCTCCCCAAACCCTCTCTGCTCGCTCCTCACCTTCAATGACTTCAACGCGGGAGCCATCAAGAACAAGGTACTGCCTCTGCCCAGCTCCTTCTTACGTGGCCTGGCCCCAGACCCCTCCTGATACAGTCCTCCCCCGACCCCAGGCCCAGTCGGTGCGCGAGGTGTTCGCCCGGCAGCTGATGCAGGTGCGCGGAGTGAGTGGGGAGAAGGCAGCAGCCCTGGTGGATCGGTACAGCACCCCCGCCAGGTAGGCCCCCCCAGGGCCCCTTAGGGGTCCTTTGCCCCTGCCCTCCCTGCATGGAATTCAGCTCAACCAGTGCTTTGTGGAGGCGTCTGGCTCTGTGAGGGCTGTGCAGACCGAGAGATGGACAGACCCAGCTGAACCCCAGGGAATTTGTGGAAGTCGGGTGGTGAGCAAGACAGAGCCAGCCAGCCCCAGACAGTATCTCGGGCATTGGGGGAGCCCTCAGGAGGGAGGGAGACATTCCACCTGGTGCAGCAGAGCAGGCTTCCTGGAGGAGAGGGTTGGGCCATGAACACTGGGCCAAGAAGTGCCAGACTTGGAGAACCTTGTATGCAGGAAGCTTTTGGAGGCTTTGCCGGCTCTGCCCAAGCGCTTGTGCAGGAAGGGAGGGCGAGTGGGATGGAACAGGGCCTCGAATGCCAGGCTCAGGAAGTGCGGCAGTGGTCCTGACTCCTCTAACCCGTGCTGACCCCTTCCTGCCTGTCTCCTATGACGCTGGCCCCAGTTGCTCAGGTGGGCCAGCAGTCAGCCATTGTGAAGCCTTAGAAACTCAAACACCCCACCCCACCCCCAGCCTACTGGCCGCCTATGACACCTGTGCCACCCCCAAGGAACAGGAGATGCTGCTGAGCACCATCAAGTGTGGCCGTCTGCAGAGGTGAGGGCAAGAGGCAGAACCCAGAGGGTGTGGCCAGGGCCAGGGCTGTCGTGGCCCAGGGCCTGACCCTCACCTGCCTCTCCCTTCATGCAGGAATCTGGGGCCCTCCCTGAGCAGGACCTTGTCCCAGCTCTACTGCACCTACGGCCCCCTAACCTGAGCTGTGCCATGAGACAGACCCTCACCTTCCCCGGCTCGCTAGCCTTTTAACCAGAATCTTTCGGGCTACAATAAAAATCTCAGTGTCTGCAGCCTTCTGTATTATGGAGGAGATGGTAGGCCCCAGGGGCCTGTAAAATATCCACGCAGAAACTGGGGAGACCATTGGTTCCCTTGGTTTTTAAACTGAGCTCCTCAGGACCCTGGGGTTCCCTGGTGGAGCTCTGAGACTGCCATGGAGATGGCATCCGTGAAGCATTGCAACTTTGAGTCCAGTTTATGTCATCAGAAGGTCCCTGATCAAACACAATTTCCTTTGATGAGAGGTTCTGTAGCTTGGAAAAGAAAAGTGTGAAAAGCACCAACAGTCCAGTTGCTTCATTTTATGGATTGGAAAACTAAGGCCCAGGCAGCTACTAGCGTTGGTCTAAATTGATAGTTTGAGGCGTAGTTAGGATTGAAACCCAGGGCCTCCTGGCACTGACTAAGTGGGGTGTCTCAGGCCCCTGCAAACCAGCCAAGCCCAGATTTCTGGGCTGGGACCTGGAGTCCGCAGTCTCAACACCCCCTCCCTTCTCCAGGAGATTCTGATGCCCGTGGCAGCTAGACCAGTCCCAGCCGTGGGGATGCAGCTCCCAGCTCCTGTCAGTGGGGCCCCTCAGCCTGAGCAGAGACCACCCCCCCCGTTAGGGGGACCTGGCCTGCTTCCCACAAGCCTGACCCCTTCCCCAGTCTAGGGTTCACTACAGTGTCACCCACCCACCTCAGCCACCAGGACTCCTTCTTTCTCCCTTTATTGCCTTTCTCTCTCTATCCTTCACAACAGCATCTTCCCTTTTAGCAGAACACAGTCATCCCTGAGCCCCAGCTCCTCGGCTACAGGGAACCTCCCCCTCCCTGAGGGCTGCCCCCGACTCCTCAGAAGGTGTAGGCCCCCACGAAGACGGTGAGTCTCAGTACAGAGCTGGCTCGGTAGCTCATGAGGGAGTTCATGGTGACCATCTCGAGGTCCAGCACGTACTCCCGGGGGCCCGTCACGGGCCGGGCGAGGACCAGCATGGCGCTGACATTGTTGATTTGCTGCAGGACACAGTGGGGAGGCATGTAGATTGCATCAACCTACCCACCAGGATCCTACCCCAGCATCACCTCCCTGCCCCACGTCTCACACTCACAACCAGTTGGCCGTGAAGTGGAGAGAGAGCCCTGGCCAGGCTGTGACCCAAGGCTCTCATCCAGCTCTGTGACACCCTTGACATCTCTTCTCTCCTGCACCCAGGCTCCTGCCCTCAGAAATCTCCCACTGGTGCTCTTCCCACTCCTTCCAGCTAGTTCTTTTGTCTAACCGGGGTCAACTGATGATTCAGGGCCAGGTGTGAGACTCAGAAGTGGGGGGGGCCTTTGGCCACCTGGAGCAGGAGGACTCCCAGTTCAGAAGGAGAAAACAAGCCCTGATCCCAGACAAACCCTTGCACCCCTGTCCCCGTGAGGCACACCTGGAACCCTCCCCCCTAACACCTCCACCTACAGGGAGCTGGACTCTCAGATCCCCGCCCCTGCACCAACCCCTCTGCCTCTCTCTCCAAGGCCCGACTCCATTTGCTCGCCTTTCCGGGACTCAGCTGTGTCTGTTACCTCGCAAGGCCTCTCATGCCAGTCCCTTGTTCTACGAATAAAGAAATTGAGGCCAGATACGCAAATCAGTACAGGGGCTCCAACCCCAGTGTCCAAGTGCCTCCTTAGAATTGCATTTAACAATCTGTAGTCTGAACCAAGGGGATTTACCCTACCTTTCTACAGAAATTCCGCCTCCCGGGGGCGGGGCTTTGAGAGAAGAGGCGGGCATGGTGGCATAGCCGTGTCTCCCATTTAAGGTTTCCTGGAATTCAATTTTGGATTATGCATGTCAGTTGAGGGGTGGGGTTAGGGGAAAGTCTTACCCTAATGTAGAAGTCCCCCTGCGAGTTTCCGGCACGGATCTGAAAGGCATTGTAGGCGCCGGGGTAGACGGAGGTCGCTTGGATCTGGAACACGTCGGCGGGCACGCTCCGTTCGGAGGTGATGCTCATGTAGCGGTGCACGATGGACGAGGGCTGCTCCCGGCACAGGGGGTTGGAGGCCGGACAGAGGCAGCGACTAGAGATCCCGAAATGTGGACATGAGTGAGGTCCTAGCCCATCCCCCTAATTTGACCCACCCCCAAATTTGGGATCCCAGAAGGATCCTCCCACTCCCGCTCTAACAGCTCGCGTGACTTAGTCAGGAAGGACTACAACTCCCATCAGCCTTCGGGACACTCGCCAGTCCAAATAGGCGTCAGTCAGCCGCAGAGCCCTCTGGGAGTTGTAGTCTCTGCGAGGGCCCGGCGTCGAGTTGACTCACTTGTCGGACACTTGGACGTAGGGCTCCACGCAGCGGTTGGTGTCCACGCAGCGGTAGCCCCCATGGAAGTTGACACAGGTTTGGGCCTCGGAGCACTGGTGCGCACCAGACTCGCACTCGTCAATGTCTGCCAAGGGAGAGGGGCTGGAACCGGGACGTCAGATCACCAGCCCCTGACACCACCCTGCCCGCTCCACCTGGGCAACCTGTACCTTGGCAGAGGCGCGTGGCCAGCAGCTGGTAGCCCTGGGGACAATGGCAGGAGAAGCGACCTGGCTCGTTGACACAGCGGTACTGGCAGAGGTAACTGGAGTAGCTGCACTCATCGATATCTGAGGGAGAGTGGGGATGAGGACTCTGGGCCAAGGGCAGTCCTCTCTCTTCAGTCCCAAAAACGTTTACGGAGAGCCCAGCCCTATGTTAGGCTCAATGTGGAAAGACAGAGGGGGATGTGACAAGCCCTGCAAAGCTCAGTAGGGGGACAGAGGATTCAAAGAAAGCTCTGCCCAGCTCACAGACCTCTTTTGCCTCAGGTCTGTAAGACGACGGTAAGTGAGAGCGCTGGGAATCTAGAGGCTTGGCTTAAATCCTACTGACTGAGTTTCGGGAACCTCAGTTCCCTGTCAATAAAATGAGTGAGTTAGACGAGATGAGCTTTGAGGGCCCAACATGCTTTGGTTTTCAATAACTTGCCCAATTCCTGCAACCCACAATCAGCCCAAGCACACAGACCCCTCCTGCCAACTGTGAGCTACACAGGCAGGAGCCAGGCTTTCTTCTCTGGTTCCCCCCATTCTGCCTAGCACCGAGCCAGGGACCAATGAGGCCTCACTCGGCAGCAAAGCAGGCTACGTGGCCAGTTGACATGGAGTGAGAAGTCTGGGATAGAACCCTGGCGCCATCTCACCCTAGGTGTGTGACCTTGGGCAAGTCACTTGACCTCTCTTTGTTGAAGGACTTTATGCTATTATTTTTTTGTAATCCTCCCAACAAACCTTGAAGAAGCTATTAATGTCCTCATTTTGCAGAGGAAGGAAAAAAATGATACTCGCCTCACAGGATGGTTGGTAGGATTAAATGAAGCCAAGTAGGTAAGGGCAGCGCCCTACACAGGGCACGTGCTCGGGAGATGGAAGTTCACTTGAAAGATTTGCTGCTTGGGACTTGATGAAGGCTGTCTATTATCATTTTCCCACTTAATCCTCAAGACAACTCATTTTACAGAAGAAATAGGTTCAGAGAGAAGAGTGACTTGCCCTAGTCCAGGATTCGAATGCAGGTCAGGGCACCCACATCCTTGCTCAGTCTCCCCACTAAAGCTCAGTGGGGACCTAACTTCTCCCCTCTGTGCCTTCCCCACCAGGCTGGGAGTTCTGGTGGGCAGGTCTGCAGGTGCCCTGCAACCAGCTGGGGGTGGAGTACACAAGAGGTACATGGGTGCAGACTGGATGGGACGTGGAGCCATCAAATGGAGTCCTATGTGGCAGGAGGCACAGTATGACACAGGGCCTGGGGGACCAATGGAGGAACACGTGGCAGGGGTGGAGCTCTCACCACTGCAGGAGAAGCCATCCCGATGCAGCTCATAGCCCTGGTGACAGCGACACAGGAAGGTCCCATAGGAGTTGAAGCAGCGCTGCTCACATGGAGCCCCCATGTCACATTCGTTCACATCTAGGAGTGCCAGGAAAAACAGGGGAGGGGTGAAAGCCAAGGAGCAGCCCAGAGCCCCTGCTTCACCTGGGCTGCTCGGGAAGGGAGCTCCTCCACCCCACGCCACCCTGCCCAGGACCCAGGAGCCTGGCCCGGCCCAGCCTCACCCACACAGGAGCGGTTGTTAGGCCCCAGCTGGAAGCCCGGCTCGCACTGGCAGCGAAAGGAGCCAGGCAGGTTCACGCAGCGGTGCTGGCAGTAGCGGTAGCGGCACTCGTCTATATCTGGGATGGAGGCAGGGAAGGAGGGCAGAGGGAAGAGGTCAGGTGGGGCTCAGGCCGGCCGGGACTCAAGGCCTCAACACACATAAACTTGTCTGTGTCTGAGGGCCTGGGCCAGGTCAGCCAGGACTCACACATACGCCCACACAGTCCTGTGTCTGGGGATTGGAAGGCAGGGGTGGCAGGGCACTGAGGTGAAGCCTGGGATGGGCTAGAATGGGGGTCGGGTGCCAGGGGCACAGAGCAGGGACTAGAGAGGCTGTCCCCCAGACTCACCCACACATTCGGGCCCAATCTTGCGGTAGCCATCAGGGCAGGTGCACTGGTAGGAGCCAGGTAGGTTATGGCACTCCTGGCTGGGACGGCAGTCATGCAGGTCCTGTGCACATTCGTCCACGTCTGCAGGAGACACCACTCAGCCCCCGCCTGGGAGCCTGTGCACCACCCAACATAACAGACACCTCAACTGGGAGGACACAGGTCAGGTACCACTCATGTGGGCATGTGGGTGACTGGCAGCCCCAAATTGGGAACACATGGAGTGGACCCTCCCAACAGCACACGTAACAGTCCACCAGCCTGGGAGCCAACGGGAAAGGCACCCCCTAAACTGTGAGACCCCACGCCAGAGAAGCATGGGAAATAAGGCCCTGCCCATATGCCCAGGAGCACTGATTCCAGGGCCTTCTCCAAGGCCCATGGCTCCCAGGAGCGGGGTCCAGATCACGAAGCGGGCAGGAGGCAGAGGCTGAGAGGCAGAGCTCTGGCAGTGTGTCTGCAGCTGTCGAGGGGAGGGTCCCAGGGGCTGGCTGGGGCAGGGGAACAGGAGCTTGGGGCCACCTGTGACAGGCCTCACACCAAGTGAGTATCTGGATGAGGGTCTGGACATCATCCTAGTGGCCCTGATGAGGCTTTCGAGCAAGGGAGGAATGTGACGTCTGAGTTTTTAAGACACAGCGATAGACACTTGGCAGGAGGACCGGAAGCTTGGCACCAGGAGGACCCTCACTCACCCACACAGCTCTCTTGATCATCAGGCTCATAGCCTGCTAGGCAGGGGTTGGGGTGTTGAGCAGGGGGCACTGGTGGTGGGGGTCCCTCGCCATGCAGGTCGTTGATGACGGCGGCCGAGCGGGGCAGGCACAAGTAGCCCCCATAGTGGTTGATGCATTTCATCTCCCCTTTGCAGGCCTCGGGGATGGTCAGGCACTCGTTGACATCTGCAGAGAGAGGCCTGCTGGGTACAGCCAGCCTCCTGGGCCGGCTATGGAGGGGGTGGGAGGCAGGAGCTCGGCTTGGCCTTCTCTAAGCTGTGTGACCTCAGCAGGGCCTGCTTTCTCTACTCAACAGCTAAGGCTGCCTGCCCAGGACCCCTCCCCAGGGCCTGCCAGGGCTGATGGTGGAACAGGTGTTCCCACAGTCACCCCCATTCTCTTGCCCCCAAGAAGATCTCTATCCCTCCCCAAACCCCTGGCCCTGGCTCAGCCTGGCTCTTGAGTGAAGCGCAGGCCTCCTTACCCACACCCCCCAGGACACTGCCCTCCAGGGACAAGATGGGACAAAGCTGGATAGGAGAGTGGTTAGAGAAGGTGTCCAGGACCCAGCTTCCTTGGGCAGTGCCCTGTTGCTCTCTTGCCTACTGAGGGGTGGGGGCAGGGTGTCCTGGGTTTCTCTGAGAGGGAGGGGCCCGGATGGCTCCTCCACCCCTAGCTGAGCTGGTCCCCAGAGAACCAGAGCTGGCCTCAGCCAAGCAGAGCTGCTCAGAGGACAGGCCATTGGGCTCCTACTGCAGCTCCTGGAGCTGGGGTTGCAGTCCCCTTCCTGGTTTCTGGGGGTGGGTCAGTCCCCCAGGCACACTCACCCCGGCAGTGCTGGCTGTCCGGGTCCCACTCATAACCATCTGTGCATTCCTACAAGGGGACCAGAGGTGCCGTGGTCACCCTCGTCCCCTCCAGCTGACCAGGCCAAGACCAGGGCCCGAGCCTGGCCACCCTCCCGGCCTGCTCCAAACAATGGCCCCAGCTGCTCCACCAACCAGGGGAGGGGAGACTCTTCCCCAGCAGCAGCCACCCCAGGATCCTGATCTCTGTGTCCCTACCCAGCCCAGCCCAGGCCAGTGGCCCCGTCCCGTCCCCACCGTGTAGCTGTCAGGCTCCTCGGAATCCTGGGGAGACGCTGCCCCCAAGAGCAACAGCAGCAGTGCCCAGAGCAGTAGAGACCCGGGAAGGCACGAGGCGAAGGGGAGCATCCTGGGGCTGGGAGGTGGTGGGCAGGGGTCAGGGCGCCTCTGCCACGGCACCCCCCATCCCCTGTCCCAGGACCGGGAGCCCTGGCCCCAGCCGCCTCCCCCTTGGGCCCGTGCCTGGGGCTCCGGAGCCTCCCAGGGCCGAAGGCCGACTCCTTGCGCAGGCCGGGGGCCGGGGTCCGGGGCCCACCCGCCCGGGGCCGCCCCGCCCCCGCCCGGTCCCCCAGCGCCGCGGGCCCAGGAGCGCGGGCCTCTCGGCTCCTCGCTGACGCCGACTCGGCCGAGACTCCGGCTCGCGCCCTCCCCCACGGACGGCCACTCACTTGAGCCCGCGACGCCCCCGCGGCCCGCGGCTCCGGCGGCTCGGCTGGTTCGGGCAGTGCCTGCGGGCAGACGGACGGGCGGACGGCGCAGCTCCCTGGACGCGCGGCCCCAGGAAGCGCCCCCCGCCCGCCCGCCCGCCGCGGCGCGGCCCACCCCGGCGCCTCCGCCCGCCCCTCGGCGGATTCCTGAGCCCGCGCCAGGGGGAGGGACCCCGACCCCCCGCTTCTCCGCCCCCGGCCGGCCGCAGGCCCCCACCCGGTCCCCCGCGGCGCCGCCCGGAGCCGCCTCCCGGCGCCGGGCCAGGGTCCTCCAGCGCTCGATCCTGGGGGCATTGGTCCTGATGCCAGGCCCGCAGACTCACCTGGGAGCCCCCAGGCCCTCACTTTGAGCACCCCAGAATGTCATCCTGCACACCTAGACCCTATTAGTCTGAATCCCCAGAATCTCATGCTATGCACCCACATCTTCATGCTGGGGCCCCCAGACTCTTTCTGCGCCTCCCAAAATGTTATCCTGGACACCCAGACCCCACCTAATTCGGGGCTTCCAGATCCTCACTATGACGCCCTCCAGAATTTTATTTTGTGCACCGAGAAAGTCACTCTGGAAATACCAAAACTTCATCCGGGGTCCCCAGACCCTCGCCTGAGGACGAGACGCTCCCTGGCCCAGAACTGTCCATCTCTGTCCTTCTCCCCTCCATCCCCAGAGCTGTCTTCAGCCAGGTGGTCCCTTCACTCCAGGACAGCCTCCCTCGAGCTCTCCGATTGCGAGATTACAACAGTTTGGGGGCGGGGGCGGCAGGCCCCTTTTGGCCCAGAATGAATGGAAGCCCCTGAGAAGGCGGACAGGGCTGATGGGGCTCGGGCGTGCAGGACGCCAGGGTCCGACGCCAGCACTTTCCCGGCGCTCCTGCCACCCGCGGCCCCCCTCCTCCCCCGGGGTTTCTGCCTCCTCCCGCAAGCGGAGGGCGCGCCCTTTGGGGAGGAGTTTGGGCGGAGCTGGCTCCCAGGAAGGGGCGGGGCCTCTCCCTGCCCACGTCTCAGGGCGGGGCCAGACGGGAAAGGGCCGCGTGTCCAGGGCTCTCAGTCTGGGGGCAGATGGCGTGCGGGAACTGCCGAGCCCTCCCTTCCCTTTCCACCCGTGTTTACCCTCAAGATCAACCCCAACGCAGCCCCGCCCGGGGCTGGGGAATGCCAAGGACGGGACGTGGGATGGGTCCCGAGGTGAGCCCTCCGGGTTCAGGGTGAACTGGAGAGCGCCTCCTCCACCCCCGAATCCTTTCCAGCCACAGGGGCTAGGAGGCTAAAAATAATAACTCTTTATAGTCAAAAAGACAGACAATAACAAGTGTTGGCGAGGATATGGAGAAATTGGAACCCTCATACACTGTGGGTGGCAATGTAAGATGGTGCAGCCCGCTTTGGCAAATAGTCTGGCAGGTCCTCAAATGTTACCACATGACGCAGCAATTTCACGCCTAGGTATGTACCCAGGGGAATTGAAAACATATGTCCACACAAAATATCTGGACACAATGTTCATAGCAACACTATTCATAAAAACCAAAATGTAGAGACAATCTAATGTCCGGCATGATGAATGGATAAACAAAATGTGGGAATACACTGGAGTATTATTCAGCTGTAAAAAAGAACGAAGTACTGCTATGTCCTACAGTATGGATGAATCTTGAAAATATAACACTAGGTGAAAGAAGCCAGACACAAAAGGCCACATATTCCACTTATGTGACACATCCAGAATAGGTGAATCTGAGGGACAACCCAGATCAGTGATTGCAGGGCGAAGGGGCACCACGGAGTGACTGCTAATGGGTGTGGGGTTTCTTTTGGCGGTTTCACGAAAATGTTCTGAAATTAGATAGTGGCAATGGTTGCACAATTATGCAAATACACTAAAAACCACCGAATTGTACATTCTAAAAGGGTAAATTTTATGGTTTGTGAATTACACCTCAATAAAGCCGCTATCAAAAAAATAAGGGGCTGGCCCCGTGGCCGAGTGGTTAAAGTTCCGCCTGCTCGGCTTCGGTGGCCGGGGTTCGTGAGTTCGGATCCTGGGTGCAAACCTACTCTGCTCATCAGCCATCCTATGGAGGCATCCTACAAACAAAAAAATAGAGGAAGATTGGCACAGATGTTAGCTCAGGGCTAATCTTCCTCACAAAAAAAGAAAAAAATGATAATAAAAATATTAGCTCTTGATTATCAGGATCTAACCATTCCAGGCACCGGTGTGCACCTCACGCAATCCTCCTGCCAAGTGCGGGAAGGGGTGCCGTGAACACCCCATTTCACAGATGACAGAAGCTGAGATTTGTCCAGGCAGAGGCAGAGTGGGAAGGACAGGATTTGAACTCAAGTCTCTCTGCCTCCAAGACTCTCTGGGTTCTTTGTCCCCACAGTAGAGCATTAAGGACCCCCCATTTGAACACCTACTCTGTGCCAGCCAGGGTCGTAGGTGCTCCACAAAGTGTCGTTCCACTCAAAGGAATTGTCACTGCCACTCAGAGATGAGGACGGGAGGCCCAGAGGGGAATGACTGGGTGCGCAGTTGGCAACTCGGACTTGGACCCGAGCCTCATCTTTGCACTATTAGGCCTGGGCGTGCCTGCCACTCGGAGTTGCCTCCTTGGAATGCCTCTTCTGACCTCTGGGACCCTAACGACTTTCGCTGCCCTCATCCCCTCTGCACCGGGTCACAAGGCCTTATCTTGCTTGGTGTCCCTCTCCTACCCGGTCGTGAGCTCCTTTCAGTCCACAGCCCAGCCTTCACTGGGCGCCAGCCAGGAGCTTCAGATGAGCAAATGAATGAACAAATGAGTGAGCGAGTGGGGAAATTCATGCAGTCATTCAACAAATGTTTACTGAGTGGCCACCATTGACCAGGCTCTGTGCTAGGCACCGGGGACACAGCACTAATTGAAAAAACACCCAGATCTCCTGGCCTCGTGGAGCTCACATTCAAGGGAGGGAAGGAAATGATCAAAGAAGGCCACCCAGCCCCACACCTCAGTCCCTCCTCCCCCAAATTTCCACAACTCCCCCACCACAAGAGTCAGGTTTTATGACACCCCCTTTGGTGCCCACACGGGCTTACCCTCTGGGGTAACGGAGGGGGCGCAGCAAGATGGGGCCTCACAGCTTTGGGAAGATTCCTGATGAATGAAGAAATGAGGTAGTGAGTACATGAATGAATGAACCCCAGGATCAGAGCCCTCCTCCCTTCCCCTCTCCCATCCCCAAGGAACCCCTAGAAAGCCAGCTTCTTCTCATTCATCTCTGGCCTTGGGTGCTAGTTCCCAGCCTGGGGGGCCTAGCTCCCAGCCTGGAGGCACATAAGGGAGATCCCCAGCCCAAGGACCCATTAGAACCAAGGCAGCAGTAATGGGTGTTAACACCCCTGCCCAGCCCTTGGCCTCACGGGCTTTGGCCTTGCTCTGCCTGAGATGCCAACCCTGCTATCTTTCTGCCCCCTCAGGCCCACCTAGACCCCTCATCCACACTCCCAGACTGTGACAGGAAGAAGGAACAGGAGGCAGTAGCTGCCACTTGCTGTCCCTTGGGCCCTGCACTTTCCTGTTTAAAACCCGTGATGACCAATTGTTCAGTCAACAAACATTCATCGAGCCTGCTCTGTGCTGGCTCCGTCCTGGGCACTGAGGACACAGGGCATCAGACGCCTCTGCTGTGGGTGGGAGGCAGATGCCCAGCTGGCACAGGCACAGCAGGGACTCAAGGGGCTGCAGGTGACAGCAGAGGATGGGGAGCAGGGAAGGCTTCTTGGAGGTGACCCTTGAGCTGACTGAGCTTCGCAGGATGAGCAAGAGTGCTTCCCCAGGGGGCAGTGAGCACCTTCCATCCTTGCCCAGTCATTAGGGGCATGTGGTTCCCGTAGCCCCCTGGGCTTCCTGCTCATGGCACTGATGGCCCTATATTGTCACTGCCCACTTAGGATCTGTCTCCTTAAGGACAGACCCATCTCTGCATCCCTACAATTGCCCAGAACAGGGTGGGCAGAGAGCCTCTGTTGAATAGAGAGAGGTGGAGTGGAGAGCCAGCAGGCCAAGGGCCAGGCAAGGACAACCACCTGAAAGCCTCTTGTGCTTGAGGGGTCCAACCCCTCCCAGCCTAGTTTCCCCTGTGTGGTGGTTTCTCCAGCTCCGCCCTCTCAGCCCCTCCAGCTTGGTCTGCACAGCTTCCTGCCCCTGGCACTCTGGTCTGCGGCGCCATGGCCCAAACTGTCCACCTCTCCTGCCTCCTGGCCCTGTTGGTGGCAGGTCTGGCTGAAGGCTTCAATGGCTCCCCCGGGGGCCAGGTAAGTACCCCCAACCTGCACCCCATCCCCTTCCCTCTGCAGGCTCCATGCCTCGGGCTCACCCCTTCAGGAAACTGCCTTGTTCCCATTTCCCAGAGGGAGAGACTGAGACTAGAGAGGTGATGAGTCCACGCTCACCCAGGGAGACAGAGCGGGATTAACGGGCTGATCCCCTAGCCCAGTCTGCCTGGCTGGGAGCTGAGGTGTGGTTCTGGCAATGACTCCTCGCCTACCTCCCCCACACCACCCTTGGTTCCTTCCAGGACCCAGGGCCCTGGCCGCTGGAGCTGAAAGAGGTCTTCATGTTATTCCAGATCCAGTACAACCGGAGTTACTCGAGCCCAGCAGGTATCACCAGACATGCGTATCTCCAGTCCAATCCCCCTTCTCCCATTTAACAGAGGAGAAAATCAAGGCTCATGGTGGGGAGTGCGCAGGACAGTGGCAGGACTGGGGTGTACTCCCTGGTTCCCAAATGCAGAACTGGGGACAGGATTTCTTTGCTATGAACCTGGAAGGAGGTGGCAGCTGTTGGGGGTCTGCCCAGTCCTAGAGGATTCTTCCCTCCATAGCCACTTTCCTGTGAGCCGGGCAGCAGGCAGACCACCATCTAGTCATGACTTCATGCAGCAGACACCCAAGGATACCTACCCATTTTGTCCCCAAGCTGGGGACTCCCTCACCACCCCCAGGAGTTGCCAGCACTGCTCCTTCTCCCTCTGTGTCTCATCTCCCCTAGGGGCATGGTCTAGGGTTGCCCTTCAGCCCAAGCTGCTTGGGCCATGGCCCTGTACCCCATCCCCACCCCCCCCACCATGTTCCACCTCTGAAACTGTGGTCTGAAGTGTGAAGTGAGGGTGGAAGAGGTGACCTGGCAGGAAGCTGGGTTCCAACTATCTACTTTCTCTTCTGAGTCACTCTGCCTTCAGACCCCTTACTTGGCTTCCCGCTGGGGTGGGCAGAGGTCCCCCTTCCTGCCTCCTGGGAAAACCCAACCCTAGGTGGGCTGGGGAGCCGTTTCCTTAGCCTGGGCGTCTGCAGCGGGGTCTGCAGGAGCCACAGGAAAGGAGTCAGGGCTCACCTGGGTGAGTGTGGGTGGGAGGATGCTCAGCCAGCGGCCACTTCCTGTCCCTGTGGGCTCAAGAACCAGCCTAGGACAACCCCCTTTTGGTCTAGAGTATGCTCACCGCCTGGACATCTTTGCCCGCAACCTGGCTCAGGCTCAGCGGCTGCAGGAGGACGACTTGGGCACGGCTGAGTTTGGGGTGTCCCCATTCAGTGACCTCACAGGTACTGGGACCCCTCCTGGCCCCTAGGTGGTAGGTGGGGAAGTAGAGCCTTCTCCAGGGATAATGGCAGATGGACAGGGCAGCCCTTCGGTTTTCATTTCCCAGAGAGGGATGCTGAGGACCAGGGGCCTGGCTGCTAGTCCCAAATCACAGAGGGCAGGGGCAGGAACTCTGGAGGCCTGTGGCCCAGCCCAGCTCAGGGGCGAGGCAGCAGGTGCAGGGAAATGCACCCAGCAAGGAAGCCAGCCTCTCTCTAGACCTCAGCATCCTTGCCTTTGTCTCCCAGGGTGTTATGGGGACTCAAATGGCTGAGGAAGTGGATAGCTGGAGTAGGAGAGGCAGAAGGGGTCAAAACTGTGGTCTCGGTGGCCCCATCTGTCCCCCAGAGGAGGAGTTTGGCCAGCTCTATGGGCATCGGAGGGCGGCTGCAGGGGCCCCCCATGTGGGCAGAAAGGTAGAGTCTGAAGAGTGGGAGAAGACAGTGCCCCAGACCTGTGACTGGCGGAAGGCAGCCGGTGTCATCTCATCCGTCAAGAACCAGGTATCTGCCCCTACCCTGTCTGGTCCAATCCAGCCCCAGTGGTGCGTGGGAAGGAGAAGGGCAAGCCTGGACACCTTACCCCAGCCTCACCCTCTCACCCAGGAAATGTGTAACTGCTGCTGGGCCATGGCGGCTGCGGGCAACATTGAGGCCCTGTGGGCCATCACATACCATCAGTCTGTGGAAGTCTCCGTACAGCGTACGGCTGGGAGAGGGCTCGGGCCGGGGGCAGGGGGGTGGGGTGGGGATGTGTGACGAGGGAGAGGAGGGGGGCCTGGTCACCCACACTGTCCCTTCTTCCACCAGAGCTGCTCGACTGTGACCGCTGTGGGAATGGCTGCAAGGGTGGCTTCGTCTGGGATGCGTTCCTGACTGTTCTCAACAACAGTGAGTGCCCTGCCTCTCCAGGCAGCTGTGGGCTGGGGGACGTGCAGGAGCCGTGGCTCCATCCTGGTCTTGCTTATCTCCAGGTGGCCTGGCCAGTGAAAAGGACTACCCATTCCGGGGGGATGCCAAACCCCACAGGTGCCAGGCCAAGAAGCCCAAGGTGGCCTGGATCCAGGATTTCATCAGGCTGCCGGAGGACGAGCAGAGTGCGGGCAGGCTGGAGACATGGGCGGGAGTGGGGGGAGAATGACAGGGATGGACAGACCAGGCTATAGAAAGAGATGGAGGGATGGAGGGGGTGAGGATGTGGAAGGGGGAGAGAGAGAGAGACACCCATGAGCTGAGAGCAGGGGGGACAGGGCACGCAGGGCCTGATGGCACCTTCTACCCCCAGAAATCGCCGAGTACCTGGCCACCCATGGCCCCATCACAGTGACCATCAACATGAAGCTACTGCAGGTGGGAGAGGGGAGGAAAGGAGGGGAGGGGCGTACAGGGGAGGCGGCCCCAGACTCAGCCCGTCTGCCCTGCCTCTGCAGCAATACCAAAAGGGTGTGATCAAGGCCACGCCCACCACCTGTGACCCCCAGCATTTGGATCATTCTGTCTTGCTGGTGGGTTTCGGTGGAGGCAAGTCAGTGGAGGGGAGGCGACCAGGGGCAGTCTCATCCCAGTCTCGTCCTCGCCGCTCCTCCTCATACTGGATCCTGAAGAACTCCTGGGGGGCCAACTGGGGCGAGGAGGTGAGTGTGATCTACTGCGGGGGACAGGGCAGGACAGGCATCTGCCATCCTTCTGGCCCTGAGGCCCCCTAATTTCCTAGGGCTATTTCCGGCTACATCGAGGGAGCAATACATGTGGCATCACCAAGTACGCGCTCACTGCCCTAGTGGACCAACCACGTAAGAGGCGGCCAGTCTCCTGCCCTCCCTGAGCTCGCCTGGCTGCCCCTCAGCTCTTTCCTGCTGTGCCAGCTACCTCCTTGCTAGCCCCATCCCAAGGTCTCGGCCTGTGCTCCCAATCTTCTTGCTACAGATTGAATAAACCAAGACAAGAGCCCTGTCTTCCAAGTGGACTCAGCTGGAGTGGGGAAATGGGGAGAACTTACCTACCATTCCCAGATACATCCTAGTCCCTGTGGGGTTGACGTACCCACACGTCCTTATAGACGTACACCATGACATACGCACGCACACCTGCGCACGCTCCCACACACGGACGATATGTGTACCCACACACAGGCTCCTCCAAAGTCATGGCAACTTTATTGTCAGTGTGGGCCCTGCGGCAGAAGGGGGCCTCAGTCATGATAGAGGCGCAGGAGGCAGCCACGGAGGGTGCCCATGTAGCGGTCCCAGAGGGCCTGGTGCCTGCAATGACAATGGGAACACTAATGGCTGACATTCACTGCCTCCTCACCGTGTTGTGACAACTGCTATACACGCTCTCTATACTGTCACCTGTTTAATCCTCACAATATTCTTAGAATCCTTATCATCGTTCTCCCCAGTTTCTATGTGAGGACATTGAGGCATGGAGAGGTGAAGGACCTGCTCAAGGTCAGGTCACCACTTCTAAGAGGTGGAGCCAGGACTCTGGTCCAAGGGGAGACCCCCACCCACAGGGCGGCAGAACAGGGACCCATGAGTCTGCAGGAAGCCTAGGCCCTGGCGGGAGGCTGGCTGGGGCCAGGCCAAGCTGGACGGGAGGGCTGGGATCTCTCACCGGAAGCCATCCAGGGAGTGGACCGACGCCGAATACTGATTCAAGAAGAGCCGCACGTCACTCAATGGCCAGTGGTCAGAGCGGCAGGGTTCCACGAACTGTGGGCCCAAGGGAACATGCAGCACTGGTACAGCTCAGGGACGGCCAGGGTGGGGATCAGAGGGCGGCAGGCAGGACAGCTCACCTTTTCCACGAGGTCCACAAATAGGTCTCTGACGTCCTTATTGTGAGTCAGCTTGGTGGCCACATTCACCAGCCCCCGGGACAGGTTCTGTGGGGCAGGGGGCCTGGGAGTTCTGCCTTCTGTCCCAGAAGCTGGGGGCTGAGCCCAGAGGCCGGAGGAGGAGCAGGCCCCTCCGCACATCTATCCACCTCCCTCAATTGAATAACTCCCCAGTGTTTAGGAGCAGGCTCCCGCCTGTGAGGCGGGCAAAGGGGGGGCAGCAGCGCCACCTGCTGGTCAATCCCGGGCATGAGCAGAGTTGCCCAGTGGGACAGTGCACTGGAGGCTGAAGAGGCCCAAGGGACAGAAGCTGGATTAGGCCACAGACCTTGAAGTTGGCTTCCATTTCAGAGAAGACACCGAGCTTTCCTCGAAGGGCGGTGCACACCAGGCTGCGGGGAAACAGGGTCGAGATTAGAGCCACCTGGGCCCCCACTTCAGGCCCTACCCCATGGAGCCCCTAGGTTCACCTCTTGTGCAGGTCCAGAAGGTCCTTGTCAGCTACAAGCACCTTGAGCTCCTTCAAGTCCTGAAGAAACTCCTTGTCTAAGTCCATGTCCATGTCATCCACCTGGGAGTCTGAGTGAGGCCCGTGAAGGGAGTTGGGGTGGGGGATAAAACCCCTCCTGTGATATCCTGAGCCTCCCCCCACCACCTCACTGCACCCCACGAGACAGAGGAGGAAGCGGAGTGTCAGAGAGGTGCAGTGACTTGCCCCAGGCCATAGAGAAGCAGTGGGCCCTCTGTCTGCAGGCCAGGTGTGTGTGGGGACACTGACACTGGACTAGGAGCAGAGGTGGCTGAGGGGAGGGCGCTGAAGAAGAAAGGATGCTGGGGCCTGCAGGAGAAACTGCTGCTGGGGAACCAGGCCCAGAAAGAGGGGAGGCGTCCGGGCACCTGGGTCAGTGGGGGCCTCACCGACGGCTCCGAGGGTCCAGTTCTGGATCATGAGCTCAGCACAGAAGGCAAAGTCGCCAAAGCTCAGGTACTGCAGTTTTTTCTTCCCTGTCTCAAAGCGGTTGTTGGCAAAGAAGACAATGGCTGCATAGTCCCTGCAGGGAGGGGACAGTGGGCTTGTCAGGGCTTGAAATTCCAACACTGGCTGGGCACCCAAGTTCTGGCCTCTCTCTGCCCTAACTCACTGTGTGACGTCTTTCAAGTCACTTCTGTCTGGGCCTCCTCATCTGTGCAAAGAGAAGGTTTCAGCCCAGGTCTCCTAAGGGATACAGCGGGAGACCACAAGCGTAACGGTCACCACGTACTGAGCTCTTCCTAAGCCCAGGGGCTGCGCCATGGGCTCTACATGTGGCACCTCACACAGCCCAGCTGGCAAGGGGCCAGGCTAGGATTTGAACCCAGGCCAGTCTGATCCAAAGCACGGACCAAGGGTAGGACAACCATCCCCCCAACACAGCCAGACGTCAAGGGGTTTGCGGCGGGAAAGGTGGGCCAGCCTCAGGGCCCTGGAAAGGAGTGCGCAGGAGGGGAAGATGGCTGACTCCTCTCTTGGCCCCTCACCTGGCCAGCCGGTCGGAGAGGAGGAAGTGTTGCTGGATGTTATCAACCAGGGAGCCCCGCATTTCCTCCACCACCTTGAAGACTCGCTTGAAATTGTCAAACTGCAGGGCAGTTAAGGGGGGAGAGAGGACTGGTGAGAGGTCGCTCCCCTAGTAAGCTGTTTATTGAAATCCCTCTCTCATCTACCCACCTATCCGGTCAACATCTGCTAACTTAGCATCTGTTATTCCTTCCACAAACTACTGATTATTAATACCTGTTATCAGTTCAATAAATATCTACCAACTTCTACCACGGAGCCTCGGATAAATGTTTACTCACTCCTACCTCTCCATTCACCCCTATTTTAGCATCGTGAGCTTGTGCCGGAGCTCACCCTCCTGACTAAGGCCCAGGAAGTCAACAATGAGCAAATGCTAAGCCGTATGCAGGGGGCTCACAAGAAATGAGGGATTAGACACTAAAGGCCCAGGAGAAGGGTTGCTTCTCCCTGGCATCACCAGAAAGGCTTGTGGAGAAGGTGGCATCTGAACCCCTGCCTTGGTTTCAAGGGGTAGAAATGGCCAAAACCAATACCTTCCAGGGAGGAGCAGCATAAGCAAAGGAAAGCCAGGGGATGGGGAGATGTCAGTCTAGCGAGCTTGGCAGGGACCAGGTCACAGGAGAGTATGCAGGGCAAGGCCAGAGGTGTGGCTACTATCCAAGAGGGAGTGGGAACCAATGAAAGTTCATGAGCGGGGGGAAGCTGTGGTCAGATCTGGGCTTTTGAAAGGTCACTCTGGCTGAAGAGTAGAGGATGGTTTGGAAGGGACAAAAAGAAGGGAGAGGAGACTGGGAATGAAGCAGCTGCCACAGTCGGAGGTTGGGGAGGAGGCTGGAGCTGGGGCAGTGGCCAAAAGGATGGAGTGAAGGGGGGACTGTAGGTGGGAAGTTGTGTTGGTGGGGTATGGTGCCCACCTGTCTCCGACAGCTCTTGAGGGTGATGCCTGTTTTGGTGCTGATGTCGTCCAGGTCTTTCTTGGTGCCCTTGGACAGCTTCTTGCCCAGGACCTCCCGCACAAAGGCCTCATCAAAGGCGTAGTACCTGCGTGGAGGTAAAGGACACCACTGACTTCCCATAAAGGAAAGGGGGCCTGGCAGGGCCTGGGTTTGGCCCCTCTGCTCTCAACTTTCTCAAGGCCTGGGTAAGTCCCGCCCCTCCCTGGGCCTCAGTTTCAGCCTGCAAAATCGGTATACAGTCAGACTGGTTGGCGTCCCCACCTCTCGATGAGCAGCGCCTGTCGGGAGGGCGGGATCTGGTAGATCAGCTGGTGCAGCAGCTTGGGCGGTGCGTGCAGCAGGCGCTCGAGCATGTGGAAAGTACGGTAGTGGTCCATAGTGTCGCTCTGCAGCACCGCGGCCGTGGCACCCGTCTGCTCCAGGATTCCTGAGCGCACCCTCAGGGCCACTGCGTCGCTCACTGGGTAGTGGGCATTAGCATCAGGCCCTGCCGACTCAGGAGGCCCTCCAGGGATTCCCGCCCCGACCCCTATCCATCCCTTACTCCCGCTGCCCACTTCCCTATAGGATGCTCAAGCCCTGGCCCCGCCCCCTTTTCCATCCAAAACAACTGCTCCGCCCGTCGGGCTTCCCAGACGGCCCCCACAGACCCGAGTAACCATCCAGCCAGAGGCGATACACGTCCTCGTCGATGAGGGTCGTGTTCCCCACGAAGATATCCAGCTCACTAGTCATGGTCACGCCCGGACCCGGGCGCGGCCGCGGCGCCCCAGCAGGAGCGAGCACTGCCCGGGCCCGGCACGCCGCCGGGCCACTTCCGGGAGTGCGGAGATTCGGCTCCGGGCACCCGGAGCCAGAGAAGGACCACTTCCGGGACACAGCGGGTGGGGTCGGGAGCGGCGCGCGACGGGGCGGAGGCAGCGGCGGTGGAGGAGCCCCTCCTCCCGGCGGAAGGGGGACTCCCGGGCTCCTTTGGCCCCGTGTGCGGGAGAGTGTCCGGAGGCAAGGCTTCCCGCCAGTCTCCCCTACCCCTGCAACCTCCTGCCCTCACTTCCTCTTGGTTTTTCTCCCACATTCTCTGCTCTTTTCGGGGCCTCCCTACTTTGACCTGTATCCTCAATGCTAAATCTTTTCTCTGCTAAAAAGATGTCTGGCCCGATGTCCAAGGACACTTGCTGGGAGCCCCTCAGTCCATCCTGCGGATGAGCACGTCTCCTGAGCATGGGGCACCTGCTGCCGTGGTTTGAACCACCCTCTCACCACTAACTAATGGCCTCCCCTATTGTGCAGCTCAGAGCTCTGCCTGGAAGTCCACATCCGGAGGGCCGCGTATCTTTGAGTCTGTCCGCGCTGTCTCCCCACTCCTTCTGAGGCCTCTCAGAAGCAAGGCAGACCTCTCCTTCTCCCCAGTCTGTTTCTTTTCCTGTGTTCCTGTCTCAATGACAGCCCCAACATCCACCCAGTTCTCATACCAGAAACCTGGGCTATTTCCCAGACTCCTCTCTTCCCACATTCAGTTCTGCTGATTAGCCTCCTGAATATTTCCACTATCTTTGTCCTCTCCACCCCCACTGGCACTGTCCCAGACCAGTCCTTCTGCATCGCTCTCCTTGCCCATCGACACAGTGTTCTTACTAATGTCCCTGCCTACGTCCCCTCCCATGGTCCATCCCACACAGAGCAGCCCGAACAATCTTTTTTTAAATGCATATTTTAAAATGTTACTCCCCTGCTTACAATACTTACTGGCCTGTGGAAATGTTCCAAGCTAGCATTGAAAGCCCTTGAGAATCTGGCCTCCGTCTACCTTTGTTGCCTCCCTCCCTCTCTTACCACTTTCTCCACATGTCTGCTTTTCAAAAACATCGAGCTACTCTCACTTTAGTTCCTAAAACGGCTAGGCCATTTCGAGCATCAGTGTCTTTCACCAGGATATTCCCTTTTCCCGAAACAGCTCTCTCTTTATTTGGCAAAGTCCATACATCTTTCAGGGCCCATCAGCTATTACCTCTTTTGGGAAACCTTTTTTGGGAAGTCCCTCAGACCGTGCCCCTCCTCCATTTGTTGCTTGTTTAACATAGCCTGTTTCCCCTGCCAGATTACTACCTCTTTGAGGACAGGATTAGGATCTTGGTGAAGTTTATTTCTGCGTAGGCCTTGCACACAATAAAGGTTTATTGAACAAATGAATCCCACGTATGCTTCTCCCCCCAGGCAGGAAACACTCTGAGAGGGAGTGTAGGCTGATGGTGAGCCCGAACGTTTGGACTCAGGGTTCCAAGGAGCTGGGACCGATGCCCAGTGAGCCGAGTTCGAGCTAAGCTAGAAAGCATGGAAAGACAATCCGTCTGTGTTCTGTCAGAAGGTGGGCAGGAGAGTCAGAGGCCAACGCCTGCGTCTTGGTTCTCAGAAGCAGCGGAGGGGCTTAGGCTCGAGCTTGAGGAGGTTTGGAATTGAGAGGTAGAAGCACCTAGTTCAGGGTTGGCTTGTTAAAGACGGTGATGTCGGGACTGAATCCGTGTCCGCGGGGGTCTCGGGCACCGTGGTTCGGAGTGGGCGGAGAAGGGTAGCTCCCTCTGCGTCCAGACTCCGCCCCTCTCCGGGGAGGCTTTCCCGGATTGGCTGTCCTTCCCTGACGTCATGCGGCCCCGCCCCGGCGCGCGCCCAGCCGCGTGCCCACCCCCGGGCGGCTGCTGCAGCCTACACTACCTCGACCGCAGCCTGCCGCCCGCGGAGCCGGAGCCCGACCCCGAGCGGCGACGGGCTCGACGTGGGGCTCCTGGGCTGCGGCGGCGGGCAGGCGATGCTCCAGAGGCCTGAGCAGCCATGGAGGCCGAGGCAGGCGGCCTGGAGGAGCTGACGGACGAGGAGATGGCGGCACTGGGCAAGGAGGAGCTGGTGCGGCGCCTGCGGCGGGAGGAGGCGGCGCGCCTGGCGGCTCTGGTGCAGCGCGGCCGCCTCATGCAGGAGGTGAATCGGCAGCTGCAGGGTCACCTGGGCGAGATCCGCGAGCTCAAGCAGCTCAACCGGCGCCTACAGGCCGAGAACCGCGAGCTGCGCGACCTTTGCTGCTTCCTAGACTCGGAGCGCCAGCGCGGGCGGCGCGCCGCACGCCAGTGGCAGCTCTTCGGGACCCAAGCATCCCGGGCCGTGCGCGAGGACCTGGGCGGTTGTTGGCAGAAGCTGGCCGAGCTGGAGGGCCGCCAGGAGGAGCTGCTGCGGGAGAACCTGGCGCTTAAGGAGCTCTGCCTGGCGCTGGGCGAGGAGTGGGGCCCCCGCGGTGGCCCCGGCGGCGCGGGGGGCTCAGGCGCCGGGCCGACGCCCGAGCTCGCCTTGCCCCCCTGCGGACCCCGCGACCTGGGCGATGGAAGCTCCAGTACTGGCAGCGTGGGCAGTCCCGATCAGTTGCCCCTGGCCTGCTCCCCAGATGACTGAAGACACGGCTTCCTTCGTGCCGACGCCCGCCCGGAGTGCTTCCCAAGCGCCGGGATAGAGGTGGACCTCAGGACCTGGACGCCACCCTGGCTGCGCACGTGGGGCCTCTGGCATGGACTTAGAAACCCTAGCACTGAGGAGGGCCCCTCGCTCTCGCTGGCGGGGCAGCAGGGGGACTGAAAGGCTGGAGCGGAGGGACTTGCTGGGGGCTGGGTGGGGGCTAATAAACTGGGACGGAAGCAGAGCCTGTGGCTTGGGCAGCGTCTGTTTGAGACTCGCCAGGGTTGGGACGAGGGCGAGGACATTGAGACGGGGTTCCATTCCTATCCAGAGGGACTGCAGAACTAAGGTGGCTGACTCTCCCGTTACCCCAAGTCTGGGGTGGGATGTGGGACCATAGTAAGCCACTGACTTCCCCCGTCTGGCCCAGGGACAGGCCGTGATCCGGCCCCTGAAGTGGCTCCAGCTCCCTTCCCGGCTCCTTCCTGTCCAAGACAATGGGGCAGGAAGCAGGTGTTGGGGGCCTAGAACCCACTAGCCGCCTCCCCTGAGGCTGGAAGGGACATAACAGCGCCCTCCAGTGGCACACGCAGGAGCACTGTGGGCCCCCACCAGGAGGAGGATGTTAAGCCTCTTGGCTTGCACCCCACAGCACTCTCTTCCTTCTCTTAGTGCTAGCGATGAGGCAGAGCAGATGTAGCCTCGTTTGTCAGATAAGACAGTCCAGGTCCAAAAATATCAAAGAATTTGTCTAAGGTCATGCCGTGAGTTGGTGAAGCGGAGACCAGAGCCTAGAGCTTCTGGCTCCAAATGTTCTCCCTTTAGCCTCTGGGTCCAATAAGACCAGGCCAGAGCTTCAAGCCTTTTATTCTGTTTTGGCAGGTTTGTATAAAAATACTCTCTTTAGGAAAATAAATAGCAGCTGCCCTCGCTGTGAAGGCTTCATTCCCTGGAGCTAAAAGCTTCTCAGAGCTGGGGGCTGCCAGTCAGCTCATCACAGAAGCCTCTGGCACCCTCCTGAGCTGTGCCATTCAGGAGGGCCGGCAGGATGCCCTGGTTCAGTCACCTGGTGCTGCTGGCAGTGGGGCTGGGGGAGTTAGTGTTCTAGGCTGGCAGAGTATCACTTTCTGTCAGAGTTGGGTGGATCATAGGAAGAGGGTGATGAAAACTCTAGGGGTAGTTTGGAGGGGGTTAGGGCTCCAGAGGACCTCTAGGGATCTGCAAAGTCCTTTGGGGCTGCCAGGAGTTCTCTAGCACAAATGGGAAATATTTTGTCTCTGATTCTGTGCAAATTGTTCAAGAGAGGCCAGCTCTAGAGAAACAGCAGGCAGCTTCACTGGCCCCAGGCTGGCTCTACCAGGAAGCAAAATATGCTCAGTCTCACCTGGAGGAACGGAGGAGAACCTGCTGAGGCTGGGCACGGGATATGGTCCAGGCCAGCTGGACCAATGTGGGCTGGATATGTTGGCTAGGGTGGCACCAGCAGGGAGTGGGGCTGGGGTGCCTCATAAGGCCAGGAGGGTGGGGGAGCCAAGCGGGTCAGAGGACGGGTCTCCACTGCTGCTGCTGCTCTTGCGATGGGCTGAGGCACAGGGCTCAGGGGTGCTGGGGTAGGTGAAGACCAGACTGGGGGTGAAAGGAGTCAGGGAGGGTGTAGTCATGAGCGTGGGGGTGTGCAATGCTTCAGGTTCAAGCACAGGCCCCGGGGAAAGGGAGATACAAGGCACAGGGCAAGAGGGGGCTGGTGGGCTGCTGGTGCCGCTTGTGCCGCCAGTGTCACTCTCCTTGGCCCCTTCTGGGATTTTGCAGATGGGGCGGTGGGCTTCCAGCACCAGTTCCAGGCGCTCCTTCTGCTTCTGCAGCTCCTCAATCTCTCGCTGCAGCCCGGATTTCTCATCCTCCAGTTTGTCAGTCTCCTGCAGAGGGTTAGGAGAGGAGTCAAGAAGATGAGGGCAGGGGGCCTGCCCTGTGGTCAAGTGGTTAAGTTCCCGAGCTCCGCTTCAGCGGCCCAGGGTTTGGTCGGTTGGAATCCTGGGCGGGGATATGGCACCGCTCATGGAACCATGCTGAGGCGGCATCCCACATGCCACATCTGGAAGGACCCACAACTAAAGATACACAACTATGTACCGAGCGGCTTTGGGGAGAAAAAGGAAAAAATAAAATCTTAAAAAAAAAAAAGAAGATGAGGCCTGAATACTGCGTAGCCTCCCGCGATGGTGGTGATTCAAGGGGGGGGTGGAGGGAAAAGGGGAGGGCCAGGGAGTCTCCAGCAAGTCTGGACTACAACTCCCATGAGCCCCTGGGAGAAAATGGGCATGACTCCCATCAGTCCTAGGGGTATCTCAGAAGGAGATGGTCTGCCGAAGCTTAAGCTCAGCTCTACTGTGCTCGGAGTAGGACGCGCTGCAACTAATTTTTAATCGCTTTTTTCTTGTCCTTTTCTCTGAAGGACTGCCCCTCCAACAGGGCGCTGGGGAGAGGGGACTTCATATACCGGCGCCCCCTGGAGTCCCGCGGCTCATGGGAGCCGGGATCCCCCCCCTGAGGTTCGGTGGGTCGGACCCTGGGAACCCTCCGCAGTGGCCGGTGCTCACCGCCTGCAGGAAGTCGGTCAGTTCCTTCCTCCGGTTCCTGCACTTGGCCGCCGCCAGCTTGTTCCGCTCGCGCCTCACTCGACGGCGCTCCTCCTCCTCCGGGCTGATCTGGGGGTAGAGGGAGCAGTGAGGTGGACCCAGAGCCACTGGCTGCCCGACACTCGCCTCCTGCGCTGGCCCAGTGGCAAGACCCTGGCAAGGGGCATGGCAGCGCGAGGGCGCCCTCAGCCTGCGGTTTAGGGACCACCGCACCCCGACCGGCTCCCCGCACTCACGCTTTAGTAAGCTTGGATTAGTCAGCTCTTCCCCGCACCCAGCTTTTGCCTCCTATGATTCCTCCCTCGGAATGCCCACCCCTACGCCACAAACCTTAACCCTCCTCATCTCCCAGGACTCAACTAAGATGCCCCAGCCTCTGGTAAGCTTTCTCTCGTTCCCCAGCAAGAAGTGGCCTTTCTTCCTCTGAGCCTCTGGGACTTGGCCACTCTTTTCCAAGGACCCTCACTCATTCTTTTCAATCTCTTGATAACCTAGTCTCCTCTTTCCCAGGGACTGTAAGCACTAGAAGGGGCCAATGAGTGCTGCTGAGTATGTCGTTATTTATCAGGAACGTATTATGTGCCAGCTCAGCGCTTTACATAGATTCTTAACCCAACTGTCCATGTAAGGAACTGAAGCCCAGGGAGGATGAATAACTCGTTTATGGCCCCAGAGCAGAAATTAAAATCCACTCACTCTATTCAACCCTGAGTGAGAGACCAGCTGATGGAGACCGCCTCCCCCACAAGGACCTGGCTCACAGCTCGCAGCCCCTGTCTAGGAGTACCCAGGAACAAAAGACCACCCTCAGGACAGGGCTGAAGGAAGGAAGTCCAGGAGCCTGCCTCTGCGGCTCGCACCACGGTCCCCTTCCAGTTGGTCACAAAGGCCAGTCATTCTGTTTGTGGGAACACTTCCCCTGGCTGATGGCACAGTTTCCCCAGGACCCCAACCTCCCTCCCCATCCCCCACCCTGCTGTCAGAGTGAGCTCTTTACTATGCACACCTCACCCAGTCCCATATACCAAAAAGCCCCAGGGAGAGGAAAGAGGAGGCACTCCCTTAAAGACGGTATCTCCCATGTATTTATTTTGGTAAGGACTTTATTAGCAGTGCGCGGGTGGGAATGCTGGTTGCGGAGGCATGAGTTTCAGCTCACTCTACTTCAAGCCTTCTCTTAGCTCCCGGTGAGACAGTGTGGCTTGCTGGTTAGGATCTGACTTTAGAATTGGACAGACCTGTCTCATTACTCACTACCTGTGTGATCTTGGGCAAATGACTACCTCTCTGTGCCTTCATTTCCTTGGCTGTAAAATGGGGAGAACCAGAGTACATTCCCCAGAGGGTTTTTGTGAGGATTAAATGATATGGGGAAACTGAGACCTAGAGAGCAGCCGAAGGGAAGTCTCTCCTTTCTGTTCTCCCCAGCTACTCAGACAGCATAAGCCCACCGTCTCCATACATGTCAGACCCTCTACTCTCCACACACCTTTTCACATGTACACCTTACACGTTCTCACCTCCACCTCCATTCTTCCTCCTGGTATCCCCTCCACCAGACTGCCGTTTCCTTCCTCTCTATCTATGCAAATCCTACCCATCCTTCTAGGCTAATATGCCTCCACCTCCAGGAAGCTTTCCCTGATCCAGAAGTGACCTCTTTGCCCCTGCATCTCCCCAGGGGCTCCAATCACTTTCTTCCTTGGCCAGCAGTCACAGTGGCCGCACTTTACCCCTCCTCCCCGAAGCCTGTGTTCTCCTTTTGGGCAACAGCTTCTCCTCCGCACCCCTGTGGGCATCAGAATCAGCCACATCTCCGCTCCCTACCTGTTCAGAGGGCCGGCGACGCACCCCTGGAGGTGGCCCCAGGGCCCGAATGACTCCTGGCCGGGGCTGTGGGGGGCTGTACTGGGGGTATGCCAGAGGCCTGGGGTAGCTGCTGGGTCCCAGGAAGTGAGGCTGCACCATCCACTGGAGCTCCTGGCTGCCGCTCACAGCGTTGATACTTGGCACGAGGTGGAACTTCTGAGGGATAAGAAATGGAGGGCCAAGGATGAGGTCTGTGTGGATGGAGGGGCTTCCAGTGAACAGAAGCCACACCGCCGTCCACCCTCAAGGCAAATGCTGGTTCTGAGAGACCAAAAAGAGCCCCGTTGGGCAGTCAGAGAGCCTGACTGGGTGACAAATCCCTGCTCATGAGCTGTGTGACTTTGGGCAGGTCACATAACCTCTCTGTGTCTCCATTTCCCCATCAGAGCTAATACTTATAGAATGTGAATTCCAGGCACTGTCCTAACCACTTTACAAATACTGACTCATATAATTTGCACAACAGTATCATCATTTTCAGACAGGAAAACAGTTGTCCATGGACACATAGCCAGTAAGTGGAAAGCGGGGTTTGCGCCACAAGCAGCCAGGCTCTTACCCACTCCGGCACCCTTCTGAGTCCCATCTGTGCAAAGAGGAGCATTACAGCTCCCAACCCCGAGGGTGGCTGTGAGAATCAGGTGAGAGAATGTGTGTGACAGAGCCAGGTAAGTGGCAGATGCCCTATGCACAGGGGCTGTGGTGGGCAAGAGCCATTGCTCTGGGTTCAAGCTATCCCTATTCTCATTTTAGCTCAGCCACTTACTGGCTGTGACTTTGGGCATTATTTAACATCAGCGTGCCTCAGTTTCCTCGTTTTTAATATGATCATAGATGAGGATCACATCACTTCGTTGATACTAAAAAGTACCCTTGGGTAGCTCTGAAATCATAGGTTAATTGGCAACTTGAAAAAGATTTAGTGGTACAAAATAAAGGTGGGTTTTTCAATCAATGAGGTCTTAGATTCCGGGAAATTCAGTAAATGAGGTGGAAACCTCCCAGCGCGATGTCTGGCTGCCCTGCTTGCGCTCCCGGGATTACCTGCCCCTGGGTTCGAGCCCTGGGGCTGGGCCCTGGGTGTGGGCGCCCAGTCCTCCGGGAAGCGCCTCACAAGCCCAGGCGAGTCCAGACAGCGGTGTCCCGGGCACAGCGCTGTGGGCCCAGTGGCCCAGTGACCCCAGTTCCGGGCCCGAGGAACCGCCGGCGGCATCTCCCACTCCCGAGGTTGTCGGGCCCGGGCCGCTCCGGGCCAGGAAGGGAGGGGCGCTCCGGGTGAGTCAGCCACCGTGACTCGGCCGCCGTGACTCGGCGGAACGGACGCCGCTCCTAGCGACACGTGCTCGCGGCCCCTCCGCAGGAAATGGGCACCTGCAGCCTCCCGGGTACCCCCAGCCGGCAGCGGGCGCCGTTCGATGCCGAGAGTCGGGGAAACGCGGGAGTTGCCCGCTGCACGTCCCCGCACCTCGCGGTCTCTATTGGCTCCATCCCGTCAAGGATCAAGAACCAGTCCCCCGGAGCCCACCAGGCTCCACTGCGCCGAGAAGGGGATACGGACTTGGCGATAGGGTAGAGAGGGACAGACACACAGACAGACATCCAGATGATCACAGACAGCGCCGAGGATTCCCAGTTAGTCGGGGCCAGCCTGCCGAGGATCCCGCCTCCCTCCTGCGTGGGGACTTCTCGGCCGCAGCTCAGACTCAGGTCCCGGGAATTTAGTCCGAGATGGATCAGACCCGAGATGGATGTTAGAGCTAGGATGAATCCCGAACTAAGGGGCCCCCTTCTGACGCAGATGGGACAAAATGATTAGCGGTGGCAGGAGGAAAGAAAGGAGGTAACAGAAACAGAGGGACAGTAGACAGCACACAGTGAGGGACAAGGGGGCGAGGGAGAGAGGGGACGTTCGCAGATCCTTGTTCTGCCCGCCGCGCGCGTTTCCCTGGGCTGTGGGGGGAAAGTGCCCCCGGAAAGCGGAGAATCGGCAGGATCTCCCGCCACAGCCTCCACACCCGATCCCTACTCCGGTTCCCGGCCCAGTCTCGGAGCGTGCCGCGGGGGACGACAGCGTGCCAGGCGCTGTCCACTCGCGCACCCCAGGCTTCGGATCTCTCTCACCTGCTGGCCTGTCCCCGGGGGCTGCACTGGGCCGCCGTACGCACCGCCGGCCCCGGAGCTCGGTCCGGGTTCCCCGAAGTCTCGGTACATGCCCTGGGCTGGCTGCTTCGTGGGGTCCGCGTCGGCGGCTTCGGTTCTGACTCACTCGCTCCTTGCGGAGTCTTTTCTTTTTATGAATGAAAAGTTCTCGGGCTGAACCACTTCGATTTGGGGGGTGGCGCGGGCGTTTCGCAGTGGCGCCGGTCACCTCGGGGCTCCACCTCTCCAGACGCGCCGCCTTTCGACAGTCCGCCCCGAACTGTTCGACGCCTCCTACAGTCCTTTTGCGGCCTTTTCGTGGGGGGAGAGGGACGGATTTGGCGTCCGCCAGCGGCAGGCGGGCCTGCCCCCTCTGACGTAGCTGCCCATACATGGTGCAATTTCCTCGCCGCGCCCAGGTGGAGCCGAGGATTCCCCTGCGTCTTTACGCACCTGTGAGCCGCTGGCCGCCCCGCCCGGTCTCGCTCTGTCCGGTCCCGCCCAGCCGCCGACTGCAGACTGCGAGCCGGCAGCCCCGCTCCCGGCCAGCACCCTGGAGCCCTCTCACCGCCTGGTCTGGCCTCAGTTTCTGCATCAGTCAAATGGGACGAAATAATCACGTAGCCACCCTGCCGCACGTGGGAAGTTGGAGTGAAGAATGTGAAAGGGGTCTGGAAACTGTAAAGTGGATCATAAATGTGATTGATATTACTATTATTATTTACTGGGTGCTTATTTCATGCCAGGAACGGTGCTACTGCCATCCAGGGTGAGGCCCTTCCGCTGGCATTAGGATTCAGATATTCTAAAAAGTGAATAAATGATGCCAGGGTTACAAAAATGGTGGTATATTTTAAATGTTTACAACGAACAAGTTAGTGCTTTGAGGTGCGCGCAAATACCACTCAATGTAATCGTGCTGCTCACAGGATAATTTGAGGAGCCATAACGAGTTTTAATTCAGAGCCTGGATAAGCAGTGAGCGCCTGCAGTGGGACACACTTGTCCTGTGGTCTGATAAACGCCATCGTCTTTAAATACTGTCACTGCCCTTCGGGGACTATATGGTCACCAGCTTTGTTTGGAGATTATGTCAAAGGTCTGTGTGACTGTGAGGCCAGGGCCAAAGGTCAACAACCAAAGGCCAAGAAGCCCGGAAGGTAGGTGCTATCATCATCCTTATTTTACAGATGGGGAAACTGAGGCTGAGAGGTGTTGAAATGCAGGCCACCTTGGCTCTGGGCTTCCAGTCCCAGAGCTACCATTTCTGTCTCTGTTGCCTGGGCGGGTCACCTTCCCTCTGAGTCCCAGGCTCAATGGGAATAATTGAGCCGCCCGCTGACCTCATGGGGCTGCATGGAATGAGGTCACAAATGTGAAAGTGCTTTGTAAGCTGTAAAGTGCTGTGCACTCAGAGGTGGTTACAGCCCCATGCCTCTCCCTTGCCTTTGTTCTCCATAATGCTTGTCTTTCTCTAAAAAGGAAAGAAACCAACAGCAGTTTACCAGAATGAGAAATAGAGGGGAGGGTGTGTGTGGGAGAGAGATTTCTGGTGACAGTGTGACATGTGGAAAATAACGTGTGTGCTGGAATCAGACAACTCTGGGTTCTGGGTTTGAATTCTGGTTAGGCTGCTCACCAGCTGTGTGACCTAGATGAAGCAGAAAATCTCCTGGAGCCTCTGTTTTCTCATCTGCAAAATGGAGACATAATGTTAACAACATCTCAGGGTTGTTGGGGAACAGAAATAAGATCATCGCACATGCTTAGCACAGCATGTAATAAGAACTTGACAAAGAGAAAATAAATACACATGTTAATAAAAAGCCTCGGGGTGGGGGCCCTTGAGGCTCTGGTCACATGCTAAGGCCCTCATGTAGTACACACGCACACAAGCATGCACACACACACACTAACTGGTATGTGAACTCTGGCTGAGCCTAAGCTGGATAGGTCAGAGGGACACAGGGGACCAGGTGGTGGCACATGTGAGGCCTGACATAGGTCAGCCTTGACTGCATCATCTGCCTGTTCCAGAAACACAACCCTGCCCGACTCCCTAAGCAGCCTGGGCAGTGACTGAGCGGGGGCTCAGGTCTCAGTGTGTGTGTGTGTGTGTGTGTGTGTGTGTGTGATTACAAGACTCTGAAAGTCCCTTCCCACTCTAACCGTCGCTGGAGCCACAAGGAGGTCCTTTCAGAGGCAGCACATTCCAAGCTCCTCAGTCACTGACTCCCGCCTCGTGGCTACAGAAACGTTCCTGGCCCCTGACCTCACCGGCTCCCGCCCTGGGAGGCCAGGAGACCACAGCGATTGCTTGCGGGAGTCTGGGGGCCCGGATGTCTGAGAGACCCTGGCTCTGTCGCTTGGCAGCTGTGTGAGCCTAGCTCAGTCACTTTCCCTTTCTGAGCCCTAGAGAATCCCCACCTCCTGGGGCTGCAGGGAGGCAAAAGGAGGCCATAGAAGAGTGTGCTTGGCACCCAGTAGGTGCTGTCAGTGCCCCCAGAGCGTTGGAGGTGATGTTTACATTTTTCAGTTCCCATTCACTTTTTAATTGAAGTTGACATATTTTTAAAATTGAAGTGAAATTCACATAACATGCAATTAACCATTTTAAAGCATACACTTCTGTGGAATTTTGTGCATTCATGATGTGTGCAACCACCACTTCTCTCTGGTTTTAAAACTTTTTTATCATCCCAGAAGAACACCCCATACCCATTAAGTAATCACTCCCAGCTCTTCCCTCCTCCTTTCCCCTGATAACCGCTAATCTGCTTTCTGTCTCTATGGACTCGCCTCTTCTGGGCGTTTCATAGAAATGGAATCAGCATTACGTGATTTTTTGTGTCTGGTTTCTTTCACTTAGCACAATGTTTTCCAGGCTCATCCACGTTGTAGCAGGTATCAATGCTTTGTTGCTTTTTAGAGCTGAATAATGTTCAGTTATATGTATACACCACAATTCAATTATTTATCCGTGAGTTGATGGGGTTTGTGATGTTTCCACTTTTTGGCTATTGTGAATAATGCTGCTATGGACATTTGTGAACAAGTTTTTGTGTGGACGTGTGTTTCCATTTTTCTTGTGTATGTACAGAAGAGTAGAATGCCTAGGTCACATGGTCACTCTGTTTGACCTTGTGAGGAACTGCCAGGCTGTTTTATAAAGTATTGTACCATTTTACATTCCTGCCAGCAGCGTATGAGTGGATGAGGGTTCTGATTTCTTCACATCTTCGCCAGCACATTATTTTCCATTTTTAATTTTAATTTTATTTTTTTGAGGAAGATTAGTCCTGAGCTGATGTCTGCCGCCAGTCCTCCTCTTTTTGCTGAGGAAGACTGGCCCTGAGCTGACATCCGTGCCCATCTTCCTCTACTTTATATGTGGGATGCCTACCACAGCATAGCTTGATGAGTCGTGCGTAGGTCCACACCCGGAATCCTGACAAACCCCGGGCCACCAAAGCAGAACATGTGAACTTAACCACTGCACCACTGGGCCGGCCCCTAGTTTCCATTATTTCTTTATTTCTTTATTTTAAGGTTCTTTTCATAATTGGTTTCTTCTTTTTTTTTTGAGGAAGATTAGCTCTGAGCTAACATCTACTGCCAATACTCCTCTTTTTGCTGAGGAAGACTGCACCCGGGATCCCATCCGGCAAACCCCAGGTCACAGAAGCGGAACATGCGAATTTAACCGCTGCACCACTGGGCCGGCCTCTATTTTCCATTTTTCAAATGAAAGACATCCTGGGTGTGAAGTGGTATCTCATTGTGTTTTGATTTGCATTTCCTTAATAACCGATCATGTTCCTAATGATCAATGAACATCTTTTCATATGCTTGTTGGCCATTTATATATATATGGTTTTTTTTTTGACAATTGTCTGGTCAAGTCCTTTACCCATTTGCCATTGGGCTGTTTGGTTTTTGTTGTTGTTGTTGAATTATATGAGATCTGTATATATTCTGGATCCCAAACTGTTATCAGATATATAATTTGCAGATGTTTTCTCCTTCTGTAGGTTATAATGTCCTTTGATGCACAAAGTTTTTAAAAATTTTTACGAAGTCCAATTTATCTATTTTTTCTTTTGTTGCTCATGCTTCCAGTGTCAAATGTAAGAATGCACTGCCAAATTCAAAGTCATGAACATTTACCCCTGTGTTTTCTTCTAATAGTTTTATCAGTGTCATTCTTATATTTAGGTTATTGACTAAACTGAAGTTTAATGTACATACAATAAAATGCATTCATCCAGAATGTTCGGCTCAATGACTGTTTACATGTGTGTAAACCCATGCTCCAGCCTCCCGCCCGGATCAAGACAGGGGACATTTCCAGCAGCTCAGAAGCCTCCTTGCGCCCCCTCCCAGTCACTACTCCCTACCCATAGGTAGCCACTGTTCTGACTTCTGGCATCAAAGATCCGTCTGGCCTGTTCTTGAACTTCATGTAAATGGGACTATGCGACCATGTAATTTGTACTCTTTTGGGTCTGGCTTCTTTTACTCAACATGTCTGAGGAATTTGTCTGCATTGTTGGGTGAAGCAGTAACTTGGTCTTTCCTATGGCTGAGTAGCATTCCATTGCATGAATATTCCACAGTCACTGGCTCCATTCTCCTGCTGGTGACACCGGGGACTCTTCCAGTTTGGGGCTATTCTGAATAGGGCTTAGTGAGCATTCATTTCTCTGGGCTGTGTGCCCAGGGATGGAATCGTTGGGCCATGGGGTACACACAGGTTTAACTTTAATTCATTCTCTCCAATAGTCCTCCAAAGTGGTTGTGGCACTTCGCATCCTACCAGCAATGGGTGAGAGTTCCGATCACCCCACACCTGGAGGTGACCTTTTGGTTCACATCCACAAGCCTTTCTTTCCCTTGGTCCTGGCCCCATCTCTCTCTCCTGGACCTTCTCCACAGCCTCCAGTTCAGCCCCCTCCTCTCCATTCCCACCCAGCAGCCTGAGGGGTTTAAAAAATCCTGACAATGTTCACAGAGGAATCTTTAAAAATTCTCACCGTTTCACCCTCAGACTTGGACCCTTCTGATCTGTGGCACCTTTTGAATTACTACAGCGGAGGGCGTGAGGCCTGGGAAGGGGGATGCTTGATGTACCCTATGTTCTTTTAGGTTGCATGTCAATTGTGGGGCTTGGAGGGCCAAGAGGGCAAATAGTGGCTCATCCTTATTGACTCTTATGAACCAGCCATGGTTCAAAGTAATTTGTTAGTCCTCACAACAATCCTGTAGAGATAGACAATAGTATTATACACATTTTACAGATTGGGGAATAGAGGCACAGAGAAATTAAGCAAGATGCTAAAAGCCACACAGCAAGGAAATAGTGGAGCCAGGATTTGAACCTAAGCAGTCAGTCTCCAGAGCCTGGCTCCTCACTGCCTTGTTAGTCTGTCCCTCAAAAGTGGCCTTAACAAGGCATTCAAGGTCCTTCCAGACCTGGGCCACCTGCTCAGGCTCCTCCCTCATCAGCACCCAGTTACTGTCTCTGCTCCAGGCTCACTGCTGGACTGAACTTCTCACCTTCGCACAGGCTGTTCCCTCTGTCCAGGATGCCCTTCCTCATCCCCTCACCTGGCCAGCTCACCCTCATCCTGCAGGTCTCAGTTTTCCCCTGCTTCCTCAGGAGGCCTTCAGTGAGTCCCTAACCTGGGTCAAACCCCTCATGCAATGCAGTCCCATAACACTATGCAGGGTATTACGGTTTTTTAAAAACCTGCTCAGAATAATTTTTAAAGATTTTGAGTTTGGGGGAAATTTTATACATATGTATAGTGTGGAGAAGAAATTATTTTGAAACTTGATTTTTATTTTTTGCTTTGCCTTATATTTTAAAAATTGCCATTGCATTTCTTTTTTGACTAGGTAGTATTTTGCCTCAAGATCTAGAAGTTTCGTAAGGGCATGCAGTGAAAAGCCCGTCTCTCTATTGTAAGCGGTTTCTTATGTATCTTCTTACCCAGAGGAGCCTGCTCCACATCCTGTTTTGCTCCTTCCTTTTCTGTTTTCTTATATCTTGGCAAACGTTTCACTGAGTAGATGGAGATTTGTCCCATTTCTTTAAAAATCTACTGCGTGGAGGTATATTTTACGTTCAAAAAACTTCACATTTTTTCAACGTAGTGGTCATGTGTTTGACCATTATGTACACCCACATAAGCACGTTCCAATCAAGATACAGGACACTTCCATCCGCCAGAAAGTCCTCTCCCACCCCTTTGCAGTCAACCCCCCTACCCGAGGACGTCACTTATCTCAGCTCTATTGCCACCGATCAATTTCGTCTCTTCTGGGATCTCACCTCAGCGCAATCATACAGTATGTCCCCTTTTGCGTCTGGCTTCTATCTCTCACCATTACGCCCGTGAGAGTCACCCAGGTTGTGTGTAGCAGTAGTGCACTCTTTTTGATTGTGAGTTGAGTCCCCTTGTGTGATGGACAAGTTTCTTTATCAATTCTTCTGAATTAACTGAATTAACAGTTGAATGGAGCCAGCTGTGGGGGACTAGGGACAATTAAAGACTTCGTCTTGGCCCTAAGGCGCTTACAGCCCAGAGAGATGACCAGACACTGAGGAAAACAGCGCCAGTGATAGGTAGAGGGTGCTGGGGGCAGGAGCTGGAGAGCACCCGGGGGTGTTATAGGAGCCCCTGGGAAGGAAGGATTCTTTTCCACTGGGATGGGCGGGGAGCTTCCAGGCAGAGGAGTATTTGAGGTTGGGGGAGACGTTTCTGGGGTTGGAGTCAGTGGGCACAAAGCCTGGGGGTGGGGGGACCTCAGTCCCTGTGGTCCAGGGCACGTGGTGGAAAGTGGGTTGGCAGCGGGCGCTGGAAGGGTGGGCTGAGTGAAGCCTAAGCCAGGGCCCTTGAATGCCAGGCTGAGGAGCTTGACTTGGGCTGGGGGCCAAGGGGACCCCTGAGTGGTGTTTGAACAGGGAAGTGACCTGTGCTCAGTTTACTGAGGCCGGAGTCTGAGGAGGAGGGAGCTGGAGTCCCTTTGGGCAGGTCTTCTGGGGCTGGCCAATCAGGCCCTGGGGGCAGAGGGAGAAGTTTGGGCTGCGAAGGGGATGGGGTGAGAGGGGGGCTGGGCTGCTGCTCCCAGGGCCTGCGTATCACCCTCTCCACTCCCCAGATGCCACTGAGCACCCCACCCCGCACGCTTCTCTGTCTGCTGTCCTTTGAGCCTCACAGCACCCTCCTCTGATGGCAGTCCTGTCCCCATGAGGCAGATGAGGACCCTGAGGCTCCCTCTCTGGGTATCCCCTCCCCTACCCCCAGCCAGTGTCCTCTCCAGCCCAGGGCATCCAGGAGAGGATCAAAGACATGGTCCCAGCCCTGGCTGCATCTTTGATTTGTTATGTGACCTCAGGCCAGTCCGTTTCTCTCTGGGAGCATCAGTTTCCCTTTCTTGCAGATTACATGCTGGAATCCCTAAAAGCAGAGGTTTCAGTGAAGATCTACCGGGGGGAGGGGCGGGGAGACCATTGGGCCGCCCACCCCTGCTCCAACCAGCACAGCTGGAGGAGGCAGTCTGGAGAACAACATGAGTTCTGGAGTCCCATGGTCTGGATTTACGTCCCAGCTCAGCCACTTCCCGGCTGTGTGACCTGGGCCATTCCTGTAACTTCTTCATGCCCCCATTTGTGAAAGGGATGTGACTGGCTGTACTTTCTTTTCAGGATTGTTGGGGAAATAAATGAGATAAGGTGTGTATGGTACTCAGCACAGGGACTGGCACAGTAAGAGATTCATAAATGTAGTAGAATTTTCTTGCCATTACGTTTTGTGCCATGTGGACCATTTCCTCTGAATGGAGGGCATCAAGGACTCTGCTATTGGTACCCAGGATGGCTCTGTCAGCTCAGCCCAGACCCTTAAGTTTCTTGGAGCAGACCCAGGCCCAGGGCAGTTGGGGCCTGTCACTGTCCTAGACCTGAGGCTTACCCCCACCCCCGGGCTTCTAGGTGCCAGCTCCTGCTCTGGGCCAGGAGGGCGATGAAGTGTTCATCCTGGGATGAAAGGCTGGCGGGCCTGGGCTGGGCCAATAAACAACCCCACCCTCGCTGGGAGGACCTCCGGGCACCGTGTAAACTGAGTCATGGGGGGCGAGGGGGTGAGTCATGGAGCCTGTGAGTGGGAGCCAGATGCGGCAGAGCTGGCCTGTGTGGGGCCCTTGGCTATGCCTCACGGAGCCACAACTCTCAGCTCCCCTCCAACCCCAGGCAGGCCCCTGGCCAGGGCAGAGGGAGCAGGGCCGGCCCAGGCTTGCTGAGGGGCAGGGGCGTGGAGGCTGGACTCCCAGTGTGCATGCGTGTGCCTGTGTGTGCGTGCGCGAGTGTGTGTGCAGTGTTGGGAGGGGGGTTGGCAGACAGGAAAGAGAAGCTCTGACTCGGGAGGGAGGAAAGGATTGGGGTTTGGAAGGAAGTCAAAGCCCTGGAGAGGAAGATTTTGGCGGGAATGCTTCACTGCCCTCTCCTGGCCTCTGTGGGTTCCAAGGATTCCACTTCCACCCCCTCCTCCCCAAACCAATTTAGACTTCACCCCAGGGAGGCCTCTGCCGCCAGGGGCCAGAGCTGCTCAGGGACCAGGGATGAGCTCCCTGCCACAGCAGTGCATGCAAGCGGTCTTGGGAGTTGTGGAGGCTGCTGGAGCAGTTCTAGCCTTGACCGTGGCCAACTTAACCTCTTTCTGCTGCCATTGCCTCCTCAGGAACATGAGTGCTGTGAGGACCAAAATGAGTTAATGCATATGAACTGCTTAGAGTAGAGCCTGGCGCGGAGTAGGTCTGTGTACAGGTTTGCTCTTACTGAATTCAGTTTTCTCATCTAAAAATTGGGTGATGGGAGCACGCCTGAGGTGCCCCGTGTCCAGCGGTCTCTGGTTCCAGTCTCCGGAGTTGTTCCCTGGGAAGCTGCCCTCGATGTCCTGCCACCCTGCCCGACTCGATGCCTCTGTCCAGCCTTGGGGGTTTCATGCCCTGCCAGGAGGCTGGGAATCGGGGGAAGATTTGGTGGTTTTTCTGGGCCGGTGCCTTCAGGTTACTCCTCGGTGTCTGGGGGACGCACGTCAGAGCAGTGGGGAGTTTCCCTCCGAGGATGAATCAGCCGTGTGACCCAAGGCTCGTCCCTGCCAGGGCCCCTCCCATCTGGCGGGAGTAGGGTGCAGTTGCCCTGCTGGGAAAATCCCCAAAAGCTCGCCAAAGCCCCGCCAGCCGGCCAAAGCTTTCTCCTGACTTCGCTGTTTCCTGCCCTCCCTGTTCAGCCCCGAGCCCCAGCTGGAATCAGGGGTCGTCAGGCAGAGACTCTCCAGACTCCCCAGGAAGCCCCTGCCGAGCCCCCCCCCCCCCGGTTTGGGGGTTTGCAGCGCACACAAGTGGGAGGAGGTGTTGGAGGGGGTGTCTCCCGTCTCCTTTCCCCAGCCTCAGTCACCCTTCCTGTGGTTTTACAAAAGGGAGCAGAGCACAGGGGCTTGTCCAGACTACCCAGCCCAGCCCACCCTGCGCCAGGGCTGCATCCTTACTCCCGTGTGAGAAGGGCCCAGCCAGACAGGGGAGAATCCCCTGCTAGCCGGGGGAGGGGGTGGGTCTTGGGGAGCCTTTGGCCTGGCGGGGGAGCAGTCCCCCCCATAGGCCTGGGAGATCCTTCCAGTCCAGGTAGGCTTAGTCACTGTACTCTCTGAGCCTCAGTTTCTCCATCAGTAAAATGGGAATCTTAGTCTTGGCCCAGCCTCTCTCGTAGGCAGTTGGACCCAACCTGTGTGCTTTACAGATCAGATCCTAAGTCCTTGCTGGGTCTCACCTATCTTTGCAGCTCCCCACCCCAACAACACCTTCATGCAGGGTGAGCTCAATAAGGCATCAGGTACTCTGGAGTCAGAGAACCTGGATTTAAATTTTGGCTCTGCCACTTATAGCTTTGTACTCTTAAACCAATTACTAAGCTTCTTTAGGCCTCAGTTTTGTCTTCTGCAAGTGGCAATAACAGAGTCAGGTGAGGCTTAGCTGAGATAATGTAGGTGAGCACCTAGCGCAGTGCCTGGCTCTGGTCATGAACAGAAGGAGGAGAGTGAGGCCCAGGGACAGAGTGACTTTCATTCAGTCACTCGTTTCTTCAATAACATTGATTTATCACTCATGCTAGGCCAGGTCCTTTGCTGGAAGCTGAGGACACCTGGAGGATAAAGCACAGCCCTGTCCTTGAGGGGCCCCAGATACACAGATGAGAGCCATAGGTGGGTGGGTGTTACGGGAGCCTAGGGGGAGGATGGATGGGGAGGAACCTCTGAGAGGATGACACCTGAGCCGGTGCGTCTGAGACGTGGAGTCAGCCGGGTGAGGGTCAGGCACACCAAGCAGAGGCAACAGCATGAGCAAAGGCACGAAAGTGACAAAGGCCAGCATGCGTGCAAGAAAACCACAGGCAGGTCCTGATTCTGGAACAAGAAGTGTGAAGCAGGGAGTGGAGGAGATGGGGCCCGAAGGACTGGCAGGGCCTGGATTTGAGCATTCATTCATTCGTTCATTCATTTAATAGCGTACGGAGAAGTGGCTCCAGCCAAGCACTGTGCCGGGCTCTGGCGACAGGGCTGAGATCCAGACATTGTTCCTGTCTTCACTGAGCCCACATGGGCATGTGGCTCAGGGGCCAGCGGGAGACAGACATGGATCAAACATTCACGTAAGTAATCTCCCATCCTTGCTGCACAGCAGGTGTTCAGGCAGAAGGAATGGCCTGAGGCCCAGGGCTGCGTGCCAGGGGGTGAAGGAAGTGCCAGTTGCCTCCCTTGGGGCGATCATGGGCAGAAAGGGGCGCCTGCGGGAAGCCGGGGCAGTTAGGGGGGTGGGCTGGGTGGTGGCCAGCTCAGGAGTGTGGACTCTATGGCAGGCTGTGGGGAGCCACAGAAGGCTTTGAGTAGGAGAGGGGCACAGGCAGCTCCACAGGAGAGCTGACTGTGGGGGGACGAGGGTAGGGGGAGGAAGTGGGAACGGAACGGCGCAGGGCACGCAAGGGCAATGGTCTAGGAGAGAGACAGTGAACGGGCTAAAGCAGGGCCCTGAGGCTGGAGAAGGGATGAGCGTGTGAAATGTTTAGCTATGGAAGCACCAGGTGGTGTTGATAGCACTTGGACATCTTTGGGGGACCCATGAGGGCCTGGCCATGGCCCCCCCCAAGCCTTGGTCCACTATGGTCAAGCGCAGAGCAGAGGTGAGGGAGGCAGGGCACCAGGCTCCAGGAGGAGACCACCCATCTCTGGGGACTTCCCAGGGCTGGGCCTAGGGGGACTCAGTCCTGGGGAAGCTTGGGGTGGGGAGGAAGCTGGGGAGGGGGCTGAGGCAGCATCTCATGACTCACCCACTTCCACCCAGTCAGCCCATTGGCATCTCCGCTCCCCTGCTCCAAATTCCAATTTGGTGAGGCTGCTGGAGGATGAGTCAGCTCCAGCGCGGCACGAGAGCAGCATCCCAAGGGGCTCCCTGCCAGACACCCTGGCCTCCAATCAAGGCCAGGGCCAGCCGCGGGGTCAGGGGGTGCCGAGCCAGGCTCTGAGGCTGCAGTAGCCTCAGCAGAGCAGGGTGACCCAGTGAGATCACGTGAGGGAACGTGCCTGGTGGGTTGTAAAGAGCTCCCTGTGGGTGAGGCCAAGGACCACACTCTGCCTGAGGAGGCAGGGACCGGGGGCAAGTCCCAGCTCTGCCTGACTCACTGCACGACCCTGAGAGAATTCCCTTCCCCTCTTGGCCTCAATCTCCTGGACCACAGAATGGGACCAACATCTCCTTCTAAACAGGTTGTGATTAAATAGTGCATATGTAAGTGCTTTGCAAACTGTCCTGTGTCCCCTGTGATGGTCAGGGTGGTAGGAAAGGTGAGTAAAAACAGGAGGGCTTCCAGGGCCACTTATGGTTGTGCAGGTTGTTCACTGCACAAGGATGTCCAGCCTAGGTTGCTGAGATCCAGCCCATCCTCTGCACACCCAGACCACGTGCCCTGGCATAGAATCGCCAGGACCAAGCGGGTATTTTTCTCTAATGGGCACCAACACACCCGGTGGGTTAGTAGTGACCCCTTGGATGTTGCTGGGCCAAGCTCCTGGATTTATGGGAAATCACTGAGAAACGGATTCTGATTCTTGAGAGGGAGGGAAACAGGGCTGGCTTCGCAGAGGCTCTCAGCTAAGTTCCCAGTCTTGGCAGGGAGGAGTATCTTATCACCGGGGGCAGTTAGCGGGGGCCCAGTCAGAGCAGAGGGGCCGTCTCTCCTGGCCCTGCCTCTCTCCAGCAACCAAAGCAAGTGACCATCAAGACAGTAGTTTAAAAAACACTCAAGACACAGACCCAAGCTGGGTTTTATTGAAATGCCAGGAACAGGCACATGACAAGGGAGTGAAGGAAGGGAGGAAGGTGGTTCAGGCTGTGAGGGGGCAGGGAGGGACAGGCCCCATGTCCATGGCCCTGGCATCCTCTCTCTTTGCCAGGGGCTGAGTGAGCACAATCATGCCCTCAGGAAAATGGCATGCTCAGGCCCGCAGGGCCTCTGCCCCTGGACTGCGAAGGCTCCAAGCAGAGGGACTGGAAGCACTAAGTTTTCTCTCTTGTGAGGGAGGAAGAGAAGGGGAGGATGCAGAAGGGGGGAGGTACAGCCAGGGATGAGGGCGGCCAAGGGAGGCTCTCCTCCTGGCTGTCTGCACCCAGCCTGTGGTCCTGGATGGCAGAGGGGAGCAGCAGCGAAGACAGAGGCTGAGGGTCCGGCCCTCAGGGAGCCAGCGCCTCCAGCCGGTGGGGACTTGAGTCAGCCCTGAACAGAGGGCAGAAGTTCAAGGGGATTGAAGATGCAGGCAGTTCCCGAGTGACCTGGGCCCCAAAGGTGGGGGACTTGGCCTCCTTGGGACAAGGAAGACGGGAGGATCCATCCCTGGCAGGAAGGGCAGAGAGTGGTCTCCCTCACTTGGCCCCACTAGGTCAGTTCCACATTGTTGGCACGGTCCAGCACACGAGAGCCGCGGGCACTGCCCCCTAGCTGGAAACGGCTCTCATAGAGCGTGGGGCAGAGGTGCCAGCGGTTGGCCCGGTAGATGCCCAGGTAGGTGTAGACGTCAGGCTTGTAGGTGAGCAGGCACTTAATGCCCGCTGCACGGATGGCTGCATCGGCCTCCAGTACACCCAAGCGGTCCGTGAAGTCATCTGTGTAAACACAGATGACCTGGCGCCCACCCTCCCTGGCCCGTGGGCTCACCTTGGCCACCTGCAGCCGGCCCTCAACCACGGCCCGAGCAATGCCAGCCCAGGCGTGGTCCAGCTTGAAGCCAGGTGTCAGGTGCATCAGCCACTTGCCCGAGAGCACGTGGTGGGTGATGGCCAGCTGGCGCAGGGTACCCGGTGTGACAGGCCGCCCGCTGGTCTGCAGAGCTTCCCAAGCTGCCTGCAGGCCCTGCACGTCGCCCGAGTTGGGGATATAGCCCTGCCCATATGCTGCAATCCAGCCCACGGGCTCCGAGTTGGGCGAGCCGGGGTCGCCATAGCGGGTAACTTGGGATGGCGGGTACTTGGCCAACCAGGCATCCAGCTCCGAGGCAGGTGTAGTGCGGGCATCAAACACCAACCAGGGGTCCATGTCAGCTGCCATGGCCTCCGCGGCCAGGTGCTCAGCAGTGAAGCCATCCTCGCGGCCGCCTGGGGAGTCCTCCTCCTCCAGCTCCTCACCTGGCTCCATCCTGCTATGAGGGAACCGAATTAGGGCAGGTCCAAGGCACATCCACAGCTTGCTGGGCCCTAGCGGGTGCCGGGCACTAAACTAATCTGTGTGGCAGTGGGCAAGACGGAATGTTGCCATTCCTCTGTTGCTTCATCTTTAAAATGGCTAGCAGCTGTTCCTGCCTCGTAGCGCCGTTGACAATTAAATGCCTGAGGTGGAACAGGTGCTACGTAAGGGTCGTTGCTAACGTTATTCCTACTCTCCCTGACTTACAGACAGGAAACTGAAGCTCACAGAGATGGGACTTACCCAAGGTCACACCTGCAGTGAGTGACAGGGCCGTAACGTGCATTCAGGTGCGGGAGCCGCCGGCCCAGCCACACCTCCCGGCCCTGCCAGTCACTGGGTCCGCAAGCGTCGGCATTTAATGGAGGGAGGCAACGAGGCGCACGGTCGCGCAGCACTGGGGCAGGCCCTGCAGGGCCCGGCCTCCCGGGCGGGCGTCATCGGGCCCACTCAAAACCCAGGACACTGAGGCCCAGAGAGGGCTGTGACGGGTCCGGGGCCAGTGGGGCGGTGCCCGGACTCGAACCCGGGCTCGTGGGAGCCTGCGGGAGGGCCAGCCTCCGGCCCGCCGCGCCCGCCGCCATTAGCGCCCACGGCCCGAGCGGCGCCCCCGCCCGGCCCTGCCCGCTCCCGCCGCCCAGCCGTCACCTCCGGCCTTCGCTGCGCTCGGCGCCAGCCCAGCCCCGGGCCCGGCTCCGCTCCTGCCGGGGCTCCGCGCCGCCGCCGCCGCGCCCCGCCCCCGCCACGGCTGCCGCCGCCGCCGCCATCTTAGCGCCTCGCCGCCTCAACAACAACTTTATAGACAAGCGCAGCGCGGGGCGGGGCCCCCGGGCCGGATCGGCCGCGCCGCGGGGCGGGGCCGGCGAGGGAAGGGGCGGGGCAGGGCGGGGCTGACCCCGGGGCGGGGCCTTTGGGGAACTCGGGGAGGGGCGGGCCTGCGGGGGCGGGGCTAACGTCCGCTCCTCGGGCCTTGGGGGCGGGCGGGAGTGGCGGTCCTGTCCCGGGCCGACGCGCACCGCCCGGGAGGCTCGAAGGGGAGGGCACTCGGGCCGTGCGGGCGGCGTCCTGACTGGCGGCGCTAGGACCCCGTGGGGAGCGGCGGGGGCGGAGCGGGCGGCGCCAGGACCCGGGGGAACCGCGGCGGGCGGGCGGCGAGCAGGCCCGGGGGCCGGGAGGCTGCGGGCGGCGGCGCTGGGCCCGGCGCGGCGAAAGGGTCCCCGAGATGCCGAGCAAGAAGAAGAAGTACAACGCCCGGTTCCCGCCGGTGAGCACGTGGCCGGGCCCGGGAGGAGCCGCCCGGCCCTACGGGAGGCTGGGGCCCAGGCCCCGCTGGGGGGGCGGGCGCTTCGCGGTGTTCGGGGGCCCGGACGCCCCGCCCCCTTCCGTGCCCTCTCGGCGTCCGTGCCCCCCGCCCCCTTCCCCCCGGGATACCCGCCTTGTTCTCCCCCAGCGCCCCTTTCTGGGATGGAGGCCACGGGGTCCGAGCTCTCTGCCCCATTCCCAGGCGCGGATCAAGAAGATCATGCAGACGGACGAAGAGATTGGGAAGGTGGCGGCGGCTGTGCCTGTCATCATCTGTATCCTGTCGGGGGCTGGTCAGGTTGAGGGCCGTGGAGGAGGGAGGCAGCCTGGGGTCGCTTGTGTGGGCTGGGGACCCCCTACCTGCGTTCTCCTTGACACCTCTCAGCCCGGGCGCTCGAGCTATTCCTGGAGTCGCTATTGAAGAAGGCCTGCCAGGTGACCCAGTCCCGAAATGCTAAGACCATGACCACATCCCACCTGTGAGTGTTTGCCGAGCTGGGAGGGCTGGGAGGGCTGGGTGAGGCCCCGCCCCAGAAGTTCACACACTTAGAGGAGGCAGTGTCCTGATAGTGAGGGGGGCAGGAGGCTGCTGGGAGACCAGCAAGGCCTCAGAAACTGGTGGGTTTGAACTCGGGGAGGAGGGGGTGGGTGTTCCAGCAAAGCGAGGAGGTTGGGTGCCAGAGGTGGCGTGGAGGTTTTCCAGGCTCCATTCTCCTGACATCCAGAGCCTCTTACTGTCCCTTGCTGAGGGCCCAGACATCTGGGCCCCACCTGAGTGCCGTCCCCTCCCCATCTCTTCCAGGAAGCAGTGCATTGAGCTGGAGCAGCAGTTTGACTTCTTGAAGGATTTGGTGGCTTCCGTCCCTGACATGCAGGGGGATGGGGAAGACAACCACGTGGATGGGGACAAGGGTGCCCGCAGGTGGGGCACCAGGGCCAGTGTCCAGGTGGAGAAGGCCAAGGCCACTGGGGTTGGGGGTGGCTGGGGGGTGGCGAAGGAGGGGAGTGACCTCTGGACAGATGGACTCTACCTTCCCGAAGGGGCCGGAAGTCTGGCAGCGGTGGTCGGAAGAACGGTGGGATGGGAAGCAAAGGCAAGGACAAGAAGCTGTCAGGGACAGACTCGGAGCAGGAGGTTAGTGAGGCCCCTAGCCCTCGGTTCTGTCCTGTGGGGTGCAGAGGGCAGGCTTGTGTCAGGCCAAGCTGGCTGCAGCCTTGGTCCCATCCTCACCTGTGATGTCTTTGTACCTCGCTTTCGTTGTTTGTGAATTGGGGTGATGGAGGTCTTCATCCTGCCTCTGCTATTCCCAGAGGTCTAGGCTTTTCACTGATGGGCCCGTGCCTTTCTTGTCACCTCTGACCCCTACCTTGCTCCTAGGATGAGTCTGAGGACACAGACACCGACGGGGAAGAGGAGACACCGCAGGCTGCACCCCAGGCCAGCCACCCCCCTGCCCACTTTCAGAGGTAAGCAGCTTGGTGGTGCCAGGAAAGGGCCAGCAGACTCCCCAAGGCTGACTTGTCCCTCCCGGCCTCCATGGCCTCTGGGTTCTGTTGGTTGTGGCGGATTTGGGGCATGGGATGGGAGAAACTGGGGAGGGCTTAAAGACAGAAGACTGTGTTCTCAGAAGGTCCCTTCTACCCCTGGGTGGGGCAATGGATGCGGCCTGGGCAGGGGCTGTGTGACCTGCTCTGGGCCCTTCCATTCTCTGGGCTTGGCTTCCTGTTGGTACCGAGGGCTGTGGGCTCCATGCTGCCTATGGGGGTGGGGGGGGTGGCTCAGTGGGCAGGAATGGGCAGTGGCCTGACCTTCCTCTCCTGCCTTCTGCCCTGCAGCCCCCCGACACCCTTCATTCCCTTTGCCTCAACTCTGCCTCTGCCCCCAGCGCCCCCGGGCCCCTCAGCACCTGATGCAGAGGATGAAGAAGATTATGACTCCTAGCGCCCTCTGCCCCCCAGGCCACACCCCCTTTTAGTTGGTTTTAGTTGCTCTGGGGGGAGGAGAGAAAATAGAATTGTTCTTAAATTTATTAAAAAAATAATAATAAAAGGGAATGCCAGTGTCTGTCCCAGCCTCTGTCCAGGGCTTTGTGGCCACCTTGCCATGTATCTACCTGCCTTCCCCACACTGAGCTGGGGCCAGGAGTGGTGGTGGGCCAAGCAGCCACTGAGTGAAGGGAGGGGCTGGAGGCCACAGTTCTGCCAGGGCAGGACCAGGGGTGCTGATAGAAGGAAGGTGGGCAGAGTGGTGGAGGGCCTGAGCCAGCAGGTCCCGGTTATGCTGGGAGACAACCTGTGTCATTGTGTTCTGTGACCGTGGGCAGGTTCCTAGCCTTCTCTGAGCAGCCTCCTCTTGTCTTTCTGATGAAGACCATTCTGCCCACGTTGGGCTGATGCAAAGGGACAGATGGGACAGGTAACAGGAACAGATCTTGAAGACTAGAACTCGGGCCAGGTGCCATGAAGGGCATGTGCGAAGGGGCATTGGAAGCAGAGGTAGGCGGGATTGTAGAGGGCCTCAAAAGCCAGCTTGTGAGAGGGCAGTGACACAGCTGGTCACTCCACACCCATTTCTGAGCAGACCCCAGAGCTGCGGTGTCCACAAGGCAGACGTGTCTTCAGGGAGCAGTGGCGGTGAGGCTGGGCAGGCAACACGGACAGCAGGGGCCAGACTTGAGTCTGTTGGCAGTAGGCTCAAGAGTGCTGCTGACTGACGGGATGCGGGGCCGAGAGGGAGGGAATCCTCAAGGACTCCCGGGTTTCTTTCTGCAGCTCCTTGGGCAGAGGTGGGGGCCCTTTTCCGGCTGGGGGGACACAGGCGGAAGGGCAGGACTGAGAAGGTCACAGGTCTGGCTGTGGTGAATTTCAGGAGAGGTGTGGAGTGGGCACTTGCGTGTAGAGACAGATGTGTGAACCTTGAGAGTAGGTGACCTTGCCCAGGGGAGAGAGCAGGGGACTGCCGTGGACCATAAAGGAGACTGAAGAACGGCCAGACCCAGGGCCCCAGGGCCACTGGTGGTGCCCCCCGGGGTGTCTGGGACGAGAGAGTTCAGCTGTGGAACGTGTGGCACCTCGTGGGCTTTAGGGCAGCCTTCGCCAGAACAGCTTCAGGTGGTGGCTATTGACAGGCGGGGAGGGCGGAGGTGAGAAACCCTGAGGTGAGCGGAAGTGCGCTCAGAGCCGCGAAGTGGAGGCGAGGGAGCAGCGGCTCAGAGTGGCTCAGAGTGAGGATGAAGGAAGGCTTCGTGTTTGTTTTTTAAGATGGCAGGAATCAAAGCTTGTAACGAAGGAGGGACAGAAGTGGGCAACTGATGGAGTGAGGTGAGGTTGCCTGAAGCCAGCCCCACCCTGAGGGCCGCGAGTGGGTTTTCCTGGGGGAGATTCAGGTACTCAGTTTTCCTTTGATGGGGTCTGGCTTCTCTGTGAACTAGGAGGTGGGCTGGCAGGCATGGGTGGGCCCTGGAGCCTGGAGCACGTGGGTCCTATCTGCCTCCCCTCCATGCCCCCTCTGGCTGTGGTGCCCCTGCCTTTTGGGGAATCATGTCTCCTCTGCTCAACCTGTGGCGTGGGCAGCTGACCCCACTCCCTGGGGTTGATGGGCCAGAACATGGTATCAGCCTGGCCAGTCACAGCACTGCCCGCTGTGGTCACCCTAGCTGACCAATGGGCCAACCCGGCTGAGCCCTGGGACTTCAGGTGCGATCTCTGGGGAGGGGTTTTGACAAGATCCCTGGCTTTCCCGTGGCCTGGGCAGCAGCAGAGGACCTCTCAGGAGTCCAAGTGAGGATGATGGTGGCCACGCTGGGGTAGCAAAGCTGGCGGGATCTTGGCCAGGTGCAGTGGAGGCCACATCCCGCCCCGAGGCGTGATCCTGATGGCGAACAAAGCCAGCACAGCAGAGCCGGGGGCCTCAGAGGCCCAGATTTCTGGTGACATCGGAACACCTGGACCTGGTCTTACCAGAAGCCTGTACGCCTTGGACTTCTTGGTCATGTGAGCCAATAAACACCTTTCCCCAAGAAGCCAGTTGGGTTTCTGTCACTGGTCACTGAGGAGCTCTGGCTGACAGGGACCGTGAATGGGAGGGCTTCCTGTCGGCCCAGGAGTGAGAGCGGTTTTCTTTAGCAGCAAGTTGGGCACAGTCCCAGGGAAGGGGGCCACCTGGCTCCACGGAGCTGAGGGTGTGCTGAGTGGGGGTGAGGAGTGGGAGAGGGAGAGGCCCTGGGAGCCAGTGGCTGGGGTCTGTCCAAAGGGTGACATCCTGAACTGGGAGGGTTCAGAGAGACAAAGCTGGGTGACGACTGGGGAAGGCCAGGAGGCTGGGGTGCAGGGAGCAGTCCCCTTCAGCTAGGCAGAGGCTCGCGAGGCAGAGGTGGGGGTGGGACATGCCCTGGAGGCCCTGGCCGGAGCCTCTGCACTCTTGGCCCACTGGTTCAGCCTCGGCAGAGTGCTTACAAGTGGAACCTCTGGAGCCAGACCCCGGGTTCAAATCCTAGCTTCTGCACGTATGGACCTCAGACAAGTTCTGTAGCTTCTCTGTGTCTCAGTTTCTTCATCTGTAAATAGGGCTAGTTATTACTCGTGTTAGTTATACATGCTACGCTGTATGTACTAGTTGTACCTTAGGGCAAAGGGCTGATGTAAAACTCAAATTGTGTAGGCTCAAGTACAATGGAAGTTTCTTTCTTGCTCACAAAAAGTTTATAATGGGACTCATCTGATCAGTGGGTGGCGCTTCTACAAGAGGGACCTCAGGCGCCAGGCTCCTTGCATCTTGTGGCCCCACTATCCTCAGCCCATGACTTTCAAGGTCACTGAGGAGGGGGAAAGCTCAGAGCATGTGGAGGTTTTTCTGGGCCAGGACTGCAAGTGGCCCCATTGTCTTTGTTCACCTCCTACTGGAACCGTCACAGGTTCCCCCTGAGGGATGCTGGGGAAGGTGGCCTAGCCAACCTGGAGGACCGACCAGCCAGTTTCAGCCATGGGACCTCACAGCCTGTTAGGAAGGGCCTGATGCAGCATCTGATGAGTGGTAAGGGTGCAGCCTCCTGAGTCAGAGGGCAGGGGCCCTGGGGAGACAGTGCTCCTTGCTGGGCCAGGCCACTGGGTGCCTCCTAGGAGTCAGGAAAGATGGCTCTGCCCTGCCTGCGGGCACCCCATCTTCAGAGCTCTACCTGGGCACCAGATGGTTTTCTTTCTTCTCTATCCATTGGGGAGCCTTGAGCCTTGGGCCAGGTCCTATCTGAATGCCTCAGTTGTACCCTGGGGTGTTAGTGTGACCAGTGGGTGGAATGGGAAGCAGCTTCTGAAACCAGCATAGCAGCCAGAGACCGAGACCCTCGGGTGAAGGGTATGGGCCCACCCATCCCTGCCAAGTGAAGAGTGTCCCTCCACAGCCCACCTAAGGATTCCTTCAGCAAACTCTTCTTGAGCAGCCGGCATTGCCGCTCACCAGGGAAATGAGTTGCAGTCATCCTCCAGAAGCCTGAAACAAAAAAGTCTGGTACTGTCAAGTGCTGGGGAGGAGGTGGCAACGCCAGACCTCGCTCAGTGCTGGGGGAATGTCGGTTGGTGCACCACCCTAGAAAGCAGCGTGGCCGTTTCTCACTGAGTCTGTGAACACGTACTGCCCTGTGACCCAGCAGTGCGCCTCCTAGGCGTCCGTCCACCAGAAGACACGTCCAAGAATGTCCACAGCCTCCAATGGGAAACCCTCCGAACTCCTATCAACGAGAGCACGAATAAATGGTAAGATATCGTAAAATAGAAGAATAAAAAAGCACAAACCACGGTTACGTGCAGCATCACGGGTGAATCTTGTAGACATTGTGTTGAGCAAAAGAAACCAAACACAGAGTGCGCACTATGACGTAATTCATCTAAATCAAGTTCAGGGATAGGTGAAACTGATTGATAGTGCTGGAAGTCTTTCTAGTGGTTCCCTCAGGGGGTGAGGGCTGTCTTCTGGAAGTGTTCCACAGCTTGAACTGGGTGGGGGTTCTATATAAAAATATATTAAGCTGTGCACTTAAGATGCATGCACTGTTATGATAGCCTCATAAAAATTGTATTTATTTTATCCATCTATCTATTGAGAACCTATTGCACACCAAACACTATTCCAGGTAGTGGTGATTACATGAACAAAATGTTCCTGGAGTTTGTTTCTAACGCGGAGAGACAGACAATAAAGAAGATAAATGGTATGTTGGATGGTGATGCGTGCTCGGGGAGAAGAAAGGACGATTAGGGAGGAGTGGGGAGTCCCAGGGCAGAGGGCGGCCCCAGACATTCTATATGGGGTTCAGGGGAGGCTCTGATAAGGGGAGATTTGAGTAGAAAACCGCATTAAGCGAGGAGTTGGGGGCCACACAGCTCTCTGTTGGGAGAGGGCTCCAGGCAGAGGGGACATGAGGGCAAAGGCCAGGAGGGTTGGATTTGAGTCTGCCAGGTTTCCCTGTAGTCTTGCCTGGCTCCCACTTCCTCAGCCACCCCAGGGGCCAGACTCGGGAGCTATCTGTGCTTGGCCTTCCTTGGCTGAGCAGTGTCCTTGTGACACTGGCAGCCCCTCAGGGCCCCAGAAGCTTCGTGGAGGGGGAGAAGGTAGCGTGTGGGCACAGGAGGCACTCCTCCCTCACACCTGCCCCAGATGCCGCTTGACCTGGTGGCCCCAGGGGCTGGGAGAGTTGGGGAGGGGAAAGAGAGTTGAGGCGTGGGAATGACCTTGCCCATTACCCACTGGCCTGGAGGTCTGACATGCTGTTGGACCCACGTGACTTCACCTCTCCAGGCCTCGCCTTCCACTTCCGCCAAATGGGGCTGTTGATACTGCCCCTCGAGCTTGAGAGGGGCCCCAACATGTTGCAGCAGCTCATTGCCCTGTGCTGTTACAGCTGAGTCCATATTAGGGTCCCCTGCATCCTGAGCCCTCTAGGAGAGCTGTCCTCATCACCCCCATTTTGCAGATGAGGAGACTGAGGCTCAGGAAGTAAGATGAGTGGCCTGAGTTTGCACATTGGCACAGAGGTAGGCGGGCCGGGGCTTGTACACAGACCTGTTAACAACCTCCTTCCACCTGAGGTCCCCCGTCCCTCTCAGGTGGCATAAGCTAGGACATAGACGGGACCACGTTCTCATTCTTCTGGGCTCTGGGCACCGCAGCAGGGGAGTGGCACCCATGACCCAGGTGCTTTGGGTTTGGTCCCTCCTTCACAGGACAGGACCTTTGGTGAGAGTGGCTGGAGGCTCTGGACTCTGGAGGCTCCTCATAGCTGGGGGTGGGGCAGGGGCCATGTGAGCCTCCCTTCCTGTCGTTGGAGTGAGCTGCCTTATTCTGAAATCTTGTCCTTCTTATTTTGTGTGTGTGTGTGTATGTGTGTGTGTGTGTGTGTGTATTCACATGTCATGTGAAAGAATAGAATAAGGGCTAAGATTTCTGCACCCACCCCAGTAATCAGAGAGCTCCAGAGCAAAACACAAGATCCCGCACGACACCCATCAGATTACTCAGAGAGAATAGGAAGACAGATGAGACCGCTCGCTGCAGGGGCGGCGGGTAAATGAAGTCTGGTGCTTTCGGTGGGATGTTTGAAAGGGCAGTTTGGCAGCTAAGTGCCCCCTGGCAGTTCCACTCCTGGGTAAACCCTCTCACAAATAGAAAGACGTGTCCCAGGGGTGCTTTGAGGTGGCAGAGAGGCAGAGGCTGCCTGGGTGTCTGTCACTGGGGAACTGCATGGCAGATAGCCATGTGGACAAAGCTTAAACCCATAGTGTTGAGTGAAAAACAGAAAAACAGAACAAGATCTACAGCACAGCGGTGTTTACAGAAACGAAAAACAGACAAGCACAACAGTCCCGTTGTCTCTGCCATCTACTCTGAGACCTTGGCAAGTGACTTAGACTCTCTGTGCTTTGGTTTCCTGATCTGTAAAGTGGGGACAACAACAGCTCGTCCTTCAGGGACATGTAACGATTAGATGAGATAATGACACATAAAGTACTTAGCACATTGCCTCGCACACAGTAGGTGGTGCCTCCTGTTACTGACGTGCGTGGAAACAAATGCCTGGAAAGCAGATTGGAAGGACATGTGTTAAACATGTAAGATTGGGGGGCCATGGGGAATAGGATTGGGGACGAATTGAAGGGGAAAGTCCATTTAAAGGGAGGATTTTGGTGACCCTGGTGATGCATGGAGTGCCCCAACCCAAGGAACATGGACTGCTCGTCTGTGCACCCCATGTTAAAAGAAAAGACAAAAGATATTGCCAACTGTCTTCTTCCAGAATGGGCTAAACCAATTTATCCTCCTAGACAGTGTCAGGTAAACAGTGGCGCCACAGCGTTCATGGGGTCGTATGTGTTTTCTTTGCTCACTCAACAAATATTTCTTGAGTTCCGCCCTCTTCCTTGTTCCGGATGGAGGGCTGCCTCTGTTTCCAGCCGCAGACTCTGACCCATCCCCTGCCCTGGTGCCCAGGGGAGGTTTCACTTTCCTCTTCCCCTGAGTCTTTGAGTTTTGTTTCTGCCTGTGGGTTCCCTGCCCCCGCCACCACCTTTGTCTGGAGTCACCTCGAACGTCACAGGGAAGGCAGGCAGTTTCAGGCTAGGGGGGGCCGAGGATGGGGTAGGGGCCTGAGCCCTCTGTTCCTCCTCAGAAGGCCCTGCTTCCTCGCTCGTCTGGTCCAGTCTCCCCTCGGGATCCACCTCCCTACCACACTTGAGAGGGGAGAGCACCCCGGGAAGAGTTTGGGGTGCTACTCGTTGTATTTTAGTTCTAGCACCACCCCTTATCAGCCTTGTGACTTTCAGCAGATAACTTGACCTCTCTGTTCCTCAGCTTCCTTATTATAAAATGGGCATCATGGTTTTCCCTACTTCATAGCGTTGTTGTAAGGATTAACTGCTGTTTACAGAGATCTGCTGACCACCTATTTCGTGCCAGGCTCAGTTCTAGGCACTGGCATTCGGCTGTGAACAAACCCCGCCCCTGGCCCCACATACCTGACCTTTGGGGAGGGCGGGAGTTCTCAACCCGACCGCGCACTGGAGTCACTGGAGAGCCTTGAAGGTGACTGATGCCCAGGACCCGTCTCCAGAGATTCTGATCTAACCGGCTGGGAGGCCCGGGCCTTGGTAGGTTCTGGAAGCTCCCCGGGTGCTTCTACTGTGCAGCCAGGGTTGAGGACCACCAGGCTGAGATAATTCACAAAGCCACTTGGAGCGAGCGGTACGTTGCTCCTAAGCCTTCAGGAGACGAGGCTGTTCTGTTTCCCGTACCACCATCATCTCTTGCCTGAATTACCCCAACAGACTCCTCACCAGCTGCCCTGCCGTCAGGGTCCCCACTGCTGGGTCTTTCTCCACTGCGGGGCCAGATCCTCTTTGTAAGCTCAGATTTGATCCCATTTAATCTTGGGTCTGCCCCTGTCTCCTTGAGTTGGAATTCCGTTGCTCTCATGACAGAAAACTCCTCATCTCACCCCAAAGTAGTTATCTAACCACAACTACTGCCAAACCCCACTTATACCCCACCGCCAGGGTGATAATTAACTCCTTGAATGCACTCACCACACACACACACACCCGTTCTGACTCAATGTCTTTGCCCACTGCGCGCTTTCCCGGTCTTCATAGTCCCAAATACTACACAGCCTTTAAAGCTCAGCTCAAATGTCACCTCCTCCAGGAAGGCTTTCTGGAGGTCTGGCTGAAAGTGTTCTCTCCTTCCTTTCAATCTTGGGGCGTGTTGGCATCGTATACCCTTTCCCATCCTTTTACATTTAAACCCATCTGTGTCTTTACACTTAGAGTGGGGTTCTTGTGGCCAGAATATGATTGGCTCTTGCTTTTTTAACGCAATCTGACAATCTCTTCCAATAATTGGTGTGTTTACGCCATTTACATTTTTTCTTTATTCTAGCAAAATACACATAAAATTTACCACTTTTGCTATTTTTAAGTGTCCAGTTCAGTGGCATTATGTTCTTTCACGTTGTTTTGCAACCATCACCACCATCCACCTCCAGAACTTTTGCATCATCCTAAATTGAAACTCTGTCCCCATCAGACACTACCTCCCCATCCGTTCCTGCCGTTCCCCCAGCCCCTGTTGCCCATTATTCTACTTTCTGTGTCTGTGTCTTTGACTATTCTAGGAGCCTTGAGTGAGTGGAATCATACACTATTTATCCTTATGTGTTTAGCTTATTTCACTTAAGCATAATGTCTTCAAGGTTCATCCATGTTGTAGCATGTGTCAGAATTTCCTTTCTTTTTAAGGCTGAATAATATTTCATCAATATATATACCACATTTTCTTTATCCATTCATCTGTCAAGAAACACTTAGGTTGTTTCCAGCTTTTGGCTCCTGTGAATAATGCTGCTATGAACATGGGTGTACAAATATCTATTCCAGTCCTTTTAATTCTTTTTTTTTTTTTAAGGATTGGCACCTGGGCTAACAACTGTTGCCAATCTTTTTTTTTTTCTGCTTTATCTCCCCAACCGCCCCTCCCACCCCGTACACAGTTGTATATCTTAGTTGCAGGTCCTTCTAGTTGTGGGATGTGGGACGCCGCCTCAACGTGGCCTGACGAGCGGTGCCATGTCCGCGCCCAGGATCCGAAACCTGGGCTGCCATAGCAGAGCGCGTGAACTCGGCCACGGAGCCGGCGCCCCAGTCCTTTTAATTCTTTTGGGTATAAACACAGAAGTGGAATTGCTGGATCGTATGGTAATTCTGTGTTTAAGATTTTGAGGAACCAGCGTAGTGTCTTCCATGGCAGCCACACCATTTACGTTCCCACCAGTGATACACGAGGGTGCCAATTTCTTCAAATCCTCATCAACACTCATGATTTTTGTTTTTGTTTTTTGCATTTCCCTGAAAGCTAATGATCCTGAGCATCTTTTCATGTGCTTATTGGCTACTTGTATATATTCTTTGGAGAAATATCAATTCAAATCCTTTGCCCATTTATAAATAATAATTTATTAAATTATAAATTGGGTTATTTGCCTTTTTATTGTTGAATTGTAAGAGTTCTTTATATATTTTGGATATAAGTCCTTTATCAGATATATAATTTGCAAATATTTTCTCCCATTTTGTGGGTTGTCTTTTCACTTTCCTGATCCGGTCCTTTGAAACACAAGAGTTTTTAATTTTGATGAAATCTAATTTATGGTTTTTTTCTTTTTGTTAGTTGTGGAGTTTTTTTGAAGATTGGTGCCTGATCTAACATCTGTTGCCAATCTTTTTTTTTTTTCTTCTTCTTCCCCCTAAAACGCCCCAGTACATAGTCGTTTATTCTAGTTGTAGGTCCCTCTGGCTGTGCTATGTGGGACGCTGCCTCAGCATGGCCTGATGAGTGGTGCCGTGTCTGTGCTCAGGATCTGAACTGGTGAAACCCTGGGCCACCGAAGCAGAGCGCGCCAACTTAACCACTCGACTATGGGGCCAGCCCCATGTTACTTGTGTTTTTGATGTTGTATCTAATGAACCATTGCCTAATCCAAGGTCACTGTTATGCTGTTTACCTAAGAGTTTTATAGTTTTAACTCATATTTAAGTCTGCGATTCATTTTGAGTCAATTTTGGTGTATGGTGTGAGGTAAGGGTCCAAATTCATTCGTTTGTGTGAGCAAATACAGCTGTTCCAGCATCATCTGTTGAAAAGACTATTCTTTTCCCACTGAATGGTCTTGGCGCCCTTGTCTAAAATCAATTGGCCATAAATGTAAGAGCTTTTATTTCTGGATTCTCAGTTCTATTCTACTGATCTCTATGTCTATCCTAATGCTAGTAACACACTGTCTTGATTATAGTAGCCTCGTACTGAGTTTTGAAATTGGGAGATATGAGTCTTCCAACTTGGTTCTTCTTTTTCAAGATTGTTTGGCTATTCTGGGTCCCTTGACTTTCCATATAAATTTTAGGATCAGCTTGTCAATTCCTGCAAGAGGCAGCTGAGATTTTGATAGGGATTGAGTTGAGTCAATTTGGAGAATATTGCCATCTTCTCAGTTTGTTTTTATTGACAGATATTTTCTCCTGGTTATGAATCACATTTTCCTTCTTCTTTGCGTGTACAGTCACGTGTCGCTTAACGATGGGGATGCGTTCTGAGAAATGAGTCGTTAGGCGATTTCGTTGTTGTGCGAACATCACAGAGTGCGCTTGCACAAACCTAGATGGTATGGCCTACAACACACCTAGGCTACATGGTACTAACCTTATGGGACCACCGTTATATATGCAGTCCATTGTTGACCAGCATGTTGTTATGTAGCACATGACTATATAGTAATTTTTTATCAAATGCCAAACATTGTGAATTTTGCATTATTGATCTGAATTTTATTGAAGTCCTTTAAAGAGTGTTGAACTTTTCCTGGCAATTTGGTTGTTACTTGTGGGTTAGTGTGACTATTTGAAGATTTGTTTCAAGCTCTTTTAAGGTGGGTCGAGAGGAGCCTTCACTAAGGGCTGAATTAGGCCAACTTCTAAGACACGGCCCTTTGGGGTCCTCTACTGACTTTTCTGTGTATTCAGTGAGATGTCTCTACTCTGACTGGAGAGGATCTTCTTCCACAGATTTCTAGTGCTGCGTGAGTTGAGCTCTGGAAGTTACTTGTTTTACAGCTCTGCAGTAAATGTTCTTCTCTTGAAGGGTGTTCTTGTCCAGCCTGTGGGGTTCCACCCTCTGCCATGCACAGGTTAGTATGCCTCCCAAAGCTGCAGGGGGCCCCTCTATAGGGTTTGAAGCTCTTTCTCTATGTCCATCCCTCCTCTTAGATATTCTGCCCCACAAATTCTAGCTGCCCTTTGCCCCTCCAAACTCTAGTCTCTGTCTCCTTAACTCAGTGAGGCTGATAGACCCTACTTGGTTCCCTCCCTGCACCGCAGTACGTGAGTTTCCTCTAGACAGATGGCAGGCGTAGATGCCTGGACGATGGCTGAGCCCACCTCGTTTGCTTCCCTTTCCTCAGGGATGACAGGCCTGTGCTATCAGTTTTCTAACATCTGAGAGTAGTTGTTTCTTAATTCCTCATGACCAGAAGGAGAAGTCTTTCTCACTCCTTTGAGCTCCCCAAGTCCTTTGCCTGTCCCTCTTCCAAGGATCTTCCCATTCTCTGATGTGGATTATAGTGATGTGTGCGTGTTTGACTTCCCCCACTGGACTGTGACCCTCTCAAGGGCGGGGGGCTTGTCTATTCACGTCTGCATCTCCAGTGTGTCTCACAGGGCCTGGCACGTGGTAGGCGTATGGCGGGCTCGTTTTGTGCTTTGCTCTGCCCTGCCCTTAGTTCTTCAGGCCACTGAAAATCACATCCCCATCTTTAGAGAACTGCTGCCCCCACTCCAATGAGGTGGTACCATCAGAAATGCTGGGCAAAGTCCCCTCCCCGCTGGGTCCCTGTGATTGATCCAGGGATGGCCGTGAGGCTCAAGGCAGGACATGTTGGAGGCCTTCCCTGGGCTTTTTCTACCTGTCACAGACAAAGTCTGTGTTTGTGAGAAGAGGCCTCTACTCTGGTACTAAAGGTACAAGGACAGCAACCTGGGGCTGCCTGCAGCCAACATCCCTGTCAGAGAGAATGAATCCAACAGAGAGAGAGAAATGGAGAGCAAAGGAGGAAGAAAGGAAGACACACACACACAGGCAAAGGGACTCAAGTGCCTCTATCCAGGGAGGGATAAATTGAGGTCAGGCCCTTTTTATGATTTAGTAAAATAAGCCAATCACTTATTTTATCTTTTTTGGTTTAATTTAGTTCCTTCAGTTGCAAACCAAAGAGACCTAACTAGTATAAGGCATCTGTGTATATTTGCTGAATGATGGAATTAATTTGCATACCTGCCTCATTTGCAATGCACCTGAGGTAGCTTCCAACAAGAACAAGGAAGATAAATAGGAATGGAGACTCAAGAATGTGAAAATATTAATGAAAACAAGAACATGACGATCAGGAGCAAGAACATAAATATATAAATACGCAGTCCATAAAGCACTCTGTTGATTGAACGTCAAATTTGGCTCTGAGCATCCTGGCAGCCAAAGCGAAAAGGGAGATGTAGTAACTTAGCTCCTCCCACCTGGCCTTGCCCCAAAAGAAGACAGAGCCTGCAAGTTCCTCAAGGGAAAGAAAATTTTACCTAGACTTTAGCTCCAAAGGAAGAGTTTCAGATGGGGCTCTGTGAAGAGGTGCTGACTGATGTGGTGGAAGCCGACCCCAGCCACATCCCAAAAGACAAAGTCTGTAATGAGCCTTCTACATCTGGTCCTTGGGGTCTGAGCCTAGGAAACAAGTGAGGTTGTCAAACTTGGTTAACTCTGCTGGCCTTGCCTTGACCTCTTAGTGGCTCTTGTCACAGTTGGCCACTCCCTCCTCTTTGAAACACACTCTTCACTTGGGTGGGAGCCTCGTGCTCTTGGCTCACGTCTTCCCCACTGGCCTCTCTTGTCTAGTCTCCATGGCCATGTCTCCCTGACCTCTCCTTACCTCTACATGGTGGCAGGCTCGATCTCCAGACCTCTCCTCTTCTTTCCTCTCTCTGCCTCCCTGGCCCAAGTCCTCCGGTCCACCCTTCCCTGGATGACAGTCCCTCTTCCCACCCTGGCCCTCCAGTCTAATCTCTACACAGCAGCCAGAGGGATCTTCGAAAAACATAAATCAGGGGCTAGCCCAGTGGCGTGGTGGTTGAGTTCACACATTCCGCTTCAGAGGCCGGGCTTCGTGGTTTCCGATCCCGGGCACAGACCTACATACTGCTCATCAAGCCACACTTTGGAGGTGTCCCACATACAAAATAGAGGAAGACTGGCACAGATGTTAGCTCAGCGACAATCTTTCTCTAGCAAAAAGAGGAAGATTAGCAACAGATGTTAGCTCAGGGCTGATCTTCCTCAACAAACAAAAAAACGTAAATCAGCTCACATCACTCCCCCTCTTAAAACCCTCTACTGTGAGGGCTGCTTTGACCAAAGAAGACTCAGGAGGTATAGTGAAAGATTATTTTTGTCTCCCAACGTCCCTCTAAGATTCACATGGAACTTCTCTCTCTGCCCCCATGTGAAGTCCTGACTTTCCAGTCCTGCTTTCTCACAGCGCTATGGTCATCTGACGTCATGAAACAGGTTCTATTAGAATGCCCAGTTTTGTGGTGTAGACAAATCTCTAAACTGGATGAAGCAGTCTCCACTGCCCCAGGCATTTTGGCCCCGGCTGATGGGGAGCGAAGTCAGGTCTGCGCCTTCCCCCTCCCCTCCTGCTCCCCCAGCTCGGGAGCCCCCTGCTCTTGGAGTGCAGCGAGGAAGGAAGGGAAGTGGGTGCAGAAAGTTCTTCCTTGATTGGCCTTGATGAAAGTGGGCCCCTGTGGGGCTTTTATGGCTCCTTTATGGGCCACCCCCTTGACCGCAATTCCTGGGAAGCGGGAAGGACCTCCCTTAGAGCTGGCTCTGGTAGCCTTTTGACTGGCACACACAGACCCATGATGTTGGATGCCCTGTGCCAGATAACAGAGAGCCCCTGGGCAGGCCCACCTGCTACCTTGCCACTGGCCAGTTCCCACTGCAGCTCCGCAGCCTGTCTGGAGGTCTCATGTACCGCTGCCCACCCCCGCCCCCAACCCCTGGACTGCCGTGACGTCAGGGAGCCCATCTCGAGCTCTCCAGGTGCCTCCTTGAACCACTTCTCCCCAGATTCAGGATTGGAAGGCAGGCCCCAGCCCCATCCTCTGAGGGAGGTGTTGGAACCCAGCGTGACAGCAGCTCTTTCTAAATCCATCTCATCATGAAATTCTCCTTTCAGAATCCACTCTCCATCCCTTTATACTCTTGAGGTGGTCCAGCAGTTTCAAGAGTGGCAAAATAAGTTCTTTCTCTGTTCTTTAAAACCTAGCTCTTACCCAGGAGCAGCTCACTTTAGAGTTTCGTATCCTTTCTATCCTGGAGCCTCAGTCACAACCTCCAATATCCTGTCCATCATGTTTAGGACGAATCCAGAGTCTTTCCCGTGGCCACCAGGCCCCACATGCTCTGACCCCTCAGTCCCCACAGAAGTTTGAAAGATCGAAGAATATTACAAATAATTGTATGTCAGTAAATGTAACAAAGCAAATGTCTTTCTAGAAAAATATGAAATGCCAAAACTGGCACAAAAATATCGAAAACTTCAATAGATCAATAACAAGTAAAGAAAATAATTATCCAAGACTCTAATGTGAAAGAGCCCTGAAGGGGACACTTTTACAGGGAAGTTCCACCAGCCTTTCGAGGAACAGATGGTCCTTATCTTCTACGAGTTGTTCCAGAAGACAGAGAATGAGAGATCGCTGCCTGTTTCCTCACGTGACTCCCAAGCCGAAAAGGACAGCATCAGAAAAGGAAAGTATAGCGCACTTCGCTCGTAGCACAGATGTTAAACTATAATCTAGCAGAATAATAGATAGGAGAATGTCCCCTCTTGGGACGGGGAAAGGACTGCTTAAGACATTCAAAATACAGACTCTGATTCGGAACACTTATGGATCTGGCTTTATCAATATTAAGGATCTCCGGTCACAGAGAATGTTAACAGACAGCTGGTTGCGATCTAGTGAATAAAGAAGTCCTGAAAGTCAATAAGGAAAAGACAAGATACACAACAGAGAAACGGGCAACAAACATCAACAACCAACTCACAGAAAGTTTGGCCCAAATGGCAGAAAATGAACGAGGATGGGGTCACAGAAGTAATGAAGGCACTTCAATTAAAATTACGAGATACCATTTTATAACCAGCGGTTAGTAAAAATTCGTAGGGTGAATAAAACCAATGTCCGGTGAGGGTGTGGGCCGATAGAAATCCTTGGTCTTTTCTGTAGCCATATAAACTGGTACAGCCTCTCCCTCCGGAACAATCTGAAATGAGGTATACGTTTGTTCCAAGACCCCACACTCTCAATCCTTGGTAAATAAGTTCACATGTGTTCACTGTAGTGTCCTTTGCAGAAACAGAAGTTGGGAGTGACCTTGGCATCCGTCTTCAGGAGAATGGCTGAGTAACGTGTAATAGAGGCCACCTGTGGAACGCCAAGTGACAGCATCAACAGCTTTTAAAAACATTGTGTTCGAAGAAAAGAATGAATAAAAATGAGATCGATAGCCTGCTACCATTTATGTGAACTAAAACCACAAATGCACAAAGATGATACTAGCTGTTTCACAAGGATCCAGTCATATTTAAGTGGGGTGAGAGTGGGGATCGAAGATAAAGGAGAAAAAAACTAAACCAAAACAAGAGAGTGGCCCTTATCCATTGATGATTCTCATACACTGCAAAATAAGGGTTCCAGTGAACTCAGCTCTCTGCTCCAGAGGACCAGAAGAAGAGACTCATGCACAGGACACAAATGGGCAATTCACAGAGGAGCACGAATGGCCCATCAACATATGAAAAGACACAAATCTCACACATAACGAAGGGAATGCAAGTTATAGCAACAAATGAGATATTTTTTCATCTATCAGATTAACAATGATTTAAAAAAATTCTAAGATGCTTTGCTGGTGAGGGTGTAAACACTGTTGATGGAAATCTACATTGACTGAGCATTTGGGGGCAGTAATTGGGCACTATCAAAATGTAAACTGCTCAGAGCCAGCAAGTTTGCTTACAGGAACTTACCTTGCAGAAATACCCAACATGCAATGGCGCATTTACAAGGACGTCCGCTGCTGCCGTGTCTGTGAGCAGGGAAGCTAGCGGAAGTCACGGGCGTGTTTGACAGGAGGAGACGGGTTTAGTAATTATTTCGGTCATAGTGTGACACCCAGTGAAGATGGTAAAGACTGAGGTGGCTCTGCATGTACTGACATGGAAAGATGAGCGCAACATACTAGTAAGCACGATAAGCAAAAAAGTATGATCTCATTTTTGTTGAGAAATTGTGTATATATATATACACACACACACGTATAAAATCACAAGATATTAAAATAGTCCACTGTCTCAGGTCTCAGTTTTTGCATCAAAGGCTAAGCATAAAGCAATAGTCAAGGGCCCCCACGTCCAGACCCCCTTGTAGGCAGAACAGGGGGGAACTGAGAGAGGGCACTGCCAGCCCCGGCACCCACCCTACCCGGAAGACGTAAAAGAAAGTAGGGTAGAGGGCCAAAGGAGAGGAGTCTGTGGTGGGGAGCTGTGCTTCCCTCTCTCCTCAGGCTTTGAGAGGGGCTCAGAAGTTAGAAATTTCTTTGTTCTTGGAAATTTGGAAGGACCCAATGGCTGGAGTCAGATTGGACCCAGGGAAATGGAAAGGTGACAGACTTGGGCAGCCACTGTCCTCCTGGTGACGCCAGGGCCAGAAGAGCTGAGGGGTAGCGAGCCAGGCCAGGGCCAGCTTAACAGGAAGTTTGTCCAAGCGAGCCCCTGGTGATGGCGGGTGTGATGGGGGCCACGCAGGGTAAGGCGTGTTGTGGGTGCAGGGCAGCTCCCGGTGCCAGGGGCTGCGGCTGAAGCTGGAAGCTGGAGGCCCACCCCAGGAGAGGCTTGCCCCCTTCCTGCCAGAGGAGCTTTGGTTGAAAGTTCCCAGAGGGGTCTCTGGGGCACCCATAAGGTACCCCAAAGAGAAAGCCTCAGCATGGGTCCTGCCGGTCCCCAGGGTGCCTTCCTGCCCCTCGGCTACTCCTCCCTTTCCCTGCCTCAGAGGACATATATTTTATACCCATGTGTGTGTTTACATATTTCAAACGATGCTGGTGTGTGTGTCCAGCACTTATTGCAAGGTCGTGTTGAGTCCACATCACTTTAGTAACACACTGTTGGGTCCTAATCTGGAAGCCAAAGAAAAGGTCCTGAGAGGCAGCAACTGCAAACGTCCGTAAGTTATTCCCAACAGGTTTCTCCATGAGATGCTAGGACTCTGCTGTGTATTTTTGTCCATTCATTCACTCAAAACATCGTTACTGAGGGTCCATTATGGGCAGGCTCTGTGCTAGGTGCTAGGGGTACAGCTGTGAACAAAAATTCAGACTCTGCTCTCACGGAACTTAGAGCTAGCCGGGAAGGACAAACAGTGATCATAACAAATACATGAATTTAACAGAAGATGTATTCGTCTGCTAGGGCTGCCATAACAAAGTACCACGGGCAATAGAAATTTAACCAACGGAATCTGGAGGCCAGAAGTCCACAGGCGAAGATGTCAGCAGAGCTGGTTTCTTCTAAGGCCTCTCTTCTTGGCTGGCAGATGGCCGTCTTCCTCCAGGGTGTTCCACGGGCTTCCGCCGTGTGTGTCTGAGTCCTGATCTCCTCTTCTTGCAAAGACCCTGGACATAGGACGCAGTGGGTTAGGGCCCACCCACATGACCTCATTTTAACTTAATCATCTCTTTAAAGACTGTCTCCAAGTACAGTCACATTCTGATGTCCTGGGGTTGGAACTTCAACATATGAATTTGGGGGAGGAGGAATTCAGCCCATACCAGAAGGCGAAGGGTAGAAAGTGACAAGTCCAATGGAAGAAAAGAGAAAAGAGCAGAGAGAGAGGGGTCGAGTGTGTGTGTCTTTGGGGCAGGTTGCAGTTCTAAGTAGGGTGGTCAGCGTGGGGTCTCTGAAAAGTCAACATTTGAGCACAAGCTTGAAGCAGCTGAAGGACTGAGCCACACAGATCTCTGCAGGAAGAGCATTCCGGGCAGAGGGAACGGCCAGGAAGAGGGGAGACCTGGCCTGATGGATCCCAAAGGACGGCTGGGGGCAGGGCCGGCGGGCAGCAGAGGATGAAGTCGGAGAGGCGGTGGGGTGGGGAGCCAGATTACATGGGCCCTGCAGGTCACCGTAGGACTTTGGGTTTGCGTTTTCAAAACCACTGCAGGTCACATCCCCAAGGAGGCTGCTATCAAAAAAACAGAACAGAACAAGTGTTGGCAAGGATGTCAAAAAATGGGAACCTTTGTGCATTGCTGGGGGGAATATAAAATAGTGCATTGCTGGTGGGAATGTAAAATGATACAACCACTGTGGAAAACAATATGATGATTCCTCAAAAAATTAAACATAGAATTTACCATATAAGCCAGCAATTCCACTTCTGGGTATGTACCCAAGAGAATGGAAAGCAGGGACTTGAACAGACATCTGTACACCCATGTTCACGGCAGCATCATTCACAGTAGCCAAAAGCTGGAAACACTCCAAATGCCCATCAACGGATGGATGGGTAAACAGAATGTGGGATAGACATACAATGGGATAGTCTTCATTCTTCAAAAGGAAGGAGATTCTGACACACGCTACAACATGGATGAAGCTTAAAGACGTTACGCTAAGTGAAATAAGGCAGACACAAAAGGACAACTATTGTGTGGTCCCACTTACAGGAGGTTCCTAGAATAGTCAAATTCAGAGAGATGGGAAGGAGATGGGTAGTTACCAGGGGCTGGGGAAACGGGGGTTAGTGTTTAATGAGTGGAGAGTTTCCATTTGGGGTGATAAAAAGCTCTGGAGATTGATAGTGGTGATGGTTGCACAGCATTTTGTGCACTTACTTAATGCTACTGAATTGTAATCTTAAAAATGGTTAAAATGGTAAATTTTCATGTTATGTCTATTTTACCACAATTAAAATAAAAACACCATTGCAGGGTTTTAAGCAGAGCTTTTGAAAGAATGGTTCAGGTTGCCGGTTTGAGAGCTGGCTGTACAGAGCAGGATACAGGAGACTATGGAGATTCAGGGGAGAGTGGAGTGTGGTCTGAACTGGGGTGGTAGGAGGTGTTCAGGCTCGGAATACACTTCGACATGAGGATCGACTGCTGGAGACGATGCGGCAAGGAAGAGAATGAGGAGTCCGGGTGTTGGCTCAAGAAACTGGAAGCATAGACTAGCCATTAGGCCAAGATGATGGGGGCTGTGGGGACGATCAAGAGGTCAGTCTTGGATGCGTTACATTTGAGATGCCTATGGGACATCCAGAAGGAGCAGCGGAGAAGGCAGGCAGAGTTTGGGAGAGAGGAATTGAGTTCCCAGTTTGAGAGAGATGTCTGGACTACTGACAAATTTGAGACTCATTTGCAAATAGCCCTTAAACATGAGCCTAGAGGAGGCCACCAGGAGGTGAGCATAGGCAGAGAGGACTGTGGGCCGAAGTTTCTCCTGGGAAGGAACAGCTGGTGGGGGAGGGCCCACGGCACCTTGGGGTGAGTAATGGGGGGGCCATTGGTGATCAAGGCAGGAGCAGTCTCACTGGGCAGCTGGGGCAGCAGGGGCGATGGGAGCGGATCCAAGAGAAAATGGGAGGGGGGAATTGACGTTGGCAAATAAAGTAAACTCTCAGGAGGTTTTGCTGCAAAGGGGAACAGCAAAATGGGGCAGTATTGAGGATGGAGAAGTGGGATCAAGAGAGAAATGACAGCACATTTGTGCTGGTGGAAATGATTCCAAAGAGCATAACAAGTTGCTGAGGAGAGAGGGGCCAATTGCTGGAGCCACATCCTTGAGCAGGCAATAAACAAATGAATATATATAAAGTGTTGAGAAGTAAAGTAGAGTGAGGGCACAGTGCTACTTAGGTAGTCTTTGACAGGTGACGTTTTAGCAGAAACCTGAAGGAAGTGAGAGAGTGAGCCATATGGATTCCAGGGAGAGAACGTTTCAGGAAGCAGCAGCAGCAAGTGCAAAGGCCCTGAGGCAGGACTGACTGGTATACAGAAGGAACAGTGTGGTTGGATCAGAGTTAGTGACGGCGTTAGTGATGGGACCTGCAGTAGATAGGGCAGACGGTCAGGCAAGACCTAGTGGGCCATGGTAAGATGGCCTTTTACTCTATGAGATATGGGATACACTTGAGAGTTTTGAACAAAAGCATGACAGGCTCTGGTCTTAACAGGACCTCTCCAGCTGCTAAGTAGAGAACAAAATCAGGGCAAGAGCAGAAGCCAGGTGAAGGGGCTACTGCAGTGATCCTGACAAGAGACGGTGGTGGTTTGGGGAAGCCTGTTCATGGTGGAGGTGGGGAGAAGTGGCCGGATTCTGCCTGAATTCTGCAGGTGGCGCCAGCAGGGTGTGCTAGCGCACGGGGTGCGGAGGATGAGAGAGAGGAGTCCAGGGTGACGCCAGGGTTTTGGTCTGAGCAACAGGAAGGATGGATGTGGCCTTGACTGAGGCAGGGCACACAGAGAGGCTGACTTTCAACAGGTCGAATTCAAAGGTTTACTCATCATCCCAGTGGAGATGTCCAGTGGCCGTCGGATATGAGCCTGGACTTTGTGGGGGAAGTCGGGGCTGAGATACGTAAACCCGGGGTAGTTGGAAGGCAGCAGATGTCCCTCAAGGCTGTCAGACAGGATGAGCTTGCTTGAGAAGTGAGCGTGGCTGGAGAAGGAAAGAGGGCCGCATGCGCCTCGTGAAAATAGCGGCCCGAGGAAGGAAGGAAGTGGCCCAGAGTTTGTCCAGGAAATCAACTGGTCCGGGACCTGGAGGGGCTTGCTCTCTGAAAATGGACCAGCCTACACATGTACCTTTCACCTGGGGCCCTGGGGGTGAGGTTCGGATGGGTAGGGATGGCAGTCCACCAGAAAGAACAGAGTTGCCCTATTTTGAGTGGCGAGAGAGCTTCACCTGGAGCGTTATTTAGACAGTTAAATGGGATGCGCTCCCTGCAGAGGTGTCCCTGGGAGGGAGTCTGAGGGCAGACGAGTGTCCACAGGAACAAAGCTCTGAGAAAATCATGCCTGTCGGACATCTTTTTTTTTTTCTGGGATTTACTTCCGTGACCTGCCTCGCTGGGGCCGCACCATTGGCTAATTAATAACAACTCTTACATAGCCGTTACGAGCCGTGGAATGTTCTGTGTGCATCTGTATATATTAACTGATTTAGCCCTCACCGCGGCCCTGGGAGGTAGACACGACTGTCACCAGCCCCACGTTGCCCGTGAGGAAACAGAGGCCCCGAGAAGGTACGTGATGAGTGGAGGAGCTGGGATGCAGGCCCCAGCGCTCCCTCTGTGCTCTGACCATCACGCTCTGTTGCCTCCCGATAATGAGCAGTTATTATTAGCAGTAATAATAACAAACGTTTACCGAGTGCGTTGTCTTTGTGATTTCATTTAAACCTGGCAACAAACCTACAGGATGCGCCCGTGATTCCAGGTTTGCAGAGGGAGAAATGACTTGCCCAAGGTCACAGAGACGGTGAGAGCCCAAGCTGGGCCTCCAGCCCTGGCCGGCCGTTCCATCTGCAGGGCTTCAGCTCAGCACCATGTCCCTATGCTGCTGGTCGTAGTGTTGGTAACAGTAGTGGTCAGTGCTGGGCGTCCCGCGGGGATTTACCAAGTCAAGCATTTTTCAAGATGCTTAGAGGTTCAGAGTAAGATTGAAAGGCTCTGACTCCCTCCAGAGCCTCCTCCAGGCTCTGGTTTGCCAGCTGCCTTTTTCCTGGGCATGGCATTCAACTTCCTGGCCTTTCCCACCCTGTCAGGGCCTGGGAGGGCACGTGGTTTGAACAGTGTCTTGTGAGAGTTCAGTGTGGCTCCCATGGGGCCTCAGCCGGGGCTGGGGGGCAGCCCAGGGGCGGGTGGAGGGAGAGGGCCCGCCTCAGGGGCATCTGGCCCAGTTCATAGGGTGTGAGGACCCTTCCAGATGGCTGAGTCCTGAGCTCCCATTTATAGATAGATGGGGGACACAGGCCAAGCGAGGTCAAGGATCTTACACCAGGTCAACGGGGAGTCCTGCAGAGTCAAGAGCAGAGGCAGGACTTGGCCCTGGGTCTCTGGACTCCTAGGCCTAGACTATTCCTCAGTATTCTGCTGAACTCTCTTCCCTCTGAGGAATTTGGCTTCATATACCTTGGCTGACGCTTCCTGGCCAGCTTTTTGCCAGAGCCCTGGAGCCTGGCTGAGGACTGGTCGCCATAGAGATGGTAGGGAGGGCAGTTCCAAGGCTGGCATATGGGGGTGGGGGATGGGGCAGGATGTCAGTATGCTATACACCCACCAACAGTCGGTCAGGACCACACTGGGGAGACCAGGGCAGGACACACGGCTCCAGGATCCAGGGACACCCACAGGGCTGCTCAAGCTTCTGGCCGGCATCTCCCAGACTGAGCAGGTGAGGGAGGCTCCGTGGGGGGACTTCCAACTGCCTAGAGGCAGGCTGGCTCTCTGGGTTAGGGGAGGCCAGGGCTGAGGCAGGCCCTTGAGAAGCCATGAGACTGGAGCTGAGGCCCAGGTAAGAGTTAGGGGGGCCCAAGGGGGGCAGGAACCTTGGGGAGGCCTAAAGGGTGTGGGGCGAAGACAAGGATGATGCCCGGGGATGACTCCCAGACTTCCGGTGGAGCAATTTAGGGAACACTGCAGAGGAGCAGGGTTTCGGGAAAGATAATGAGTTCCTTCCACCTTGGCTTAGTAAGTCCAGGGCCCTGTGGGGCATTCAGAAGAGCCATCCAGGGCCCAGAGGCAGCGCAATGCACTGGTAACTAATCCAGGCCCTGGGGACAGACACAACGTGTTCAGGTCCTGGCTCTACTTACCGGCTGTGTGACCTTAGTCAAGTGATTTCACCTCTCTGAGCCTCAGGGTTCTCATCCCCATGATGGGGTCATAGGGTCCTTGAGTTAATGCGTTAATGCGTGAAAGTCCTGAGCACCCAGCAGGTGCTGAGTAAATAGCTATTTTAGTATGAAGAATTGAGGTCGTGATCAGTTTCAGGGGTAATGAGGGCAGAGGGGCCAGCCAGGGTGCATAGAAGAAGAGGGTCCCTGGGGGAGGTGTGAGGTGGTCCAGGAGGCTTCTCGGAGCTGGACCTCCTCTCCTGTCTTCCCCCAGGGGAGTCTTGGGAGCAGTGATGGTGTAATTCAGGGCCAGCAGCAGAGGTCTCAGAGCGCAGAGCAGACCTCAAAGAAGGACCAGAAGGACCGGAGGCCTAGGGGCCAGAACAAGAAAGGGCATGGCTGTGCTGAGGCTGAGGAGTAAGCAACTGCGGGAGGGGCTGGGAGGGATGCTGAGTGTCAGGCCCTGCTGGGGGCCGGCGCCCTGACTCTGCCCCCTGCCCTCTCCCTCCTCAGTCTCTTCCCCTCTCCTCCTCGGAAACCCTCCTTCCCCTTCCAGTGGGCCTGGGAGAGCTTCAGTGCAGATGGCCGGGCTCTGCTTCAGTCTGGCTCCTCCTCGGCTCCTGGCCACCAAGACCTGCCCTTGCCCCCAGTGGTCCCCCAGCACAAATCCAAGTGCAAGGCCACAGCCAACCTCCTAGAGGCCCCTGGTTTCTGCTGGAAGACGGAGGTTCTAAACCTGGAGAAGAGACAGCAACTGAGGTCCGGGGGCTGCATCTCCATCCCGCCTGGCAAAGGAGAGAGCCAAGAGCTGGAGCCGCCCAGCGAATGTGGCCTCCAGCTTCCCGAGAAGAGGCCAGGATCAGGATCAGAATCTGAGGAGGCCGCTGAGCTGGAAGCCCCTGGTGCTGAGGAGGCTGAGAGGGGTCTGAGCCCTAGGGAGCTGCCCCAGCTTGCCAGCAGGGGCTTGATCTTGGAGGAGCAGTTTGCAGAGGCCATAGAGGAGGCTGAGGAGGGGGAACAGAGCACCCCCCACAGAAGGAGGGCCAGTTCTCAGAGAAAGGGGCGGAATTCTGGCAAGGAGGCCTCAGATGAGGGTGAACCGCAAGGCCAGTGGAGCAGCAGCGCCAGCTCCAACATCCTCCGAAGGCCGCGGAGGAGGAGGTCAAGGGCCAAGGAGCTGGAGGGGCCGTGGGACCTGGAGAAGCTACAGAAGCCGTTACAGCCAGACTTTGACAGTGGTGAGTGTGGGGCTCAGCGCCTAAGCTCCCTAGGAAGCTTCAGAGTGTGGGCAGAGAGGTCGGGGAGCCGGTGGCCTGGACCAGAAGCTCAGACAGGGCTGGGTGGGATTGCCCAGTGGGCTGGGAGAGAGGGTAGTCCTTGACCTCTCTCCTGTGGATAGGCCCCGCAAAGCAGCCCTGGAAGGTGCTGCAGGCTGCCGTCCAGGCTTCCCACCTGAGTGGGAAGACCCGTGCCTTGGGAAATGACGAGACTTTCCTGTTTGCCAACTTCCCTAACCGCACCTTCCACAAACGACAGGAGGCCACCAGGTAAGTGGAAGAAGAAAGAGGGGGGAATCCACGAGCAGGGAGCAGAGAAGGGGCCAGTTCTCCAAGAGACACTGTCATTCATCCTCTCATCCATTCCTCCACTTACCCGTTCACCCAGTCTTTCTGATCACCCAATCATCTATTTAGCCAGCCAGCCAGCCACCCGTCCACCTGTCTGTCTGCTTGGCCAGCTGTCTATTGACACAGCCGCTTTTCATGCAATTCTCATCTTCTATCCATGCATTAATCTGTGAACTAAGTGATTAATGCAACAGACACTGAGGGATGGTAAGGGCCTGAACCAGGTGGCCGTGTGAAAGGAAAGAGGGGGATCCATTTAAGAGATATTTGGAGGCTGGCTCAGTGGGACCCTCGGTTCTTACCCCATCATTCCCTGCTTGAAACCCTCCCATGCTTCCTAGTGCCCTTGGGACAAAGCCCAGATACCTTAGCAAGGAGGCTCCTGTCTCCCATGACAGCTGGTCAGAGCGGCTGTGCCCCATGCTCTCCCTCCCTCTTGTCCTGGGACTGCCCCTCTCCCTCATTCACCCGGCTAACTCAGGTGCATCTTTCAACTCCCAAGTCAGGTGCCCCTCCAGGAAGCCCTCCTCTGTGCTCGCCTCCATCGTGGCTTTTGCCACCCTGCATTGCACTGGAGTGCCGGGCTGTCCGTCCATCCCTTCTATGGGTTGAGGGCTCCCTGAGGGCAGATGCCAGATCTTATTGATCATGGCCTCTCTGGTGCCCTACACAGGACCTGGCACATAGTTGGTGCTCAATAAATATGTGCTGACTGAATGACTGCATCTATGCCTTTATTTGCCTGTCAGTCCATCTTCCTATGGGACCACAATTCAATTATGCATGGATTCGCCAATGTTGAGTTTCTGGCTGTGATAGGCACTGTCCTAGGTGCTGGAGATACATTGGTGGTGAACAGGACAGACAAGGAACCCTCCTCTCATGAGGCTTACCTTCTACTTGGGAAGAAGGATAATTAGTAAAGAAATGACCAAAATGTATAGCTAGAGACTGAAAATCCCTGGGAGGTAGATGGGGTGGTCAGGAATTCTCGCTTTACTTGACATTTCAGCAAAGACCTGGTTGACAAGAAGGAACTGGCAATGAGATCTGGGAGGAGAATGTCCCAGGTCCAGCTAGGTGCTGTCTGTTCCACCATCCACACCATTCATTCATCCCTTCATCCGCCCATTGATCCCATCACCATTTTGTTTCTCTTTCTCATCCATTCATCCATTGGTCTGTCCCTCAAACCAAAAGGCATTCACCTAGTTCCTACCAGATATGGGGGTGAGAGGGAAGAACGAGATCTGGCCCCCGCCCTCCAGAAGAGCTGCTTTGCAAGTGAAAGTTAGTAATACAGGTGAGGTCACAGGTGTGGGCATTGAGCTCCACAGGGCGCAGGACGTTCAGAGTTGGGACACACCGCTGGCTGGAGTGGGTAGGAGGCTTCCAGGAAGAGTGGAGAACGGCCTTGAGCTGGGCCTGAGGGCCGAGCACTTCCACGACAAAGCGCATCCCCCAGGCCCTTGGCTCTCTGGGCTCCTGCCATCCCTCCCTCCAGGCCCCGTCCTCCCCTCCCCGCCCGACCCTCCATGAGGTTCCTGCTCCCTCAGACTTCTCCCACGCCTCTTCTTTCCCTCTCCCCAGAAGCCTGCTCCAGGCCTGGGAGCAACAGCAGCAGGAGGAGCGGCAGCTGGCTGAGCGGCGGAGGGCCCGGGAGCAGCGGGTGCAGCAGCAGGTGTCTCGCTGCCTGGCGGCCTACGCACCCAGAGGGAGCCGGGGGCCAGGGGCTTCCCAGCGCAAGCTGGAGGAGCTGAGGTAGGAGGCCGGGGCTGCGGAGGGCCTGGTGGGGAGAGCCAGGGAGGCAATGCGAGGTGTCAGACAGGGACCAAGGAGAGCCAGCGCTCGCCTGCCCTCAGGGCTGAAACTCCCTGGCCATCCTCCCGCCCCAGCAGGCTGGCAGCACTTGACACTAAGCCATGGGAGGACAAGGGGCTGGGCCACGGTCACCCAGTTAATAATAAGCCCTACAGCTGTGGAACGCTCAGGTTAAAATGTTCTACCTGCATTATTACACTTTCAAATCTTGGTTTTCCAATTTCAAGTGCCAGGCATGCTTACTATAAAAAATCAAATATTACCAAAATCATTCTTGTAGAACTGGAAGAGCGCCTATGATCCCACTGCTGGAGACAACCTCTGTTCATGGTCAGGCGAAGAGTCATCAGTGTTCTTCTCTTCCTATAGTTCGACCGTTAAAAAAAAGGCGAATGCATCCTTAAAAGCAAATGTTTTTTAGATTCGTAACAGGCCCATGAAGTAGGTGTTATCACCACTCCCATAATTCTGCAGAGGAGGAAACCGAGGCTCTGAGACCTTCCATAATTTGCCAAAGGTCCCAAGTGAGCAGCGAGGCTGGGATTCCAAGGCACGCAGCCATTTAGCCACCAGCTACACTGCCTCGGAGCGCCGAATACCCCAACTTTAAATAATGTGCCCCAGGATCTTCCCCTAAAGTCCAACCTAGCAGAACAGGTAACACAAATAAAAATGATCATCAATGCCATTGACCTTGAGCACCTACTGGGTGCAGCTGGCACCGGGGCAGCCCTTTCCACACCTCATCTCCTTTCGCCCTGGGAGAAGCATGAGGTCATGGCAAGTGGGCTGCTGCAGAGAGACAGGAGCGTTCCTGCCCTGCGGGGGGCTACCAAGGACTCAGTGGGGCCCTGACCACCTGCTCTTTGAGGCTCAGCCTTATCACCGCCAACTTCTCAGATGAGGAAAGCAGAGCCCTTGAGAGATCAAGTGTGTGTTAAGGGAATTCTTGGCCAATGATCGGGGAGATGCCTTCTTGCCAGACTTCAAGTTCATTGTTTTTTTTAATAAGGCAGGAAGCGTAAGGTTCAGAATTCTGAGGGACGGACGTCAGTGAGAGGAATGTCGTAAACACACCCCTTTTATTTTCTCCTTGTGAACAGATGTTTTCCATGGGGTCTCTCAGCCCTTACAGCCTGGGGACTTTGCTCTGTCTGAACTGCTCTGGAGTCTCCTGTCCTGCCCAGAAGGGCAGGCACAAAAGAGGTCGCCCTGTGGTAGGCAGGCAAAGTGACTTCCTTTTATTCGGAGATGACAGACAGGACTGGCGTCCACTGAAACCACTTCCCTTCTTGCTTGGGGCTCCAAGACATGGGCTTCCTCTCAGTTCTAGCAGAAATAGCATCAAGAACCAAGCAGGAAAAATGCCTATGACATCACGGGCAAGACAGAAACTGAATGGCAGCTCACGTGTCCCCCAGCCCTCACCCCTTGTAACTGCTGTGAATTCCCTCTCCAATGGTGAAGATCTCTTGGTGCAGCAACTTCTGTTCCTGACCATGGTTTTCAAACCCATCCCTTTTTCTCAAATGGAAGAATGTTCCTTCCTGGCACATAGCCAAGGGTCCTGGCCCACAAGCCCGGCAAGGCAGTGTTTCTCCACAGAGCCCAGCACACTTGCCGGAGGTCCCAGCACAGGTCTCAGAATCTTGCCTGCTTCTCCCCTCCTGTCCTAAGTGTGGCTGCTGCCACCAGCCATGTGGCTTCTCTTACGTGCTTTACAAAGGATGCCTGGTCCTGTGTGTGGTCTGGCCAGAGAGCCCCTCTTGCTGCCAGGATGCTCACATTCTTGAGCAGACACTTTCACAAACTGGTTTTGTTTTTTTGTTTTTGGGTTTTTTTTTTAAAGATTGGCACCTGAGCTAACATCTGTTGCCAATCTTCTTTTCTTCCCCCCTTTTTCTTCTCCCCAAAGCCCCCCAGTAATAGTTGCATATTCTAGTTGTAGGTCCTTCTGGTTGTGCTGTGTGGGATGCCACCTCAGCGTGGCTTGATGAGCGGTGCCATGTCCGCACCCAGGATCCGAATCGGCAAAACCCTGGGCCGTGGAAGCAGAGCATGCGAACTTAACCACTTGGCCACGGGGCCAGCCAAACAAATTGGGCTTTTGTAAATGGATTTGTGCTTCCTCAGTGGACCCCTGATCTTTTTGGGATGTGTTCTTTCATTTGCAACACATTTCTTTGGTTCTTCTGTCCCATTTTCTAAGCTATCTGTTTACCAGAACCATAGAGGATGCTGACAAGCTTGCCCAATCCGTGCTGTGGCACAGAGAAGAAAACTGAGCCCAGAGCCCAGAGTGGGGCCTTGCCCATGGCCTCAGCTTCCCCCTCACAGGTGCACTGTGAGAGGGTGCAGGGGTGTGGACGCCAGGAGAGGGGAGACTTGCAAGCAGATGCCCAGTTGCTCAGAAACCAGTGCTGGCCCCTCTCCCTTGGGGATGGCCAGGAAGCTGGGGGAGCCCTGGCTGCACGGCCTACAGACTGGGCTCAGAGCTTAGTCCTTCACTTCCCAGCTGTGCAACCTTGGACAGGTCCCTCAACTCTTCTGAGCCTCAGGCACATCCTGGGTAAAATGGGGCAAATAATTCCCACCCCACTGACCTCAGGAGGAATCCAGGGCGAGGATGGGAATGAAATGGCTTTGCATAAGCCAGGGCAGAAAGACAGAAACATCAAATCCTTAGTGAGGCCGAGTGGGCTCAGGAGTGGGGATGGCTGTGTCCACAGTTCGCTGCCCAGAGGCCCGTCTCCCCACAGGCGCCAGCAGCGACAGCGCTTTGTTGAGTACCAGGCCGAGTTGCAGGACATCCAGCACAGGGTGCAGGCCCGGCCCTACCTGTTCCAGCAGGCCATGCAGGTGAGGGCCGGCACCTGGGCAGGCAGGTGGCCTCCCTGAGAACAGGGTTCCACCCTGGCCGAGTGGGTAGGGAAGCGAGGTGGGAGTGGGCCCTCTTAGATGGGACCCCTGGCTGCTGCCCATCTGGAAACCCTGGGACCCCCTCAGTAATCAGAGCCCCACGGTGTCCCCGGCAGCCCTGGTGCAGAGCGGGAACCCCTCCTCTCTCTTCTCAGGTCAACGCCCGGCTCAGCGTGACCCGGCGCTTCTCCCAGGTGCTGTCGGCACTGGGAGTGGATGAGGAGCAGCTGCTGGCGGAGGCAGGAAAGGGGGACATGGAGGGCACCTCCAGGAAGCCCAGGTGAGGCCGTCTAGCAGACCAAGGAACCGGCCCTGCCCAGCTGCAGGGAGAAGGGGCACATCATCAGCCCTCCGAGCTCTGCAGTCTCCCCCAACTGTGTCCCTGCCCTGGGCAAAGGAGGCGGGACTCCGTGGGCAGCCACATTGATCCACCCTCCATCTACACTTCGGTCCTGCCCCCGCCACCCCCCGGGCGTGGGGGACTAGCTCTAGCTGTCAGCAGGGCCTTCCCCAGGCCCTGTTCTGCATGTCACCTGAGGAAGGCAGGGCCAGGGTTATTTCCCCTACTTCCCAATGAGGAAGCTAGGGGCCTAAGGGGCAGGGTCTTGCCCAGGGTTACAGAAGCAAATAAGCAACAGAGCCAGTCTGGGAATCCGTGGCCATCCGAGTGGCCACACACCAAGCCCCCATTATGGGCTGGTACCCACGCCAGTCACCTCAGGTATACTGTCCCTTATTCTTTAGAACAACCTGGGGGCAGAGCAGGGATTATGAAGCCCAATCACAATAAGCAAACTGAGGCTCAAGGAGGGGAAGTCACTGGCTCAGGGCCACACAGCAGAGGAGCCAGATTTGAACCCACATCATCAGTGACAACAGCCTTTCCCCTCCTACAGCCCAGGTCACCTTGGGCATGAGGGTGGGGAGCTGCAGGGCCCAGTGGCCTCTATCTGTGTCTTCGTCTTTAAGGAGCCACAGGTCAACAGGGATGAGAATGGAGCACTCTTCTCAGAGCTCCCCAAGGACAGAACCCACGGGGAGCCAGCCTGACAGGCACTCCATCCCAAGCCCAGACCAGGAGTCCAGTCCCTGAGATAAAAATTAAATGTTTTATGGAAAATATAGTGTGGGATTTCTGGTCGTGGTGAGAAGAGGCTGCGCGTTGGGAGGAGGAGGTGGCAGGTGGGCAGGCAGCTCACTTAGCTTGTTCCCACATCCCCCAGGAGCTCCGGCTGTTCTGGCTGCCCCCACCCAGCAGACACAGCCCCGCCTCTGCTCCTGAGGGGTGGGGCATCTCAGAGAGCAACAGCTGGGACGCCTCCACCCCTAGTCCCCAGCACATATGCTGGGTCCCAGAAATTCGAGAACGAGTAGGACAGAATGGCCTCTGCCTTTGACGACTTCCAATCTGGTGGGGGTGGGAGGCAGACCTTTAAAGGGGCACAGACATCACACCATAACAGATGGACTGCACAGGGGCCGCCAGATCTAGCAACTGTGGGGTGGTGGTGTCAGGAGGGATTGTGTGAACTGGGCTTTTAATGTTAAGTAACTTCAAGTTAGAGTCCCTCTCAAGAAACAAACACACACACACAGATGTGCCAAATTTTGCACTCAATTTCAAGGGGTTCACAGACACACAAGCTCATATGCAGCTCCTCAGCAGTTCACAGGGCACAGGTAAGACCCAGTCGAGGGAACGTGGGAAGGCAGGCGTCTGCTGACAATACTGGTTGTAGGGGCTCGGAGACCGGGCTGTGGAGCTGCGGGTCTCAGGAGAACAGGCTACGTCGTCCAACAAAGGATGGAGCCACGACCCCAGGGAATCCACTAGGAGGACGCCTCCTGGAGCGGCAGACTCTGTCCACGGAAAGTCTCTGAGGGAGGCCAGGGAGGGGCTTCCAGTTCCGGGGACGCTGGCTGAGACGGCCTCTAGGTCCTTACATGTTTGGGATCCAGTCTCCCCCAGACCGCGTCCGCGAACCTTTAAGAACGCATGCGCCGTCAGACCACTAGCTCTAGGACCGCCCCCCAGCCCAAGCCAGCCGCGAATGCGCAGTAGGTTCCGATCCCGGCCATCCCATGAGCCTTTGGGGCGGACCCCAAGGCGAACAACGGAAGCAGCCGCTCTTGGTTTCCGGCAACACGACAGCGGCCGCCGGGCGACCCGGAAGTGTTCCCATTTTGCGTCGTCGGGGCTCGGCGGCGGCCGGGCTCGGGGCGGACGTACCACCATGGGGTCGTCAAAGAAGCACCGCGGGGAGAAGGAGGCGACCGGGACGACGGCGGCGGCCAGCACCGGGGGCGCCACCGAGCAGCCGCCGCGGCACCGGGAGCACAAAAAACACAAGCACCGGAGCGGCGGCGGCGGCGGCAGCAGCAGCGGCGGCGAGCGACGGAAGCGGAGCCGGGAGCGTGGGGGCGAGCGCGGGGGCGGGCGGCGCGGGGCCGAAGCCGAGGCCCGCAGCGGCGCGCACGGGCGGGAGCGCAGCCAGGCCGAGCCCTCCGAGAGGCGCGTGAAGCGGGAGAAGCGCGATGACGGCTACGAGGCCGGTGGGGGGCGGGGCCTGCGGGGGGGGGGGGGGCGGGGGGGCGAGGGGCGCGGGTGGGCTGGCCCAGCCACCCCAGGCTCTCTTCGTCAGCGCTTATTGAAGGGTCTTCTTATGGTTGTTTGGGATTAAAGATTGTCTTCCTCTACTAAGCTTTGTGGGGACAGAGATTTTCTGTTTTCCTCAGTTGGCACATCACAGGCCCTCAATAAATGTGTTGATTGAATGAATGAAGTGGTACCAGCCTGTGCATAGGCAAGAGAAAACCTGGTATTGGGCAAATCGTGTAGAGTTCACAATAGAGACAGGAGGCTGTAACATCGGCTGGGGTCGGAACACGAAGGGCCCTGGAAGCCCTGTTCAGAAATTTGAACTTTGTCCTGAGGGTAGTAGAGAGCCATGGATTTGAGTTGAAGAGTGAGTTAATCATATTTTTCAAAGATCACTGCATTGAGATCTGGATCAAGGGTAGACAAGACTGGAGGCCGGGTGAGGGCTGATGGTGGCCTGCACCAAGGCAGCTGCAGTGGGAGGGAGAGACGCAGACAGATTGAAGATGTGTTTTGGAGGAGGAATTAACATACTTGGATGAGCGTGGCAAGGAGAAGGAGTCAAGGATAGCTCCTTGCATTTTGGCGTGAGCAACTAAGTGGGTGGTGGTGTCATTTACTAAAATTGGGTTTGGGAGAGAAGCAGACTTTTTGGGGGAAGGTAATGAATTCAGTTTTGGAGAGTGTTGTGTTTGATGTGCATGGAGAAACCCAGGGTTTGGGCTGGATAGAGCAATTTGGGAGTCACGAGTATTTAGCCGGCAAATGAAGTTGCCTTAGAGAGTGAGGAACGAGAAGCCAGGTCAGAAGTAGAACCTGTGAAATGCCATGTTTTAGCAGTAGGTGGAGCAAGGTACTACAAAATAGGGAGGTAGGATAACCAAAAAGGTGGGAAAGCCATAGGATCTGGTGTCACGAGATCTATGGGAACGGAGCATTGTTAGAAGTGAGTGATGAGCAGTGTCAGACACTGCAGGAGATGAAGCAAAACCAGAGCTGAAAAGAATCCATTGGATTTAGAAATTAGGAGGCTGATGACCTTGGAGAGAGCCTGGAGGGCTTGGGATCCAGGGTCCAGGTGGGATAGAAGGGGAGGAGGTGGGTTGTCAGGAGGGGATGCAGGAAGGATGAGCATGTGGTGGCAGTTGGTTGGGGAGCTCCTCTGTGGGTGTCTAGCTTCTGTCTGTGGTGTTAAGTGAAGTTTCTTGCTGTTTGTGAGGGGGGTGGAGAAGCTCCAAAATGTTTTTTTATCTCTGTGTCCCCAGCATCCAGCACAGAGCAGGCACCAGCAAGTGTTTCTTGACTGTGTGAATTGCACGGAGGACACAGTCATGCTGCCAGCCTGGTCCCTGCGCCGTGGAGAGAAACAGGCCCATAAGCCACTGATATGCTGTGGAGTTCAGGGGAGAGCAGTTCATTCTGATCAGTAGTTCAGCAGGACCTTATGAAGGAGGGGGCATTCGATCTTTGCGTTTGGATAGGGTTTGTCAGCCAGAGTGAGGCCAGGGAGGACAGTGCAGGGTGGACACAGAATATACGAAAGTGGAGAGGTGGCAAAGTGAGAGATGCAGAAAGTTGGATCTTTGGGGTCAGCAAAGGAAGGTATGTAGAAAAGGCAGGGTTCTCAGAAACTGGGAGCCGGAAGGACTTCCTGGGGTGGAAAAAGGCTGCTGTTTTCTGGAGTCTCAGCAAGGCTCACGTGCTGGTGAGGGGCCTTCAGCTTTGGCCCTGCAGCCGGAGCCGAGGATGTGGCTTCTGGGCCCTGTCTTCAGCTCCTGAGCCGTGCTTCTTGTCGTTCCAGCTGCCAGCTCCAAAACTAGCTCAGGAGATGCCTCGTCTCTCAGCATCGAGGAGACCAAGTAAGCACTGTCTCCTGTATGTTTCTGCTCTTTTCTTCCGAGACAAGTGGCTCCAGGGGCAGCTGCTCGGGGAAGCTCTCACACACTAATCATTCTGGTTGGAATTGGAGGTGCCATAGAAATCATCTTAGCTGACCATTTGAGTTATGGAAGAGGACACTAATCCCAAGAGGAATGATGGCATTCTACTGGTTAGGGGCAGGCCAGGCCTAGTGCCCACATTCCCTGATTTGGAGGCCGCTGGCCCTAGGCTGCCTAGGTCAGGCCCTGTGTGTGGGACCCTTAGGACCACCTACTTCCATCCTGTTTTCACCCTGTCTGTCCAGAAATGCGTTGGGTGCCCCCATTTCTTTGAAAGCTTCTAACACTTGTACTCTCGTTTTCAGTAAACTCCGGGCCAAGTTGGGGTTGAAGCCATTGGAGGTCAATGCTGTCAAGAAGGGTGAGTGTGGGGCTGAGGATGGGAGTAAGGGAGGGCATTGGCGGGGGCAGAAAAAGGCCATCCGAAGGGGTCTTTGAAGAAAGTGGGGTTAGAGTACAGGTTCAGCCCCAGTTAGTGGTCATGGGGGTGTGCGTGTGTACTTGCTGACAGGCGTGAGGCCCCTCTTTGCTGTTGTAATGGGGATCTGGGGCTCAGCTTATCCTGTGAGTTTGAATAGTTGACGCAGCATCCTCACTCTGGCTGTGAGGCAGCATTAGGTGGACTAAGGGATGTGCGCAGTTGCTGTGAACTGATCTGGGCTGTGTAGCTGAGGATTTCTTTTACACATTTTACACATGATATGAGGGGCTTTGGAAGATATGGAGGGTCTTGTCATGCCGTGTGGGGTGACACAGGAATCACCGTGTAGGGTGTGGGGATGAAGTGGGAGTAGGGAGGTGCAGGGTTCCTCCCCCATCTCCTGGCCCCTTCTGGCCCCCTGAGCTGGAAGGGGGCAGGGTGAGTGCCTCCCTCCTCTCCCCACCAGCCATGGGCAGGCATAGCCTCACGTCTGGGCCCCCCTTCCAGAGGCGGGCACCAAGGAGGAGCCCGTGGCAGCCGAGGTCATCAACCCTATGGCTTTGCGACAGCGAGAGGAGCTACGAGAGAAGCTGGCGGCTGCCAAAGAAAAGCGCCTCCTGAACCAAAAGCTGGGGTGAGGGGGTCCCAGCCAGGGCGGGCAGGGGAAGGGCCTGAGGAGGCCACCAGGGAGCTCTTGAGTTAGGGTGGGGGAGCAGAAGCTGGGCTCCCAGAGGGTCACTTTCTCCCCTCTTCAGGAAGATAAAGACACTGGGCGAGGATGACCCCTGGCTGGATGACACTGCAGCCTGGATCGAGAGGAGCCGGCAGCTTCAGAAGGAGAAGGACTTGGCAGAGAAGAGAGTGAGGACCTGGGTGGCTGGGGTGGTTGCTCTGTGCCTCCGGTGGTCTGAGCGGCTGCTGAGGCAGGAGACTGGCCCTTGGGAGGTGAGGCTGGGTGCAGAGGCAGGAGACCCGTGGTCGGCGGCGTCTGCTGTGGACTCTCAGTGGCTTGCCTGCAAAGCCTGCTCTTTTTGCACTCCTGCTTGGTAAAGGTCTGCGTGTCTTCTGGTGATCCTGAATGGCCTGAGGTCATAGGTCACCTCCCCTGTGCCCATCCTGTAGGCCAAGCTGCTGGAGGAGATGGACCAAGAGTTCGGCGTGAGCACTCTGGTGGAGGAGGAGTTCGGGCAGAGGCGACAGGTGAGGCTGCTGTGGCGGCTGGCGGGGCACTGCTGTCGTCCGTGCTGGGGGGTGGGGGCTCCGGACTCAGCTGGACCTTCCCCTCCCTTCTAGGACCTGTACAGCGCCCGGGACCTGCAGGGCCTCACCGTGGAGCACGCCATCGATTCCTTCCGAGAAGGAGAGACTGTGATCCTCACCCTCAAGGACAAAGGTGAGTGGAGCTGGGGTGCTCTCGTTGGGGCACGGGCCCTGCTGAGTTGAGGGCAAGCGCGAATGGCCGCCACCCCTGCCCTGTCCGCAGGCGTGCTGCAGGAGGAGGAGGATGTGCTGGTGAATGTGAGCCTGGTGGATAAGGAGCGGGCAGAGAAAAACGTGGAGCTGCGGAAGAAGAAGCCCGACTACCTGCCCTACGCAGAGGACGAGAGCGTGGACGACTTGGCACAGGCAGGCGGGCAGCAGCGGGGCTCTCACGAGATGCTGGCTCTGGCTTTTCAGGAGCCAGGCTGGGTCCCAATCTGTACTTTTTGCCTTGTAGCAAAAACCCCGCTCTATATTGTCCAAGTACGACGAGGAGCTCGAGGGCGAGCGGCCACAGTCCTTCCGTCTGGACCAGGGTGGCACGGCCGATGGCCTCCGGGAACGGGAGCTGGAGGAGATCCGGGCCAAGCTGCGGCTGCAGGCCCAGTCCCTGAGCACGGTGGGACCCCGACTTGCCTCCGAGTACCTCACGCCCGAGGAGATGGTGAGCCCCCTGGCCTCCACCTGTGCTTGTATCTGGGGTAGTGAGTCCTTCCCCTCGGGTCTCGTACTGTCGGAATGAGCTATGGAGAGAGATTGAGTGTTCCTGTGGTGCTTGGCCCGTGTTGATGAGCAGTAAACGGCAATCCTGGGAGGTGCTATGGGGAGGCAGTGGGTGTAGACAGAACAGGGACTGTGAGCCAGATGGTCCTGAAAATGCCTCTGCCACGTAGCCAGCTTGTACCTTGGGTGAGTCATTCAACTATGAGCCTGAGGCACCCCATCTGAAATGGGGATGGCAGCCTCTTGAGGGCTCTTACGAGGATTAGCAATAATGTGGGTGAGTGGTTATTTTATAGCTCGATGTGGATCTTGTATTTGAGATGACTGTGTCAACGCAGAGGTAGACAGCTGGCTCAGTGGATTGGTTGGCTAAGTGGCTAAGAGCAGGACTCTGGAGCCAGGCGAGCAAGATTCACAATCCCCGCTCTCCCACTTAGGAGCTGAGTGACCTTGGACAAGGTACTTAACCTCTCTGTGCCTCAGTTTTCCTCATCTCACAGGTGGGATGACAATCGATGTGCCTCACGTCTTGTTTGTGTATGTGACGTGCTCAGGACAGTGGCTGGCACAGAATAACGCTAGAGAGTCGTTCATTCTCATGGGCTTCTGGCTGTCCTTCCCCTCCTGCCCTCCTGATCCCTTCTCTCCTCTCCTGTCTTCAGGTGACCTTTAAAAAGACCAAGCGGAGGGTGAAGAAGATCCGCAAGAAGGAGAAGGAGGTGGTTGTGCGGGCTGATGACTTGCTGCCTCTTGGGGACCAGAGTCAAGATGGGGACTTTGGTTCCAGGTGGGCTTGGACACCCGTGGGATGTGGGGGCTGGGCTGGCCGAGCGGCTGATGCTCACTGGCGAGGCCTCTTCCTGCAGACTGCGGGGCCGGGGTCGGCGCCGAGTGCCCGAGGCAGACGAGGAGGCCCCGGAGGAGGAGGAGAAGGAGCCTGTGCCTCAGCCCCCGCAGTCAGATGACACCCGAGTGGAGAACATGGACATCAGTGATGAGGGTGAGGGGCCCGGCCCCTGGGAGTGGGCAGAAAAGGCAGGGAAAGTGCCCAGGGTCCAAGGAGATGACCTGAGCAGGCATCCTGTGTGTTTCCCGCAGAGGAGGCCGGAGCACCGCGATCTGGGTCCCCAGAGGTGCTGGAGGAGGATGAGGCGGAGCTGGAGCTGCAGAAGCAGCTGGAGAAGGGGCGCCGGCTGCGGCAGCTGCAGCAGCTACAGCAGCTGCGAGACAGCGGGGAGAAGGTGAGCGCTCTGGAGGCTGGGCACAGGTGGGCGCTGGCCTCCGCAGGGCTGGGGCCTTCGGTGACAGGGGTGTCTGTGGGGACCTGTCCTTATGAGCACGTGTGTCAGTGTGCCATTGGATGCAGCACCTGCGTTCCGATTTGGATTTTCTCTTTTGCTTAATACCACGTTCTTAGTAGATTTCTAGATTTCTGCAGTGTTTTCATGTAAGCTGGCTCTCTCCTTTCTTCCTTTCTGTGTATGTCTGTCGCCTGCCTCCTGTGAATATGGCATTATCCTAGGGCTAGGGGGTCACTGTGAATAGGTCAGCCAAGCGGCCCTGTGCTTGTGGAGCTGCCTTTCTGGAGGAGGGGCGGGGAACAGCAGTGAACTGTGAACACGCGAGCAAACAGGGTAATTTCGGATGGTGATTAGAGCTGGGCAGACAGACCAGAATGACGAGAGAGTAAGTGGAGGGTTGTGTCCCAGACTGGGTGTTCAGGGCCGACCTTTCAGGGGGTGACTTTCGTGCTGAGACTTAAATAACAAAGGAGCCAGCCTTGCAGAGAGCTGGGGGTGGGGCGGACGGACTGAGGAGAGTGGCGGCTGTGGGGACAGCAGATGTCCTTTGGGGAAATGACCTTAGAATGCTTGAGGACTGGGTAGGCTGGAGCGGAGTGAGGGCATGGTGGTGTGAGCTGCAGTGGAGAGGTCACTGGGGTTGTCGCTGCCCCACGTGGGGCACTCAGGTGTGCCCGGTGCTGCTGACGTGCTTTGTGTGTTGATTCACTTAATCCTCCCAGCAACACCTATGAGGAAGGCTCTGTTATCTCCATTTTACAGATGAGGAAACTGAGGCACAGAGGTATTAGGCACGTTGCCCAAGGTTACGTGTCTGATAAATGGCAGAGCTGGGACTCAAACAGCTTGACTCCAGAGTCCACGCTTTTAACCCTGCACCTCCCACCTAGGGAGGGAATGGAGCTGGAGCAGTGAACCGCAGGGTGCCCACCATGTGGGGCAGAGTAGAGGCAGGGGCTCCGGCAGGGGAGTCGGAGAAGCAGCAGCCCGCCCCTGAGGTAGGAGGAAAGCCACAGGAGTGAGGCATCTCTGAAGCCAAGAATGGCTTCAAGAAGGGGAGTCGGGGTCTTCTGACACTACTGAGAGGCAGGTCCAATTTGGCACAGTGGAGGCAGTTCCAGGGGCTTCAAGACGATTGAAGAGATGGGAGTTGAGGAAGTGCGGGCAGCAGCTTGGGACAATTCCTCAGAGCAGGAGTGTGCAAACTTTTTGTTAAAGGGCCCAGATAGTAAATATTCGAGGTTTAAGGGTTTGTGGTCTAAGTCACAACTACTCAGGTGCTCTGCCAGTGTACTGAAAGCCGTCACAGACAACGCGTAAGCGAACGGGCATGGCTGTGTTCCAGTAAAACTTTATTTCCAAGAACAGGTGGTGGGCCATGATTTGCACACATGTGCTCTATAAAGAGGATCAGAGAAATGGGGCAATAGCTGAAGGGGGTGTGAGTTGAAGGAAGTTTTCCTTTCTTATACTTAATGATTAATAGCATTAATATTTAAAAAATACATCCAAGAATCATGGAGTTTATGGCTGAGAGGGTTGTAGAGGTTATGTAGCCCAGTGGTTCTCAGCCTGGCCGTGACATTAGTATCACCAAAGAAGTTTTCTCGTTTGTTGTGTTTTTTTTTGGTGGGGAAGATTGTCGCTGAGCTAACGTCTGTGTCAGTCTTCCTCTGTTTTGTATGTGGGACACTGCCACAGCATAGCTTGATAAGTAGTGTGCAGGTCTGCGTCCAGGATCCAAACCCACGAACTCCAGGCTCCTGAAGCAGAGCCTGCAAACTTAACCACTACACCACCAGGCCAGCCCCCCGAGGAAGGTTTTTAAACATATCTGAGCCATATCCCACATCATTTACATGCAGAAAAGTTGGGAGAATCTTCCAATGAACGCTTTTATGTCTCCTGTCAGATCCAGTAATTATAAACCTTTTGTCACAGTGCTTTTTGTCTTCTCTTCCTCTTTGTTTTTTTCATCCACTGGAAGTAAGTTGTAGACATTGTGACTTTTCACCTCTAAGTACTTCAGCAGGCATCTCACACCCTCAAAGGAGTTTTTGTAAGTGATAGAGATTCTAGAGTATGTTTGATGCTGATCCAGGAAAGGTATTCATGATGGAAGAGCAGAAAGGAGGAGATATTTTCAGGAGCAAATCCTTAAGAGGCAAGGCAGGGATGGGACATAGAGTACAAGGGAGGGGTGGCCTTTGAGAGAAGCCAGGTCGTGTCATTCATTTCAGGAGGGAAGGCGAGGGAGGAGACAGCAGATGCAGGTAACTGGGTGGAGGAAGTCAAGGGACCTCCTGTCTGATTGCTTCTTTGTTCTTCAATGAGGAGGTGGCAGAGGTGTGGGGGTGGAGAGGTGGGACTTTGTTTTGAAGAGTGGAGATGAGGCACCCACGGGAGGGGAGGAGGTCTGCCGGGCCACGTGGACTGCTCAGGGAGGTTAGTGGGGACTCCTCATTTGCAGTAAGCTCTCATGAATTTAAAATGGATCTGACCAGAACCTTTATGAATTTCTTTAGCCCATTCGTCTGCTCAATATGGTCAGCTGAGTAGGTGACATCTGGGATTAATCAAGATGGGGTTATCTAGGGAAAGAGGGCAGGGCAGTTAAAGTATTTGCAAAGGAGGGATTGTATTGATGCTCCGTAGGATCCAGGCTGGATGATAAGGGACAGAACAGGAGGAGAGTGATGGATGCAAAGATGGGGACTAGAGTCTTGATGAGGTTGAAGAATTTCTGGACTGAGGTTTATAGAGGAAGTGAGCTGGAAAGGGCGGATGTTGCAGACAGAGAGAACACTTGGAGTTGAGATTTTGAAGGTGGGGATATGGTCATTGGTGATGATAAATCCAGGCAGGAGAGTATGGACCCCTGGAGGGAGTGACTAAGGAGGGGTTGAGAAAATGATCATCAGAGGTGAGGACATCAAGGAACCTCTGGGGCAGTTACTGGAGGCATCGTTTTGGATGCGGAGGTCACCAAGAGTAAAGACGAGAATAGAAATGCAGAGGGAGACAGTAAGCTGGTGCTGAAATTCTTAGTGAAAGAGGGGGTGAGGTGAGGAGGTGAGAGAACACCTGGTACCCAGGCCCCTGAGGCAGGAGCGACTGAGCTTGCTCAGGCACTTCACTGAGGCCAGCGCAGAGAGGGCAGGGGGAGGAGTGATAGGCAAGGACACGCAGGACAGCGTCAGAGGCCAGATCAGGCAGAGCCTGACTGTTGCAGTGAAGATGCAGCCATTAGAGGACTTTGATCTGAGTTCTTTTTTTTCAAAGATCATTCTGGCTGCTTGTAAAGAGGACAAACAGATTCCTGGTGGGAGGAAGAGAGGAGTTAGAAGGCGGATGCAGTCATCCGGCCAAGAGGTGAGGGTCTGCTAGGGTGGCGGCCGTGGAGACAGGAAGAAGTGGTTGTCTTGGGAATGTATTTCGAGGGTAGGATCAGCAGTGTTTGCTGATGGACTGCATGAGGGATGCGAGTGAATAAGAGGTTGAGGATGGTTCCCAAGAATTCTGACGTGAACAGCCCGCCAGTGGTAGGGCCATTTACTGAGATAAGAAAGACTAGGGGAAGAACAGGTTTGGGGAAGAAAACCAAGTGTTTGGTTTTGGTTAAGTCTGAGACACCTCTTTATTAGAGGTGATTGATGTTGACTAGGCAGTTGGACGTGTGAATTTGAGCTTCAGGGGAGAGGCTGAGACTGGAGATACAAACGTGGAAGTCAGTATGTAGACAGGAGTTAAAGCCGAAGGATCAGATGGAGTCACCAAGAGAGCGAGTGTAGATAAAGAAGAGAGTGCAGGGCTCCGAGAGAGGAGCCTGAGAAGGAGAGCGAGTGAGGAAGGAAAAGAGGAAAGGGGTCGTCTTGGAAGCCACGTGAAGAAAGGACCTTCAGGGGAAGCGTGTGAGCAACTGTGACAAACACTGTGGAGAACGTGGACGTATCAGGAGGTTGACAATTGACCTTTGGATTGGGCAACGTGGAGGTCATTGACGGCCTTGTCTAAAGTCACCTCTTTGGGGCAATGGGCAATGAAGGCCAGATCCCACTGGTTTAGCAAGGTGGCTGGATACAAGATTAATAAATGAAAGTCAGTTGGCTTTCTGTGTATCAGCAAGAGATAGAAAATGTAATTTTAAAAAATACACCATTTATGAAAACAATGTAGATAATGAGATGGTGTGGCTAAGCAGTAGAAGGCAATATGGATAAGGATCAGGATAGCAACAAAATTAAAAGGAATAAATGATGTGCCAGGTCTGTATGGGAAAAATTACAGTCCATTTTTGAAAGACATTAAGAAGATGTAATTAAATTGATAGACTGTTTCAGTTGGCTGGGGTTGCCATAACAGGTACCTCACACTGCATGGTTTAAACAACAGAAACTTCTTTCTCACACTTCTGGATGCTGGAAGTCCAAGATCGAGGCATTGGCAGGTTTGCTTTCTCTCGAGGCCTCTCCTTGGTGTGAAGATGACGGGCTTGTCGCTGTGTCCTCACATGGCCTTTTCTCTGTGTGCCTGCATCCTGGTGTCTCCCTCCTTCCTCATAAGGACACCAACCTGTTGGATTGGGGCCCACTCTTATGACCTCATGTGACCTTAATTATCTCTTCAAAGACTTGTCTCCAAAGGCAGTCACAGAGGTCGGGCCTCAACATGTGAATTTTGAGAAGACAACAGTTCAGTCCATAACAACCATGTTCATGGATAGGACTCAATAGTATAAAGATGTTGGTCTCCTCAAATTAATTTATAGATTAAATGCAATTCCAATAAAAATCCCAATAGGTATTTTTGCGGAACCTCGCAAGCTGATTCTAAAATTTACATAGAAGATCAAAGGGCCCCAAATAGCCAAGACAATGTTGAACCATAAGGTGGTGAGATTTGCTCTAAGATATCAGGGCTCCTTCTACAGTTATAGTGAGTAAGGCGGTGTGGGATTGGCATACGGATGGACTAAGAGGGCGAAGTGACGCAGTCAGTTCGCTATTTAAAAAAAGGTGAAATTGGGTTTGTGCCTCACTCCTTACACAAAATTCACTTACTGATAAAGACTCAAAGTAAAAAACATTTCAGAACAAAATCAAGGAAATTATGCGTATGACTTTGTGGCAGAGAAAGATTTCTGAAGATATAAATGTAAAAAAGCATGAAGGAAAAAACTAACATTTAACTACTTAGAAATTAGGAACTAAAGTTTTTTTCAAAAAGATAGCATGAAGAATATAAAAAGGACAGGCCAGAAAGAGAAGATATTTGCCCGTACACATAACCATCACTAGGTTGGTGTCAAGAATATATAAAGAACAAAAGTTGACTTGAAACAGACGTAGGCAAAAGACCCTAGGAGGCACTGCGCAGAAGTGGAAGGATAAGTCGCCAATAAAATGCCCAGTGAGGTTCGGCTTCGTTAGTGATCAAGGGAAGGTGAGCTAAACAATGATGGGCCGTGTCACACCCACACCATTTGGCAAAAATGTCAAAGTCTGACGCTGTCAAGTGTCAGTGAGGATGGGGAGCAGCCGGAATCTTACACACCCTTTTCATGGGCGTGTGAGTCTAAGCAGATTGGGAGGACATTGACATATTCTCAAAGAGTGAAGTGTGAGTGCCCTGTGGCCCCACGGTCCCCACTCCACAGTGTGTTCCCGGAGAAACACTTGCCCACACTGCACCAGGAACCAGGCATCAGATTCCTTGTAGCTGCCTTATCTGCGACAACAGAAAACGTCTGTCCTTGGTGCACCAGATGCCTATACTGAGGTACATTCATATTGTGGAGTATGATTCTGTAGTGAAAAGCTGTCAACTGTAGCCACTCATGTCAAGATTAATCTTGAAAAAATAGACGTATGTATATTTTTTTTTGCTTGAGGAAGATTAGCCCCGAGCTAATATCTGTGCCAGTCTTCCCTACTTTGTATGTGGGTCACCGCCACAGCTTGGCTGCCGACTAGCGAAGGTCCATGCCTGGGATCCAAACCTGTGAACCTGGGCTGCTGAAGTGGAGGGCACGAACTTAACCGCTATTCTGGCCCCAAAAATATATATATATTTTTAAAGAGCAAATCACAGAAAAATCACACAGTATGATTCAAATTACATGATGTTTAAAAAATGCACAGTGAAATAGCATAGTGTTTGTGGGTAGGTCCTTATGTGGTAAAGCTATAAAGACGAGCTGGTGAATCGTGACCACAAATATGGGGGAGGAAACAGGGCTTTGATGATGTTTGTCTGCTGGGTGATGGGTACAGGGACGTTTGATTATTGTTATTTTTAAAAAACATAATGCATGTGTCAGAACCCTTTTAGGTTTATGATGACATTCATTAAAAGATAAATGTAATAAAATGGAAGGAAAGGAGGTACAGAAATGGACATGCTGACTAGAAACTTCTCTGAGGAGTTTGCTGTTAGGGGGCAGAGTAGTGGGGCTGCTGGGGTTGAAGGAGGATTTTTGAAAAGGGAGGTCCTAGGTAGTTCTTGTGTGCTGATGGGAATGACGCAATAGAGGGGACAGTGGGTGCAGTCAGGGGGACAATGTCAGGAACAGGGTTTTGAGGGGCCTCAGAGCCGTGTCAGGTGGAGGGTGGCCTGAGGTAGGAGCAGGGCCGGGCTTCTGCTGTGACAGGAGGGAAGGCAGAGGGTGGGGGTGGGGGTGGATTCCGTGCTGGAAGCATGTGGAAGGTCCACGGGGCATCACATCTGGGGCCTCAGGGAAGGGGTTCTGGAACAAGCAGTGTTTACACCGAGTCCTGAAACAGGAGTTTGCTGGGGGAAGAGCGGGTGGCAGAGGAGTGGCAAGGGAGGCCTGGCGTGTTCCAGGTCCTGAGGAGGGCATGTGAGGCTGAGGTGGCGAGTTGAGGGGCTTTGGAGAAGGGTCGGCACAGGCCTGGTCCTGAAGGGCTGGGTAAAATTTTGGATATTCCAAGGGCAGTAGGGAGCCATTGACGGCTTTGGGGGCAGAGGAGTGGCAGAGTGGAACTGGTGCGTGTGGAGAGTGGGGAGCGGACTAGGGGTCGGGGAGGAAGTGGAGGCCAGTCCGAGGCCCACTGTGGGCAGGGGGAAGGGCTTGTCTTACTGCCACCAGGGAGGATCTTGGGTTCCTGGTCTCAATGGCACCACCCCAGAAATGTCTGGGTTTGCCCACAGCCACTCCCTCCCCCAGGTGGTGGAGATTGTGAAGAAGCTGGAGTCGCGCCAGCGGGGCTGGGAGGAGGATGAGGATCCGGAGCGGAAGGGGGCCATCGTGTTCAACGCCACGTCGGAGTTCTGCCGCACTCTCGGGGAGATCCCCACCTACGGGCTGGCCGGCAACCGGGAGGAGCAGGAGGAGCTCATGGTGGGTCCCCAGACGGCTGCCCCTCCCCACCCCGCCCCCCGGCCTGCTCTGCTCCTGGCTGGGGGCCCTGTGTGGGTGGTGATGTTAGCCCCTGGTCCTCAGGGACCAGCCTCAGTGCTCGGATGGAGCAGGCTGGCTGTGGGCCAGGCCACCCGGGCCGACTCTGGTCTTCTGTCCCCCAGGACTTTGAACGGGATGAGGAGCGCTCGGCCAACGGCGGCTCTGAGTCGGACGGGGAGGAGAACATTGGCTGGAGCACAGTCAACCTGGATGAGGAGAAACAGCAGCAGGATGTGAGGGGCGCGGGGCTGTGGGCGGGCAGAGCGAGCGCAGAGGGCACACAGTCCGCTGGGGTGGGGCTAGCTGTGGCTCCTCAGTGTCCCAGAGCCCCGGTCCCCTCTGCCGTTCATGGGCTCTGTCAGCCTCAGGGTTGTCGTGGGGATTAGAGGTGGCAGCTGGTTGCCCAGGCCTGTGCACAGGGTGGACACAGTCTTGTGTGGTGGGTGCTGACTGGTGGGTAAGCCCGGGGGGCCACTCATCACGTCCCTCCCCGTGTGCTGCCCCCCAGTTCTCGGCCTCCTCCACCACAATCCTGGACGAGGAGCCCATTGTGAACAGAGGGCTGGCAGCCGCCCTGCTGCTGTGTCAGAACAAAGGTGAGGGGCTTGGGCGGCCGTGAGCCCGGTGGGGCCTGGGGGCTGTGGTGGGAAGGGCTGGTGGGCGATGGCAGGTGAGGCAGGTGCTGGCATGGCTTCCTCTGGTCCCCTTTGCTGCCACTCTCTCATTCCTGGTGCCGTGAGCCACTCCTCCAGGACCTGTGAGCCGCCCCTGCTGCACCCTGGTTCGAGAGCAGTCAAGGAGCGGCTGGCCTTTCTGCTCTGTGTGCCCTGTTTTTGATGGCTTTGCCCACATAGCTCTTACAGAGCACCCTTCATCCTTCAAGGCTCGGCATCTCCTCTGGGGAGGAGGGGCGGAGTTGGAGCAGTCCTGGCTGTGGCACAGAGAGACCCTGGTATTGGGCTCCACTCTGCCATTTGCTTGGCCAGTGGCCCTTGACAGGGGCCTGATTTCTTTTTTTCCCCAAGTAATTTTATTGAGATCATAACAGTTTATAACGTTATGTAATTTCGGGTGTACATTATTATTTGTCAGTTTCTGAATGCGCTTCATCGTGCTCACCCCAGGAGTCTCATTTTTATCCGTCACCAAACGTACGTGCTGACAGGGGCCTGATTTCTGAGTCTCTCTTTTTGACTGTTTGTTTTGAGTGTCTGTCTACAAAATGGGCCCCGAGGCCTTTACTCTTGCGGCCTGGCTCTGAGGGGCCCGCTGGGGCGTCAGGCCTGCCCGGGGGCTGCCCCTCTCTGAGGGGGTGGGCAGCCTGGAGTCTGACCGCCCCCTCTCCCCAGGGCTGCTGGAGACGACGGTGCAGAAGGTGGCGCGCGTGAAGGCGCCCAACAAGTCGCTGCCGTCCGCCGTGTACTGCATCGAGGACAAGATGTGAGGATGGCAGGGCGGGCGGGGGGCCGGGGCCGGCGGCAGCTCGGGACAGCCGGGGAGCCAGGCCGGGTGGGCAGCAGCTGGCACTGAACCCCCTGTCTCGGGCCAGGGCCATTGATGACAAGTACAGCCGGCGGGAGGAGTACCGTGGCTTCACCCAGGACTTCAAGGAGAAGGACGGCTACAAGCCCGACGTTAAGATCGAGTACGTGGACGAGACGGGCCGGAAGCTCACCCCCAAGGAGGTGAGGCTCTGAGGCGGCCGCCGAGGCAGAGCGGTGCCCCGGGGTCTGGGCTCGCCAACCGCTGGCTGGGGGCCTGGCGGAGTGTCAGAACCTCTGTCCTTGGTTTCCGTCTCTGGTGGGCACTGCAGTCCCCCTTGCAGGCCTGGCGGGAGGCCCCGACAGGCACCCTGGCTCCTTTGCCTGCCTTCCCCCTCGGTGGCTTGACCTGGCCTGAGGGCCGCCATCTGGCGGGCAGTGTCCAGACCCTGGGCTGACTTCTGAGCTCTGAGACGCCCCAGCTCCAGCTGGCGGCCCTCGGCGCCTCTCCCGACCCCTCTCTCCCTCCCAGCCCCGCCCCACCTGCGCCCTTCCCCACCGTCCCCGGGTTTGCTGCCCTCCTCCCTGCAGCCCCAGCCCAAGTGTTCTGGCATGGCCTCCGCACGGCAGGTCTCAGCGCAGGTCCCAGCACCCCCATGGCAGCTCATCCATCTCCCCCACTCTGCTGGGAGCCCCTGGGGGGGCGCCAGGGTCGGTGCCCTTCTCCCATCCCCTTCCTACACACCCCCCAGGCCAGCACTGAATCCCCACCCTGGGGACACAAGTGGCTCCAACAGGGTTCCTGCCCCTTGTCCCCAGGCTTTCCGGCAGCTGTCCCACCGCTTCCACGGGAAGGGCTCGGGCAAGATGAAGACGGAGCGGCGGATGAAGAAGCTGGACGAGGAGGCGGTGGGTGGCCCGCGGGGATGGGGGGGTGGCCTCTGCCCGTACTGGGGTGGCTGATGTGCTGGGGCCCCTCCTGCGCCGTGCTGACCGACCCCGCTCTGCAGCTCCTGAAGAAGATGAGCTCCAGCGACACGCCCCTGGGCACGGTGGCTTTGCTCCAGGAGAAGCAAAAGGCCCAGAAGACGCCGTACATCGTGCTCAGTGGCAGCGGCAAGAGCATGAACGCGTGAGTGGGCGGCGCAGGCGGGCAGGGGCGGGCAGGGGCGAGCGCAGGGCCTGGGCCCACTCTCCAGCCTCATGGCCCTCTTCTCTCCGCAGGAACACCATCACCAAGTGAAGCCAACCTCCCTTCCGGTCCCCACCCCAACTTTAATATTAAATAAAGTCCCCTCCTTATTTTTTCCTCCCTGGTCATGGTACAGATTCTGGGGTTAGATCTGGGAGGAGCGTCAGCGACACCACCCTCAGGCAGGCTCTGTAGTCAGCTGTGTGACCTCAGGCAAGTCACTGAACCTCTCTGGGCCTTAGTTCTGCCATTTGTACAATCAGAACATTTCTGCTTTCTAAGCTGTCTTGTGAAGATCAAATGAGCTCGCTCATTCATTCATTCATTCACCTGGAATTCAGAAGTGGGCAAGACCCCTCAGAGGTGGCTTAGAATCTGGCCTCTGCTAGGTGAGACCTGGTCATCAGATGACACGAATAACTAAAGGAGATGACGGGAGAGGACAAGCCCCGATCCTCTGAAGCCGTCCTCCACCCCACTCTGGGCCCCAGCCCGCCAGAGAGAAGCCAGCCGGTTCATTTTCCCAGGCCCCGTCCATCACCACCTGGCCCAGCGTGGAGCACCTGTCTCGGCCGATTGTTGGAGGTCACCTTACCCCCTGCACAGCCGGCTTTCGGGGAAGAAGTGGGAGGTGGTGTAGAGACTTGGTCACCCTGGTCTCTCCCGGCTCCTGGCGCCACCCCAGTCACCGCCCCCGGGCCCAGGACTGCGCAGCCCGGCAGGGCCCGGCCTTGGCTCTGTGCCCGGCGGAGGGGCCACCCCAGGCTCCTCCCGGAGGAAGGTGTACAGAATCCGTGTCCTGCCCCCAACTACGCCCAAGTGCATTCCAGATGGTTCAAGGGTTTTTTTAAATGAAACAAAAAAAAAACAAGAAAAGGGGGAATTTTAAAAAGTAAACTCAGGGTGGGAAAATGTAAGCAAGGGCCAAAACAGTTTTAACCCATGGCTTTTGATGACAGTTTTTGTCTGGCACACCCACCAAGCACAGTCCCCCCACTCTCCTTGAGCTCGTCTCCCTGTGTTTTGAGGTCAGATTCTGATGTGTCTTCGCTTGGGCTGCCTCCTCAGGGCTCGGGGACGGTGGCCTGACTGTGTAGGCCGAGCCTAGGGTTCGGGGCCTCGCACTCCATCTCTCCTGAAAGCCTCGAGGCCCACCCGGTGTTGGGGCGGGTGGACCAGTGGCCCTGCCGTGGTAGCACCCAGCTCCTGTCACAGCTCATGCCTTACCCCCTGCAGACAATGGCCCGTTAGGAGACTGTCACTGCTGTCAGAGCCAGAAAAGACCAAGGCCTTGTTTGGAGCAGTGGTGGCCAGGGTGGGATGACCAGGTTTGGTCCGGGCTCTCTGACCCTAGTGACGGGGTGGACAGTAAGTGGTGAGCCAGAGACTAGGAGAGGCTTCTGGAGACACTTGGGGGCCTCCTCCAGGAAGCCTCCCTGGGTGGCACCTTCTGCCTGCTTCCCCTCCCCTTCCTGTGGCTGCTGGTCCCTTGCCAGGTGCTTGCCCTTCCCTGCCCTGCGACACACTACCCTCCTCCCAGGCTGTGCCTGCCCTCCTGGCCAGGGCTGGGAGGCACCAAGGAGTCCGCTCAGCCCCCCAGGGGTAGTAGGAGGGGCTGGGGATCACCAAATCCTTTCAGGCCTGAGCCCCCAGGGCAGGCAGCACCCAGGGAGAGGCTCAGCAGTGGGGTCCACAGGGAACACTCTGCCCCTCATTCCCACCCCCCCCCGCCCCCCGGCCTGCGGGCATGGGGGGCAGCGATGCCTCCATGCAGGCTGGTGCGAGGGCCAGTGAGCTCTCAGCCAGGCCCTGGGGGCGAGCCAGCTGGGGCGCTCACGGGGCTGCCCTTCCGTTTACTTAGCTGTCTGACCCTGAGTCTCAGTGTCCTGGTCTGCAACGTGGGGGCCGTGATCTCAGACCTCTGGTGCGAAGCATGGTTGAGAACATCCCTCCATTACTTCAGCAAATACTGAGTGTTGCCCAGCGGCAGGCCTGAGGATAAGGGGCAGAGCCAGGCAGGCTGCCTGGGCCCATGGGGGTCTGATGGGTGGGAGCCACTGAACAAGGACCGCTAGGTGTGAAAGGAATGGGAGGGAGTCCGCCCCATGCCACTCCACGTGGCTCCTGGGTCCTCAAAAGGGCTGCAGAGAGCCCAGCTGTAATTTCCAGAAGCCGGTTCACGGCCTTCTCTGTCGCCAGCCCACAAGGCGCCCTCGCTAAGGCACCCGGGACCGCCCAGGACCCTTTCGCTCTCTGCTGCTGAGTTCCCACCCAGCTCAGCCCAGGGGGCCCCTTCTCAGAAAGGCCCCTGCTGGGCGTGGTGATGGGATCCTCAGTGCAAAGGCCAGACTGTCCGAAGCGGGTTGTGGCCTGAGCGCTGAGCAGGGGCAAGGGTCCCCTCCTCACTCAGGTGGTCCGGCTCCCTCTGGGCTGTGCCCACGCCCTGCCCCTGTCCTCCAGACCCCTTCAAGCCCCAGGGGCCATACCCAGCCTGTGGCTCCACCTGTGAACGGATGGCCCCTTTCTGTGCTCCCCCACGGTGTGGTGAGGTCTGTGAAGCCCACAGGATGGGGAACCCGCCCCCTCCCAGCCCCAGCAGCGGCCCTGCCTTCTCTCCTGCGCCTTCTCCCAAGTTTGCGCCCTGGAGGCCCAGGCGGGGCCCTGGCACCCTAGTGCACTTGGAAAAAGGTGCCCCTCTGGGCTGCCGGACTCGGGCCCTGGGAGCATGGCTGGTGGGCTGAATTCCCACCCATCTGCCCCAGAGGTGCTGTCCTTGGTGCCCCCCAGCACTGAGCCCATGAGTGACCGGGACCTAGGCTCCCTGCCCCACCTTCCCCAGCTGGTCCTGTCTGTGTCCCTTGGTGTCCTCGAGAAGGGTTCTGCCCAGGTGCAGACTAGGGGGAGCTGAAGGGGCTGGCTCTGCGGCGCCTTCCACGTCGTGGGCAGGGAGGGGCTGTTCCCCAGAGGAGGTGGGTGTGGCAGCATGACAAACATTCACGTTCTCTCCCTCCTTGTCCCTGGGCTGGATCTCCCCGGGTCACCCTCTGCACGATCCTGGCCACATTCCCTGACCTCGCTGAGCCCTGTGTCCTCGGGATGGGGAGAGAAGCTCCCACCTCAAATTGTCCTGAGTTTTACCAGTGGGAGCTCCCGGAAGTTGGCTTCGATGTTCCTTTGACATGTCTCCCTCACTCTTTAAGCACTTTCTTACTTTCTGGTAAAACAACAACGAAAACTGTTCCAGGCTCGTCTTGTACTTTCCCTGCCCTGACCCTGGAATCTGCCATTTTCTCAAAGCGCCCTGGTTCCTCTTAGTGAAGGGTGGTGTTAAAAACCAAGATCTGGATGCCCTGGTGCTCACGGCTCCTGGGGTGTTGCCGCTCTCAGGCCCTCTCCGTGGACAGAGCTAGGAAATGAATAGATCACGTTTCAACCTGTATTTACTTTTTTCGACCGAAAACCATGACTTATGCGGTAGCTCAGATTCCAATCCGACACACCACGGGGTTCACTCTACTTTTCTCCCTTGTCATATTCACCTCCCTTCTCTGATAGTGAGAAGCTGCCTCCCTTTCTCCTCTAGATATTTACTTGGATCAATTTCCAGGACAGAACTTCTGTCCCTGCTGTCACCCTCTTCCCCTCCCCACTTCTCTCAGTTTCTGAGGCTCCTGGCTGGGCCGTTGATGCCACCACTGCCCATGCAGACTCTTCCTCGCTCCACCCCGACGAGAGCCCCTCACTGCCCTCAGGCCCCCGCTCACCCCCCAGGCTGCCCCTCCAGCCCCTCTGCCCCGAGATGCCTACACAGGCTGCTCGGGCTCTGATGCCCACCCTGAGCTGCAGGGACAGCCTCGTCACCCTGCTCAGGCTCCCACGGCCCACTGGGCCTCTGACATCCCACTCTAGGCTGCATGGCCCCCCAGCTGCCCCCCCCAGGGACACAGACCTGTCTGGCTTGTCCCTACCTATACAGGCTTTTAGTCTCAGAAGTCATCCTTTTAGCAGTTGTTTTTAAAGTGCCCCGTTGTTTTCTAAACAAAACAGTGCATGTTCCTTGTAGAACAGAGCAAAAAGGTTGAAGAATAAAAACTGCTGAAGTTAGACAGACCTCCAACCGCCGTGTGAAAGGTCAAGAGGGAACAGGTGCACCTTGCCAACAGCACTGGAGCCCACTCATCGGGTTCACAGCATTAAAAGCAGAGCGCGCCTCCCGATGCGCTGCAGTAGCAAACCTGGGAAATATTCTTTCCAAAATAAGGGCCCCTGGTTGACCCACAGTTTACAAGGAAAGCGGGGACAGAGGAACATGTGAGACCCCAGCTCTAGGATCCGATCAGCCGAATCAGGCACGTGGGAAATTCTACAGGCAAAGGAACTGGTTTCCTCAAAAATAAAAGACATGAGAAAAGGTGAGAGGGGAATGTTATAATTAAAAAGACGCAAGAGACAGCCCGAGGAACACAGCGTAGACCTTGTTTGGATCCTGATTCAAACAAATGATTAAAAAAACATTTTTGAGGGCTGGCCTGGTGGTGCAGTGGTTAAGTTCGCATGTTCCGCTTTGGTTCGCATCCTGGGTGCGGACATGGCACCGCCTGGCAAAAGCCATGCTGTGGCAGGCGTCCCACATATAAAGTAGAGGAAGATGGGCAAGGATGTTAGCTCAGGGCCAGTCTTCCTCAGCAAAAAGAGGAGGATTGGCAGCAGATGTTAGCTCAGGGCTAATCTTCCTCAAAAAAAAAAACAAACAAAAACCATTTTTGAGATAATCAGGGAAATCTGAACACAGACAGGGTATTAGATAACATCAAGGAATTATATAATTTTGTTGGGTATGATACTGGCCTGGTGGTTATGTTAAAACAAAAATCCTTATGTTAGAGGTACATATGATATACACGGATCACGCATATTATATGCATATATGTCTCCGTCTATATTATATATAAATAGAAGGATCTGATGAGATCTGGCATTTGCTTTAAGTTACTCCAACATTAAAAAATAAATAAAAGAACAAAGAAAAGTCTGGGGAACGGGGATATGTGAGGCAGGAGTAGCAAGATGTTGTGGTTATTGAAGCTGGGTGATTGGTACACGGGCGTTCACTGTTCCGTTCCATCTACTTTTGGGTGCGTTTGAAATTTTCCATTGTAAAACTCTGTTTAAGAGAGCAAAATATGTTGGCTTAGCAACAGAAAAATGTACATATGTTCAGCCGAAGACACGAACAGAAATGTTCGGAGCGGCACTATTTATAACTGTCCCAAACTGGAAACAGCCCAAATGTCCATCGACAGTAGATTGCATAAATAAATGGTGGTGTTCGTATAACGGAATGAATAGTATGGCTGAATCTCAGACATGACGTATGGGTAAAGAGGGCAGACATAAAATTGTGCACACAGTCTGCTTCCATTTAATACAAAAACAGGAAAACTAATTTATGCTATTAGAAGTGAGCACATTGTGGGTAGACTCCTGAAAAGAGGCAGGAAGAGGCTGCAGGGGCCAGGGCCTGTGTTATTTCTGGATTTGGGTGCTGGATAGGTGAGTGTCTGCTCACTTCGTGAAAATACATTGAACTGTATACTTAATATTTGTGCATTTTCTTGTATGAATATTCTTCCATAAAAACTTCACTTAAAGTTATATAGGCTTGGGAAAGAGGAAGGATATGTTATCATAGATCCAGAAGAAACCAAAGTAATGTTTTGAGGAAAAGTATGACAGCCAATTGGAAAATTCAGAGGAAGTGGATAATTTCCTAGAATACCGTAAAATACCAAGACTGACCTTGGAAAAATTAGAATTCATGAATAGATAATTACTAAATAAGAGATTGAAAAGGTGACTAAAGATGCTGAGAGCAAAAAATATAAGGCCCCTCATTAAGAAAAAGTAATGCAAAATCAGAAATACTGGCTTCCTGGACCGGCCTGGTGGTGCAGTGGTTAAGTGCACACGTTCCACTTTGGCGGCCCGGGGTACTCCGGTTCGGATCCCGGTGCAGACATGGCACCGCTTGGCAAGCCATGCTGTGGTAGGCGTCCCACATATAAAGTGCAGGAAGATGGGCACAGATGTTAGCTCAGGGCCAGTCTTCCTCAGCAAAAAGAGGAGGATTGGCAGCAGATGTTAGCTTAGGGCTAATCTTCCTCAAAAAAAAAAAAAAAAGAAGAAAAAGAAAAGAATAGAAACAAACAAACAAGAAATATTGGCTCCCTCTTTAAGGTCATAGATTACCCCTTACCAGTTAAATTTGTTAGGCTAAAGTAAATTCCTATTACTGGCTGTATTATCGTAGAAGCTGGTTCTTACATTCTGTGAAGTTCGTCTTTTTCTCTTTTAAAATAAATTTTGAGTTCATGCTAAGATATGTCAAGCATTGTTTTTGGATAATTACATAAGTAACAAAAACGTCTAGCGTGAGAATTAAGGAAAGTCCGTAAACTCTCCCAGTGGTTATTCACTGGATGTGTAAAGAACTAGTAAACAGCTCAGAAGTGCTGCTGTCTCCTTTCTCTCCTCTCTAAGGGCCTGTCATTTCCCAGGCCTGGAGCTTGCTGTCTTCTGGCTACAGCCGCGTCTATAGAGAGCTACTATTAGTTTTCCAAATCTAAACACAATGTACACTTTCGTTGTGGTTATTCTTTGAACCGTGGAAAAAGGCACTGGACCCCGACAGTTCTGTCTTACCTTTACATAGCAGGTCGTTCAAATGCTATTTAAATATTCCAGACAAGGGGGGCTGGCCCGGTGGCTGAGTGGTTAAGTTCGCACGCTCTGCTGCAGGCGGCCCAGTGTTTCGTTGGTTCGAATCTTGGGCACGGACATGGCACTGCTCATCAAACCACGCTGAGGCAGCGTCCCACATGCCACAGCTAGAAGGACCCACAGCGAAGAATATACAACTATGTACCGGGGAGCTTTGGGGAGAAAAAGGAAAAAAAAAAAAAAAAAATTCCAGACCAGAGGAAAAGGTGGCAACCCCTCTAATGTATTTTATGGTGTTGATAAAATGTTGATAGCCACGTCTGACAAGGATACTACAAAAAATAATGTTGCTTATAAATATAGATGCAAACTTTCTAAATAAAATACCTAATCGAATCTAGCAATGTTTCAAAAGAATCATACACTGTGAGGTTTATTCCAGAAATGTAAGGATGATTCTCCAAGGGAATCTATTGACATAATTGATTGTATATACAATTAAATTGAAAAACTACACAATTATATTCTATTTGATAAAAATACATCATCCGTTTCAAATAAAAGCTCTCAGTAAACTAATGGCGATGATGGTGAAAGCACTAACATTGGTTGACCTTCCAGAAGAAACAGTGATGGGGGTCGATGCTGACGTCCTGGGCCAGCCCGGCGAGATGCCTCCAGAGCAGCAGTTTCCCCGCGGGGGCCACCGGCGGCTTCAGTTTGGTGCTTCTCCTGGCTGTGTAAGCGCTGGGACGGGTTCTTGACCCTCTCGAGATTCCATGAGTGCATTAGCCAGGGTTCTCCAGAGAATCAGCACCAGGATACATATGAGGAGATGTATTACAGGAATTGGCTCACAAGATTATGAAGGCTGAGAAGCCCCACAGTCTGCCACCTGCAAGCTGGAGACCCAGGAAGTCGGTGGTGTCACTCAGTCCAAGCCCGAAGCCCGAGAACCAGAGGGGCCGATGGTGTGAGCCTCAGTCTGAGTCTCAAGGCCCGAGGAGCGACGATGTCCGAGGGCAGAAGATGGATGTCCCAGCGCAAACAGAGAGCAGATTTGCCCTTCTTCCTCCATCTTTGTTTGCTTTTAGGCCCTCACCGGATTGGGTGACGGCCACCTGCATTGGCGAGGGGGCCTCCCATCCTCAGTCTACGGATCCAAATGCCAATCTCTTCCAGGAACGCCTTCACAGACAGACCCAGAAATAATGTTCCACCAGCTACCTGGGCATCCCTCAGCCAGTCAGGTTGACATAGAAAATTAACCATCACAATGAGTCACCTAAAATGTTCTAGAAAATTCCTTTTCTGCTTAAACAAAAACAGAGTAGTTTCTATCTATACAAATAATACTTTTCTGTTTGTCCCGCTTTCTATTGTTTTTCTCCTTCCTTGCTTTCGTTTTGAAGGATTGAGTTTTATGCTTTTCTTTATACCTGGTTTGGAAGTTAGACACTATTTCTACTCTTTCGGAGATTGCCCTGGACATTTTTACAGTCTAAGCTTAGTCAAGAGATCTATCTCCCTTCAAACAAAGCCTAAGAACCCTTAAATAACCACGGTTCCCTCTCTGTTACTCCGTGTTTTTGTTCGCCAGTACTTTATATTGACCTTTTAAGAACCACCCCCAAATTAGACATCATCATCATTAATGAATTTGCTCCTCGTTCCTTTTCGTCTCAGACCTCTCCTCTGGAGGCATTTTCATTCTTTCTGAAGTTCGTCTTCTAGAAGCTCCTTCTGTCTGTCGGTGATAAACTCCCACATTCTGTTGGTCTCAATGTCTTCACCTGGTTTAGGGCGGGGATGGCTGTCCCCACTCACAGGGCTGTGGGGAGAATCAAAGTCGCTCCCCGACGGGCATTCTCTGTGGCCCTAACACCCTGGGAAGACGGAGTCGGCCTCAGTCAGGCTCTCCGCTCCGGCCAGGCTGCGTCCTGGCCCTTCCCGCAACACCCATTCCCCCCGCCCCAACTCTTGACGTACCAGATGCTGCCATTTCAGGCGATCCTTGTCAAAATCCCTTAGCCTGCCGTTCCAGGCCCCGTAGCTTCCAGACTTAACATGCCCCTGCCTGACACAGACACACCACGTTACCTGCCCATCCTCAGGCCCGTGGTCTTTCCCTCTTCTGTGCACCTGCTCCACGGGGCACTAAGAGAAATAAAATTGCCCTCTGTGCCAGTGTATGCCCCACCTTGGGGGGGGGGGGACAGACAGGAGGGGTTCCAAAAAGTGTCTGATTTGTCAGCCCTGGACAGAAAGAAATGGGGAACCAAAAAAGGGGAGGACCTCCGTGCCGAGGCCCCCTCTCGCAAAGCCTTGTGTGGCCACGGACGGTAAAGAGGATTGATAAGACAGACCTTGATGGGCAAAATGCTAAATTGTAGGAGACATAAGGTGACTGCGGGCCCCACGTGAAAGAGGAAGGCACCTGGCTTCAGAGACGAGGCCAGTGAAGGGAGGCAAGGCAGACAGAGGAGTCCGAAAGCTTCAGCAGTTTCTAGCAGAGGAACAATTGAAACAGCGGGGTGAGGAGGTCCCCAGGAAGCAGAGCGCTTTAGAGACTGCCCTGTGGTGTCACCCACTCCCCCCCGCCCTACAACGTCCCGTGGCCTCTGGAATCCCAGGCCGTTTCCTGAAGAGGGTTTTGGGAGGGGAATGCACAGTCACAGATCCTACTATGTGAGCCCATGCGCCCTGATTTGGGTTCTTTAAAACTGACAGATGACTGGGGCAGCTCCTCACCTCTCTCCAGGTGCTCTGAGTGCTCTGAGCACACGCTTCCGTCCGCGTGTGCTGCACAGGTGGGGGACCCATAACGCCTGGTCGGTGAATTCCCCTCTGTGGAACTTGTGTTCCCAGCGGAGGACCATCACAAGCGCTGTCGGGGCACTTGGACCCTCGGGCTAGACTGAGACCGCTGTCGTGTTACCAGAGTGTGTAGCTGGGATGCATGGTTTGGGTGCTGCCGCCCGGGGACACTTGCTGGTTGGATGTGTTTATTGTGACCCCTGCTGGTAGCTTCTATAAATGTCGACTGAATATGGAGCCAGGAACTGACTACACCTCGTCCCCTGGGCCGAGGTCATGCAGTGGGAACCACAGTGCACATGACAAGGAGGAAGAGAGTACTCTTCTCATACAAGAATTAAGGAGAACCGAGTGATACGCAGTACTAGCTCCACATTTAGCAATCTGGACTAGTTAGTTACAAAGGTTTCTGGAACTTGGCACCTCACGGTGAACTAGCAAGGGTTCATAAGGACGTGGACATCTGGGTATCATCAGGCTCCATCATAACAATAACTGAAAAGATTGCCGCCGCCACTGGCACCTGGTAGACAGCCTTGGACATTGATAATACTTTATTCCTGTGTCACCAGGCAAGGCAGGCAGTGTGCCTTTACACCTTCCATGGGGACTTTGGATTCTCTTGCAATATGTCATCAATGGACCAAACTTGAGCACAACACAAGCCACTTGGTGGCAGTCCTGACTTTCCTTTACGTCGATGATATTCTGACAGCAGTTCCTACTGAGGAAACTGTCCACACTGCCTTGCATGCTCTGCAGGTACAGGTAAGCAGACATGGTTGGGCCTTGAAGGCAGACAGAATCCAGGGTCCTGCAACCCAAGGGACTTTCTTAGGAAACATCTGGGCAACTGCTAAAGATAAATTGCTGGCCTGACGCCTCCAACCACAAAGAAAGAGGCCCTATACCAACTTGGCTTCTTTGTACGTATGGCTTCTTTGAGTATGAAGGCAGCATACTCCACGTTTAGGAATTTTACTAAAGCCTTTGTACTGGACCAGCAGACAAGAGACCAAGTTTGAACGGGCCCCTGCAACAGGAAGCCTTGGAAGATCAGGAAGCTGTCGACCGAGCCCTGCCACCAAGCCCAGTCTCCTTCAGAGGCCATGGAATTCACCTCAGCTCTGGAAATTACATCCCACCAGCACTCACTGGCCCCAGGGCTTTTGCATTTATGGACTTGCTTCTCCTACTGAGAAGTGCACACTCTCTAGAATCCCATACGTATCCTCTCAGCACGTAACAGACTTGTGCACGCTGGCCAGATTTCAACAGCAAGCACCTGCCGTTGCCTTTGCCTGAGGACTTTCCCCGGCCACTGAAGCCAGCTCACCTACTGGTCCACCCGCACATGGGTGGGCTGGCAGCTAACGCCTCCAGGAGCAGCCCGCCCACAACGGCAGGTGGGAGCTGACAGGCAAACACCCGGCTGCCTTGCCCCGCAGGGGGCTATTGTTGAAGTGTCTCAGACACTGGCTCCCAGAGTTCTCTATGCAGGAAATTTCCCGTATGGTCACCTGTAGTTTAACCCTGCTAGAGAACTCAGCCTGAGCTGAAATAAAGAACACAAGAGACAGGATATACGACAGAAGGAATACAATTTAGAAATGAAACAGTGACTAGAAGACTAGATTGAGAAAACCTTGTAAGAGGAAGGACTGAAGAAATAAAATTGTAAAAGAAAAGCTAAGAGATATAGAAGATACAAGGAAAGGTGCTAACGTCTGAATAATGGGAATTCTACAGAGAAATATAAACATGAAAGGAGAAAATATTTGAAGAAATAACGGAGACAGATTTCCTGGAGTAATACAAATATGAAGCACCTTGGATCAAAAAAGTGCAGAGTGCCAAAAGGGGGAAAAAAAGGAATAACTCGCAGTTACATACGTCATCCAGAACGTTAAGGATATCAGAGATAACGCTTACAGAGAGAAAAGCATATCACACATAAAGGAAAGAGAATCAGGCTGACATCAGACTTTTCAACAGCAACACTGGACACAAGAAGATAATAACGTAGTATTTGCAAAGTATTGAAGGAAAAGAAGTTAGAATCTAGAACTTTATATCCACCCAAACTGTCATTCAAATATGACAGATGGGTCTCAATATTCCAATTAGCACCATGAGTTAAATGGACTAAATGTATCAGTTAAAAGAAAATTAGTGATTCAACTTTGAAGAATCCAGATCCACACAGAGACATCTAAAGCAAGGGACCATGCACAGCTTGAGAGCAAGAGGATGGACGATGACTTGTCAGGCAAAAATACTAACCCAACCAGAAGAAACGTGGGGCAGCTACACGAACATCAGATGAAAGAAACTAAGATAAGAAGCTTCTGTAGGGATGGACAGAGTCACGCTATAATGAAGGGTTCGATTCACAAAAAGAGATAGCAATTTTAAACATGTTGTGCTAAATAACATAAACTCCAAATATATTAAGAAAACATGGACAGACTGTAGCAAGAAGTCATGAAATCCACCACAGGGATCCGCTGTCGGTGAATGTGGATCAGAGCAGCCACTCCGGAAAACAGTGGGCAGCACTGCCTAAAGTCGTGACAGAGCGAGTTCACGCCTAGGTACCGTCCCAAGAGAAGCTCTCCCACCCGAACAAAGACACACGTGCAAGAATGTTTACAACGGCAGAAAAATGGGAAGACGTGGAGGGCCAGCAGCAGAAGACTAAACGGATAAACCGTCCCGCAAGGAAACATTGACAGTCAAAACAAACGAAGACCAGCAACACAGAGCAATGAGCGGGACCACAGTAATACAATGACGGAAGTTAAAGTGAATAATTAAATAACAAATTAAATTATTAAATGAAAGAAGTCAGCCCCCAAATAGGACGTTCAGCATATCCTCTTCATAAGGTTAAAAAAACTTTTAAATACAAGAAAACCATATGAAAAGAAAACAAGGGCATATGGAACTCGAGACGGTTACCCCGGGTGGGAGAACAGAATGGGATGGGTGGGGGCCCGGTGGAGGGGACATATGGTGGCTCGGGTTACTGGCAAGTCCTAGCTTTTGTTTTGTAGTGGTGGGTTTGAAGGTGCTCACATTATTAAAAATAACCAACTAAAATATTTAAGTACAATAATTTATGGACCAAAAAAGGAATCTTAATGAAAATTAGAAAACACTCAAAACTAAACTATTATTAAAATACTAGATACTTCACACCTATCAGCATAGCTACTATCAAAAAAAAAAAGAACGGGTGCCAGCCCGGTAGTATAGCCGTTAAGTTCACACGTTCCACTTCTCAGCGGCCCGGGGTTCACCGGTTCGGATCCCAGGTGCAGATATGGCACCACTTGGCAAAAGCCATGCTGTGGCAGGCATCCCACATATAAAGTAGAGGAGGATGGGCATGGTGTTAGCTCAGGGCCAGTCTTCCTCAGCAAAAAGAGGAGGATTGGCAGTAGTTAGCTTAGGGCTAATCTTCCTCAAAAGAACAGAAAACAACGTGTTGGCAACGGTGTGGAGAAATTGGAACTCTTATGCACTTTTGGTGGGAATGTAAAATGGTGCAGCCACAGTGGAAAATAGTATGGTGGTGGTTCCTTAAAAAATTCAAAATAGAATGACCATATAATCTAGCAATTCCACCTCTGGGTATATCTCCAAAAGAACTGAAAGCAAGGTGTCAAAGAGGTTATTTGTACACCCATGTTCATAGCAGCATTATTCACAATAGCTAAAAGGTGGAAGGAAAATCCAAGATTCCATCAACGGATGAATGGATGAACAAAATGTGGTCTAAAGACACAACGGAATATCATTCAGCCTTAAGAAGGACCGACATTCTGACACATGCAATATGGACGAAACTTGAGGACATTATACACAGTGAAATAAACCAGACATGAAGATAAATATTGTATGATCCCACTTATCTGAGGTATCTACTCAAACTCCAGACACAGAAAGTAGACTGGTGGTTGTCAGGGCCTGGGGAAGGGGAAAAAGGGGAGTTGTTAATGGGTATGAAAACATTTGGAGATTGGTTGCACAACGTGAATGTACTTTTTTTGCATGTGTGAGGAAGACTGGCCCTGAGCTAACATCTGTGCCGATCTTCCTCTACTTTGTATGTGGGATGCTGCCTCAGTGTGGCTTGATGACTCGTGAGTAGGTCCGTGCCTGGGATGTGAACCCATGAACCCTGGGCCGCCGAAGTGGAGCATGTGAACTTAACCACTAAGCCATCAGGCCGGCCCCAATGTGAATGTACTTAACATGACGGAACTGTACTCTTAAAAATAGTAAAGACGGTAAATTTTATGTGTATTCTAATTCATTAATTTCTTAAAAACCCAAAACTAGATACAAAACATATGGAGCTGCATCAAGGGAAATTTTAGCCTTAAAAGGTGTAAGACTGTCCCACAAATTACTAATTATAAGGGGAAAATATCGCTCTTCTAGGGAAATGATCTAGAAGCCGTCCCATTAGCCAGGTGATCAAAATTAGCCTGGTGGTAGCCGGACATCCTGCACCAAGTGCCTCATGAGCAATGAGCAATAAGTGCACGCCAGCCCTCCACCTGGTGACACAGTGAGAGCACGTTAGCTCTAGGCTATTTTTGCTAAAATTGTCTAACCCAAATCTGTCTGCAAAAACAATCACACAAATGCAAATGAGTGATATAAGATACTAGCCCAAACTTGTCAAAAGAGTCCATTTAAGGGAAAAAAATCATTAAGGTGTTTGTTCTACATTAAAAGAGGTCAAAGAGATTTAACAACTAAATGTAAAACCTAGGTGTGATCTGTGAATAAAGAAATAGAACGTGGCAAAAAATGTTATAAATTGGTGACCCTGTTGAAGGGTATACAGGGACTGACTTTACCTTCTCTTTTTCTTCAGGTTTGAAAATTCCCTAAATAGTTTGGGATGGGGGCGGAAGTAAAGCTGAAAGCTAATTAGTTCACCACACAACCACAAGGGCTATGAGAAGAACGACAGAATGAGCCCAAGGGAGGATAAGTAAAGTGGAATATGGTAAGAGCAGAAACCAATGACAGAAGAAAGCTAACAATGAACGACGACAAAAATCTGGTGCTTTGAAGAGACTAATAAATGAACTTCTGCCAAGACAGACAGGATAGAAAAAGATACAAAGTATAATAAATTTTAGATATTAAAAAGGGGACAAATTTTGGATACAGTCAAGGTTACAAACATAAGACAATTCTACAAATATCTTTATGCTAATAAATTTGAAACCATAGATAAAACAGGCAAATATTTTTCCTTGAAAATATAGCTGACTCAAGAACAGAAACCTGAGCAAATCCATTATCAACAAAAATCTAGAATTAAAAATCTACCCTGGGCCGGCCCAGTGGCACAGCGGTTAAGTTCACACGATCTGCTTCTCGGTGGCCTGGGGTTCGCCGGTTTGGAGCCTGGGTGCGGACATGGCACCGCTTGGCAAAAGCCATGCTGTGGTAGGCATCCCACAAATAAAGTAGAGGAAGATGGGCATGAATGTTAGCTCAGGGCCAGTCTTCCTCAGCAAAAAGAGAAAGATTGGCAGTAGTTAGCTCAGGGCTGATCTTTCTCAAAAAAAAAAAAAAGTACCCACCCTGGGGCCAGCCCCGTGGCCAAGTGGTTAAGTTCGTGCACTCCGCTTTGGTGGCCCAGGGTTTCGCCAGCTCGAATCCTGGGTGCGGACATGGCACCGCCCATCAGGTCATGCTGAGGTGGCGTCCCACATGCCACAACTAGAAGGACCCACAACTAAAAATACACAACTATGTACTAGGGGGGCTTTGGGGAGAAAAAGGAAAAATAAAATCATAAAAAGAAAAAATCTACCCACTCAGCCCAGAACTGCCAGGTATGGTTGGTTTTATAGTAAGTTATACCAAAAATTTTAGAAATGCAAAATTCCAATCATATACAAACACTTGTAATGAAAATAAAGGGAGAGAATGCTCTCCAACTCATATCTTGATATAAAAACCAGACAAGGGCAGTGCAGGAGAGGAAAAGCTTAAGCCATCTCACTTAGCCCGGATGCCCCAAATTCCCCAAACATCAGAAAACCAAAACCAGCAATATATTCAAAAATACATCGTGACTTTTATTCCAGGAATGCAAAGATGTCTTAATGTGAGAAACCATCAAGGTATCTCACCACACTTACAGATTAAAGGAGAAAAACAACGTGACTAGCTCAGACTGCCCTATGTGCTCCACGGCACATATATATGGGTGGCCAGATGACAAGGGAGGAAAGTAAGCTGGGCTGCACGGGGAAGCTCTAGAGGAAATGATCTGGTTATAAAGGTTGGTCCTAAAGTGACAGAGGTGCAGAGTCTGAAGGGTCACAAGCGTCAAACTTAACTGCAGCAGGAGCAGCACTATGAGGCGACCAGTCACATGAACTGACCACGGACGGCTCTTAGAACACTCAGCTCATTCTAGAAGATCTATTCATACGCGGTTGGATTCCACCAAGTTGGGAGAATAGAGATGGAACTCAGCCTCAAAGAATGACAAAGGAGAGTAATAAGCAGACTCTACCTCCACCAGGATGCTTAGCTGCAACCCACAGGAGGAAAATGGCTGATAAGACATGGAGAAGGGAAGATTAAAAGGTTTTAGGGGGAAAAAAGAGGTTATTATGTAGATCACAGACTCACTGGGTGCTGGAGAAAAACATAAGGACAAGCTTACAGATATAAAGCCAAAAAAATCACATACACACAGGATAAAGTGGGGAACTGCCAAAGGAGTACTTAGAGGAAAATTTATAGCCCTAAATATATTAGAAAACAAGACTGAAATTAAGCATACAATTCAAGAAGCTAGAAATGAGCAAATAAACCCAAAGAAATAGAAGGAAAAGGCCAATAGACAGATATCTCACAAAGTTAGTCAAAGAAAATAAAATACATAGAACACAGGAGAAATGTTTGTTGGTTTCATCTGCTCTCGCCCCGTGCCCCCTTCTTCTATTCTATGGGAAATGCATATCATATGGAGCAGGTGTGGTTCATCTTGCCTCCCCGTAATCCCCTATCCCCCCTACTGAGCCCCAGCCAGTGGAGAGGGCGAGTGACCTGAGCAAGACCACTCTTCCCAGAAATACAAGGACCCGGAAGAGGGAACTCTTTGTAAGGAATGAGTATAAACTGGAGCTTCCTGCAGAAAACACCTGTAGGGAGAAAGGGATTGATCTACCAAGAGGAGCAGAGACTACCCGAGAAACAAACGAGGAGAAAGCCGTGACGAAACCATGCTGGCCCTGCACCAGCTCTGCCAAAAGCTCTACTCTTAGACCTCAGCCAGTGAGACCTTGTTTGCTTCTGCTAGTTCAAGTTAGATTTTGTCCCTAAGTAAGAAAGTCCCCAATAATACAAATATCATGCATGACTTTTTGCCCAAAAAACCTTAAATATATATGAAACATACGATCCAAAAAAATATAAATTACCAAAATTGATTCAAGGACAGCAAACCTGAGTAGACAAAATACCACAGAAGTAATTAAAAGGCAGGCAAAGATCTACCCCTAAAAAAGGGCATCGAACACAGATGTTTTTATAAATTCTACCAAACTTTGAAGAAACCAATAATTTCTTTTCTATAAATTATTCAAGCCCAAAGAAAAAGAGTAAATGTCTCCTAATCCATTCTATAAGGCTAGCATAATGCTGTTATCAAAATGGGGCAGGAAGATCATTAAAATAAAAAGTGAAATTGGCCCAGGGATACATATAAAAATCCTAAATAAGTAATATACCATAAAACTAAGCAAAGTTTATATCAGAGTGCAAGGATAGTTCAACATTTGGAAACCTACTAACATAAATCAGTACAATAAAGAAAAATCTTTTGATTATCTCAATAGATGTTGAAACTCATCAGTGTTGAATAAAGAAAAAAATCCTCAGTAAGCTAGGAACAGAAGAAAACATCTTCAGCCTGATGAAGCTTATCTACCAGAAACCTAAAGGAAGAATCCCATTTTGTGATGAAACGTGAGAACCATTTTCCACTAAGAGAGGAACAAACAAGGGTGCCTTTCAACTTGTCCTGGAGGTCCTGGCCTCTGTAATTCACAAGAAGAAATGAGTGTAAAGGACAGAAGTGCCTCTAATAGGATATGATTTGACTCTCCAGCCAGAAAGCCAAGAAAACCAAGTGAAGAACTATTAGAATTAACGAGAATTCAATCAGATTACCAGGGGAGCACACAAGGATGAGAGCTGTCCTATGTGCCAGTGAGAGTTAGAAATGCAGTTTCAAAAGATCTCACTCATAACAAAGAACGCTAAAATTCCCAAGACTAAATTGAATTAGAAACATGACAGAAACATATGAAGACAACACCTGACAAAAGAATGTACATACCTCATTTCTGGGTCGGAAGATTCAAAACTGTTAAATACCACTTCTCTCCAAATCTATGAGATTTAAAACCACGCCACAGAAAATCTCAACAGGATTTTTTAATAAAATTGACAAATTTGTTCTAAAGTTCTTGTGTAAGAGAAAATAGGAAACTTTCAAGCACCAGAGGGGCAGGGGTGAGGGAGCTATGAGATGTCAATCGTGCTACAACATGTGGTACATGCACACTAGATCAACGGGACAGATTAGAAATTCCAGACAGATCTATACACATGCAGGAGTTCAGTTTATTTTAAAAAGGTATTTAAAATCACTGAGGAAAGAATGGCCCATTCAATAAATGGTATAGGGACAAGTGGCTACCCCTTTAGGGAAAAAAGCTATCTCCCATAGATAGATAGATATGTGTGTATCTATCTTTAACTTGTCTGAAATTTATCTTCAGTGTGTGTATATATACACATATACACACACATTTTCATACGTGTGTAGAGACACACACATATACATATGTGTGTATATTTAAAGCTATATTAAACAAACGTAAGAGAAAGTGAATGAGGAGCAGGTAAATGAAGTGGTAGCTGGAGAGAGTGGGATCAGACAGGTTTCTCTGATTGCTTTTCAGATGGCAGACTCTACAGCACATTCGATGCTAACACATGCAGCAGAAAGGACGACAAAAAAACAAACCCACAAAAAGTCCTTAAGTGAGAGAAGAGACAGGCTTCAAAGCACAAAAGGAAAGGTTGAAGTCCCACTGGATTACAGTGGGGAGTAACAAGGAAGATCTGAGCACACTTGTAGGGTTGGCAACGGGGAGGCGAGAGTTCCCTTCAATGGCTACTATTTCTTAATGAAGTGCGAGCTGCGGTTGCTAACTAGCTGGGGAAGGGGGAATTGACAGACAAGACAGAAGTTCTGAAAGACAACAGCCCAGAGCAGACGTGCTAGGCAGTGCTGAGCGTCCGTCTGAGGTTCGTAATTATCAATTTAAGGTAAAACGAGGGGCCAGGTTGGCTTTTCTCTGGGAGTTACGTGGGCGCAGGCACAGAGGTGAGTGAGTGGGTCGGCCAGGGTTAGGGTTTTACTAGAGGAATACAGTGGAGGGAGACAAGGGAGTGGAGGGGGTAGACTGTGGGAGCGATGCTGCACAATGAGGGAAGTGAAGACAGGAGCATAATGGTGAGAACGTGGCAGGGCTGATTTGGAGCATGAAGATAAAGAACTTTTGCAGAGGGAGTAGCTGAGTAAGCAAGAAGGCCAGAAGGTAATGACTGCACAGCTATTTGAATTCAGAAGGTGCTGCAATTTCTAGGAAGGTCAGGGGTCCAGGGAGTGACTAGCGATGCAGGAAGCAGGCCTGGAACAGAGGGCAAGGGCATTAGTGATGGGCTATCAAGGAGCCACAGGGTCACAGCTTTGAATAGACCCACCCACGGATGTGGAAAATAATGACACGAGCAGGGGTAGAAGACCCTAAGCCAGACGGTGAACTTTGATGACTGAGCAGTGAAGGTCAACGCCAGCAACGAAGAGGGAGAGCATACAGCCGGAGGTAGACGCTTCAATGTGGGATCATGTGGTTTGCAAGACGGCTGAGGAGTGACGGTCTGAGTAGCCATAAGCAGGCCACCAACCAGGGGAGGTACACAGTAGCAGGGAGGCAGGCACTCCTGCAGTCACAGGTGACTAGAAAGGCAGGGAAAGCAGCTTACCAGGCACCATGGAACTTGTCCTGAGTGTCTCATAGAGGCAGGTGGGCACTAGGCCCTATGGCTGTGATCCTGATGCCTGAATCAGCATTAACTGGAAGCACGCGATGAAGTGGTACTGTCCTCAGTTATTAAACACGTGCGAGGAGCCACAGCACGGAGCCTGGCACTTTCTAAGTGCCCAATGAGAGAGGCAGGGAGAGAGAGAGAGTGTAGGGAAATTCCAGCTATTCCCCATTTCCTGGCCATTCAGCCCACCTGCCCATGAGGCCTCCACGAAGGAGCAGTTTTTAACTTCATCACAAGTCCCTCTTCCCTCCAGAAAGCCACTCGGACACTGGCCAAGTCACCACCCACCAGGGGTTTAATTCTCTTGGGTCAGAAGGTCAGTTCAGAGAGGGGCTCTGCCTTGTCCCCATCCAGTGGGGAAAATCTGCAGAGCACCCTGGGAATGTCCAAGCTCAGAGGAGCCACGGAGTCTCTGAGCGAGAGGAGAAGTGGGTTCTGGGGTCTCAGGCTGTCTCCTCCTCTTCGCTCTCCTCCTCACTCTCGTGATACTGTCTGCGGTTGGTGTTCACAAAGAGGTCAGAATCGTCTTCAGAGCTGGAGTCTTCTCCTGATGACTGTGGCTCCGCTGAGAGTTCTGGCTGAGTCTGTCTGCATGAGGGAAAAGGAAAGTGTTAGCCCAAGGCCTTCTGGGGAACCAGATCTGCAGTTCACGAAAAGGAGGACCATATGGCCAAGCAGTCAGGGCTCAGCGAATCAGACAAGGAAAGAGTCAGAACAAACAGCAAGAAAGCTTGGCCAAGGAAATCAGGCTAAAGACTACCGTCCACCTCCACCTCAAAAGTTCACTGGAGGGGCCAGCCCCGTGGCCCAGTGGTTAAGTTCGTGCACTCCGCTTCAGCGGCCCAGGGTTTCCCCAGTTCAAATCCTGGGCACGGACATGGTACAGCTCATCAGGCCATGCTGAAGCGGCATCCCACATGCCACAACTAGAAGGACCCACAACTAAAAATACACAACTATGTACCAGGAGTCTTTGGGGAGAAAAAGGAAAAATAAAATCCTTAAAAAAAAAAGTTCACTGGAGCCACAGGGTTTTGTTTTTTGGTGAGGAAGATTTGCTGTGAAATAAGCTAATATCTGTTGCCAATCTCCCTCTTTTTTTTGCTTGAGGAAGATTAGCCCTGAGCTAACACCTATGCCAGTCTTCCTCTACTTTATATGTGGGTGGCCGCCACAACATGGCTTGATGAGTGGTGTCGGTCTGCGCCTGGGATTTGAACCCGTGAACCCAAGCTGACAAAGCGGAGCACACCAGACTTAACCACTATGCCGCGGGTGGCCCCGGCCACAATAATGATTCTATTACCATCGACTAACGCTCAATGGACCCACATTATATACCAAGTACTATTCTAGGCAATTTTATAAGCATTAACTTCTTTAATCCTCCCAAAGTTCCCATTTTAAAGGTGAGGAAATGGAGGCTTAAGAAATTAAGTAACCTGCTTTAAGTCACAAAAGTGGCAAAGCCAGGATTTTAACCCAGGGCATCTGACTTTCAAGCCATACTCATAACCACATATTACACCGCACACTGAAGAGCTCTTACCAGGGATCCCACGTAGGGAGAAAGGCAGGCTCTATTTTCCTCTCAAGACCCCAAGGCTTGAACCCCTACTTTCTGTCCTCCCTACCCCGAGGCTTGTTCCTCACCTGTTCCTGTTGTTCTGTTTCTCAGCCGCTTCGGAGAAGGCCTCAGGCCTGTGCCAAGAGAAGAGCCAGGGTCAGAACGGACAGAGAAATCTCCCAGCCAAAAAGCTGTTTCCAGCTGTCCTTGCCTGAGATGTCAGGATCCTCCCCCACCCCCCTGATTCCACAGCTAGAAGTCAATCCCTCCAGAAGCCAGAAAGCCACAGACCAAGGGGACTACCTACCAGAGCCCCTCCTTCTGCAGAGAGCGCACATGGTCCTTGCAGAGCACAAAGGAGATCTCAGCCTTCACCTTTTCTCCCTCTGCAATGGGGTCAACAATGAGAAAGTCCCCTGGAGGGAGAGCAGAGAAAAGGCAGTCAGTCCTCCTTGCAGTGGGGGAAGCCAAGGCCACAGGAAACGGTTCTGTCTCCTAGAGGCCTGCCTCTCTCACCTCTCTTAATCCAGATGTTCTTGCGGTATTTGGAAGGCATGCTCACCAGGAAGCGCTGCCCCTGGGCTGTCTCCACTTCATGCAGATTGTTCCCTGGGGTCCTGAGTACCTGGTCCAGGAGAAACCAAGAACCAGTCAGCCTCATCAGCCAGCTCAAACACGCTCTGAGCTGCCCTGCACCCTACCCCCCCTCCAGGGGCCCAATGGGGGTGGAGGGGTAGTGGGCAGAGCAGCTTGTGCCCAATGCCACTCACCCTCACGATCTGCTGCTGGTCAGAGGGCACCATGTGCTCCCCCAGCACCTCCTTCACCACATGCTTCCTCTTGGTGGCCTGAGACATGCTGGGTCCTGTCCCAGGGAGGTGAGGGACGCAGAGACTATCAGCTCCTCCTTCTGAGTTTCTTGGACAGCAGGCTCGGAACCCAGGACTGTTTTGAAGACAAGGAGGGGCCTTTTACTGAGGAGTGACAGTGTCCTGGTTAAGAATGTCGGCTCTGAAATCTAATTGCTTGGATTCAAATCCTACCTTGGCTGTGCCTAGCTGTTCAACTTCTCCAGACCTCAGAAAAAAATAACAACTAACTCGGAGCATTGTTATTAGGAAGAGATAACGACAACAGAACACTTACCACGGTGTATGACACATAAGACAACTGGTACTATAAGTACCGGCATAACCACAAAAACTACGTGTTCTAGAGAAAGAAATCATCCCGGTAACCGCTGGGGAACGAGCGTTAGATAAACTGTATCGTCCTCAGCATGCTTGCACATTCCAAGCGTAGCAGAGCCCCACAACACGGATGCTCAATCTCTCAACACCTCACAGGGAGAGACCAGGTGGGAGTCCACCGCGATGGTCCAAACCGGAATGAGTTAACTGAAGGTCGGGGTAAGCCGGCTTGGTCTGCGGCATCTGCTCTACTCCTGACTTGGGTACTGCGAAAACAAGGACTGGTGCCACCAAGACCTATGGTTTCCAAAGGAAACTCCGAAGTGTCACCTCTAGTTGCCCTCCTGCCCCCCTCCCTCCCTATCCCGGAGGAAAGACGCTCAGAGAAGGAGACCCACACTTACTCTCCGGCCCTCGTCGCCCACGGTGCTGCCTGAACGACCCCGTTTCTCCAGGCTGGACGCTGAGAGTGGCTCGTCCACGACTCACTTGGCAGCTGAGCCAAGGAAAGCACAGAAAAAGGACTTGCCGGCAGTCACGACAGTTGCGTCGACTTGAACTCAGGTCTCCGGCACCTCCGGATCCCGTCCCACTCCTACAAGCCCGACGCCGACGGGGACAACGCGGGGCCAGCCTGAGTCGGCCCCTTCCGAGCACCGTACTTCCGGCCCTCTCGGAAGCCTCTCGGCCACCCCCACCCCTCCCCCGCTCCTTGTCCGTCCCTCTAACTCTTCCCATCGCCAGGTCGGCGGAGGCCAAGTCCTAGAGTTCCGGGTGTCGGGCAGCAGGGAAATGAAGTTTTCTCCTCCGAGGCCTCTGCTCCCTGAGACCGGACATGCTGCCGAGAAGCGAGACCCTAGAAAGCAGCCTTGCAGCCAGTAAAGCGACCAGAAAGAAGCGCCTATTAAGGGTGCCGTCGAGATCCGGAGCGCCTCATCTCTATGGCTCTAGGCGGCTAGAAGTGCCCAATTTAGGTTTTTAAGGTGGCTCTTGAGGCGACCCGGAAGCGGAAGTGGAGGAAAGTTCTAGTGGGTTGAGGAGCGGCGGGAGCAGGCGGCTGGCGGGAGGAGCCGTTAGGGGAACCGGAGCCGTGGGTGAGCGCGAGCCGTGGAGCGGGGCCTCGGCTGGAAGCCAGAGGCGGCGCGGGGAGGAGGGCAGGAAAGGGCCGCATGCGCCGTGGCGGACGGGGGATGCGCCCTCGGCCCGGGCTGGGCCGCGGCGCGGGGAGGGGCCGGGGCGCGGCGTGTGGGCGCAGCGGCGCGCTGGGGGCGGGGCGACGCGCGCTGGGGGCGGAGCCGGCGGGGCGAGCGCAGCGGGAGCCCAGGCGGGGACCCCGCGGGGCTGGAGGAGCAGGTGTGTGCGTCCCGGCCTGCGCCTGCGTTCTGGGAGCGGCCTGTTGGGGCGGGTGGGGCGGAGAGACCCCTTATTTGCTTTTCAGAGCAGGTCGCCGGCCCAGGTAGAGGCGCTGTCGCCTTTGCCCAGCCAAGGTCACAGAGGGAATGACAGCTTCAGGGCGGCCCCTGAGTGCTGACCCTGGGGCTCTTCCCACTGCCCCGCGTGCGCCACCTGTTAGGGCAGGGTAGTTTTTCCTTTGGAGCAATACCAAAAGCGAGTTCCCGCTGGAGTGGAAAAGACTTCTCTTGAATAGTGGGGAAAAGCTTTCATCCGTGGAATGAGAGAAATCGAGTGAAAAAGCACCATCACGGCTGGTCTAGCTTCCTCTTCATGAGATTGCTAATGGGCCCTCTGGAGTTCCCCGTTTTTCAGCCCTAACCTACCTTTTCTTGGGATTCCCAGGTTTAGCCTGATCAAGATGACAACGTCTCAAAAGCACCGAGACTTCGTGGCCGAACCCATGGGGGAAAAGCCAGTGGGGAGCCTGGCCGGGATTGGTGAAGTCCTGGGCAAGAAGCTGGAGGAAAGGGGCTTTGACAAGGTGTGGGGTGGCCGCGTGCACCTGGGGAGGGCAGGAGGTGGCAGACCACAGTGTTTCCTGTAGTTTGGGAGTAAGGAACGTGAGTGTACTTGTTGGGGGCAGACGGGTGTATAATCTGAAGGCCTAGCCAGATTGTGTTGTCTTTGAGGTTCTTGTGCGTTTTTATTGTTTTGTTGTTGGTTGGGGTCACGTGCCTTGATGCCACAGTAGTGGTCTTGTTCTTAGTCCCACAAAGCACTTAACGGCACCCCCTTTCTTTGCCTGTCTCGCAGGCCTATGTGGTTCTTGGCCAGTTTCTGGTGCTAAAGAAAGATGAAGACCTCTTCCGGGAATGGCTGAAGGACACGTGTGGCGCCAACGCCAAGCAGTCCCGGGACTGCTTTGGGTGCCTGCGAGAGTGGTGTGACGCCTTCTTGTGATGCTCTCCGGGGAGCCCCCAAACCCCAGCCCCAACGTTGAGTCTCCAGAGTTTGCAGCCGAGTGGGGACTCCCCCCCCCGCGTCCTCTACAAAGGAAAAGATTGCTGTTGCGTACTCACTTCCGATGTACTCGAGTCTTTTGGGAGTTCTCTCCCTTCACCGTTTCGACTTTTTTGGAATTTTTGCTCTTGCATGCATCTCCCTTCTCCTTCCCCTGCCAGTTTCATGTCGATGACTAGCTTTTCTGAGTGGATTCCTAGCCCCTTGCCTCACTCCCACCCTCGCCTCTGGTCTGTTTTATGCCATTTGGCTCCCTTTTTGGCAGACAGTCCCTGTCCTTGTAGAGTTTTTTAAATCAATAAAGTCAGTGGCCTTCACGACTGGGCTTCGTGTGTGAAAAGCAGGTGGGCTGGGAGTTGTCCTTTCCCCAGACTGACCAGGTCTGCTGCACCCCTTATCAGTGCAGATCGAAACCAGCAGCTTCCTTCCCACCCTGGAGGGAGCCACCCCAGCCACGTGAGCCTCCAGCAGGTGCCTCAGAGTGTCTCAATCCCTTAGTAATGTGGGAGAGAGTGTAGGTTGATCCCTTTCTGGGATCCAGATGGGCTATGGTGTTCCAGAAGTCCATCACCACCTGGGGGCTGGGCAGCACCTGGCGGAATAATCAGTGGGAGTCAGAGGTTCCAGGAAGAGGGTGGACCAGCTGTGGCTAGCATTCACCTGCCCATCCTCACGTGCTCTCCTGGTCTCTGGAGGAGTGGGCAGTGCTCTGGCCACGTGCCCTGCTCTCTCAGGGAGGCAGAAAGAGCCTGTGCATCACAGCTGGGGCCTTGAGTGAGTTACACTTGTATCTGGTATATTTTCATCCTGTTTGGTTTTTTTTTTCTTTTTTGAGGAAGATTAGCCCTGGGCTAACATCTGCTACCAATCCTCCTCTTTTTGCTGAGGAAGACTGGCCCTGAGCTAACATACATGCTCATCTTCCTCTACTTTATATGTGGGATGGCTACCACAGCATGGCTTGCCAAGCAGTGCCATGTCCACACCCAGGATCCGAATAGGCGAACCCCCGGCCGCCAAAGTGGAATGTGTGCACTTAACTGCTGCACCACCAGACTGGCCCTTCATCCTGTTTTTTGTTGAACACTTAGTGTGACCCAGACCCACAACTAAGATCTTTGCCAACATCTTTTTCTTCCACAATAAGTAATTTTCTGTTTTAAAGGTGAGGAAACGAGGGGCTGAGAGAGGCTAAGTAGCATGTCCACGGACTTACTGCTAGGAAGGAGGCAGGCTGGCCCTCAAAATGTAACTTGGAAACGCATGTACCTGAGAGCCCTGTGTTCCTTAGTGCTGTCACTCGGCCTCTCTGAGCCTCAGTTTCCCCACTTAGAAAATGAGACGTAAGGATCAGATGAAACTCTAGCTGTGTAGCACCCAGCCCCACTTGGCTTTCATTCCTTGAGCGGAGTGCCATGGAGGACCTGCTGCTTATAGAATTTTCCTCAGAGGGCTTACAGTCTGATGAGGAGAGAGTGACAGATAGTAAATACAAAAATTGGGAGAATATCAGAAGATTTTCATGATCTCGGTAGAGAAAAATTAGGAAGAGAAACTTGGTAAGTTGAACTCCATTAATAGAAACTTTGTTCATCTCAAGATAGCATAAAGAGAGTGAAGAGACTAACCCAGGATGGGGAAGATTTGCAACACCCGTAAACGGCAAGGGTTTGGATCCAGAGCACATACGGAAGTGCAGCCAGGAGAAAGCAGACGACACAATAGGAGAGTGGGCAGAAGAGATGAAAGCCCGAGTGGATACCCAAATCGTGAATAAGCCTGTGAAAAGGTGCCTGATCCCATTGGTAATCAAATGCAAATGAGATGCCATTGTACGGAAAATTGTAGACAATACCACACGCTGTGAGGGAACAGAGCAACAGGAACTGACAGCCAGGTGGTGGGAGTGTAGATGGGTATGAACACTTGGGGAAAACATTTGGGCGTTTTCTAGTAAAACTGAAGATAAGACCCATCCCGTGACCCGGCAATTCCACTCCTGGGGCTGTGACCCGGGACACACATACTTGCGCCAGCACCTGTGCGGACATTCCCAGCAGCTTAGCTGATGACAGTCTAGCGATACCAGTGGAAAGGAACAGGTGACAGCCGTGTACGACCCATGAATCTCAATATTGAGCGAATAAAACGAAATAGCGCATCATGTGGTGCCATTCATGTCAAGTTAACGAGTGAATTCTTGCTTGGGGATTGCTACACAGATGGTAAAACTAGAAAAGCCAAATGTTTATTGCACAAGTCAAAGGTAAAGAAAAAGAAGTGGCAGTGATGACCTTTGGGGGAGAGAGGCCGATGCGGTGAGTGGGGCCCTTGGGGGCGGGAGAGGCGGTTTCCATCTCTTGTCGTGTGCGGTGCTGCTACAGGTCTGCTGGTTAAAGTAAACAGTTAACGTTCTCCATACTTTCCATTAGCTACATCTCAGAACAGTAGAAGGATAAAAGGGAGACCAAAAATAAAGACCCGCGGACGGAGCGAGTAGTCAGAAACTCATGCTCATTAGGTGCAAGGCTGGGTCTGGGAAGGGTGAGTGGCCCCCTTGGAAGGACACCAGGTGGCCAGAGCAGAGCCCCGCTTGTGTTACAGGCCACCTGGGAGAGTGCCAGTCTGAAGCCCCGACCGAGGTGGGAATGTGGGCTGTCCCTGGAGTTTCAGGCCGTACTGTTTCGGATGTTTTCCTGCATGGGTCCAGGGTCACCTCAGAGTGCCCTCCACCTCGACCCTGTGCTGGGATGGTGTCACCCAGGCCTGGTGTGCTTAGGTGGGGGTTTGGCAGGGCCATGGCCGCCCCCCCAGCCCTGACGCTGCCAGGTTGTTGCTGGCACCTCTGAGGTAATGGAGATTCCCTCCTCCTCGGCGACGCCCTTCCCATGGGTCCTGCCCACGCTGGTGGCCCAGTTTTGCCTCCTGTGGCTCTCGCCCTGGGGCCCGCCCAGCAGAATCCTGTGGGACGCGCTGCCTGCTCTGCTTGCTCGACGTGGGCTCTTTCCTGCCTCCACCGCAGGCTTTGTCTCTGCAGGGGCTGGAGCCTGCCCACGCGCCTCTCCCTTGGGGCTCAGGCAGTGCCTGCGACATGTTGGCAGGCCCCAAACCCTCTCTCTGGGCTCCTTAGTGCATTCCACCCAACTTACTGGATCAGTCCTGGGGCAGCAGGAAACAAAAGGCATCTAGAAAGTACCTGTGACACTGTGGCCTCTCAGAGACCCAACCCCGACTCGGCCAGCAAGACAAAGGGACGAGGTCTGGAATGTTGGAGAAAGCAGACCTGGGGGGACAGGCAGGAGTCAGGTTATGTAAATGTCAGCTCACACTGCCCAACAGGACGGGCCTGACCAGGGGCATGGGTGGGCCTGGAAGTCAGCAAACATTGACCCCGGGGCCCCCTCCCCAGCTGCACCCAGCCAGACCTTGGTTCCCTCAGCCGGTCTAGTCAGGAGTGCTCAGATCTGGCCCAGAGCATGGAGTGAACCCAACCGTGCACTGCAGGGCCCTGATGGGGTGCTGCTGCCCCTGGAGAGGAGGTAGGGGAGGCTACAGGACAAACCCAAGCCTGAGACACACCTCCCCACCCTGCCCCAGGCGGCCCTGATGGTGTGAAAGGCTCACAGTACGTGGTCACGAGTATGTGACTGTCATCCCCCTTCTACCTTGCCTCCTCCCTGCAGGGACCCAGGGCTCTCTCTGCTGCCACTCCTGCCTTGCCTGACGATAGCTTGAGAGAGCCAACCAGGCCCAGTTCTGGTCTCAGTTCCTCCTTGACTTACTGTGTGACCTGGAGCAAGATGCTTCACTGGTCTGAGGCTTGTCTCCTCGTCTGTCAGCTGGGGCAGGGTGGTGAGGACTCCATCAGCCAATGAACCTAAAGCCCCCAGCACTGAGGAGAGCTCCTCCGCAGAGGGGGGCTTTAACCGCTGGGGGCTCACAGCTTTCCTCCCTACAAGGTCTCCTTTCCAGGGGGTGGTCCCACAGCGAAAGGGAGCAGAGCCCCAGGGGAAGGAACCTAGCTAAAGCTTCAAGGAAGAGTGCTCTGGGGGCAGCATGAAGGCCCTGGGTGGCCTGATCCCAGGGGGAAGGGGATATCAAGGGCCCGGCCTGGTCAGCGGGACCCATCAGCCAGAGGCAAGAGAGGGGTGCAGTGGGCAGCCTGGGTTGGGATGTCTGGGCCACAGCAATACTGGAGGCTGTGCCCTGTGGCCCGCGGGGATGGTCAAGCCCAAGCTTACCATCGGGCCCAGGCCTCCTTCTAGAAGCCAGGGTGGTCCAGAGGGGATGGAATCCAGGCTCTTCTCCAGATGCGACCCAGCCCTGGGAAAATCCTGCTGGGGCACCCCCACCCCTAGGGAGCCTCCCACTGCACACAAGACCTCATATCCCAGTGGAGCAGTCCAGGACTCACACACTAGGATGCTGGAGTGGGCGTGCCACCCTAGGACCCACCACTGACCCTTTCCTTTTCACCCCTCATTTTCTCCTTGTAAAAAGAGGTAATAATCATTCCTTCTGCAGAGCTGTTATGAGGACAAGAGAACGTATGTCAGGTCCCTGGCACAAGGCCTGGCACATATCAAGAGCCCAGTAATTGTTAATTTCCCTTCCCCACCCCTCTTTTCTCACCAAGACACCACTTCTAGCTGTGTGACCTTAGACAAGTGTTCTGACCTCTCCGATTAACTCTCTTCATCTGCAAAATGAGGATGCTGCTTACTACCTCGAGGTGCTTGTGAGAATAGACCAGTGGGTGAAAGGTCTTTGGAAATTGTGAAGTTGGGGCGCAAAAGACTTGTCGGCAGCAGTGTGAAGGAGTGACAGGTAGGGCAGGGCAAGGAGCTGGGGACCCAGTGGTCCTCGGGGAGTCAGGGACCGGGCCTTGGTGAGTTTTCCAGGGAGCTGTTGGAGGTAAGTGTGGCAATGGCTGAGCTCCAAGTGACAGGAGAGCAGACCTGGGAGAGCCCAGGAGGTTCCCAGCCCCCTGGGGCTGCTGCTCCCACTTTTCCCTGTGCTGGCGTCCTCTTCCTCTTCCCTCTCCGGGGTTTTCTCGGGTGGGGTTCCTGCCTGGCCTTGGCCTCCTCATCAAGCCAAGCTCACTCCAGCTCTCCCACAAACTGGGGTCTGTCCCTTTAAGGCAGACACCTGAGCCCACGACAAACTTGTGACAGTTCCTTGGAATTCCAAGATTGTTTTTCACAGCTGGGCTGAGGGGGTGGGGTAGCAGCTGCACTGGGCAGTGCCACGCTCCGCTCCCATCTCCCTGGGAGAAAGCACTGCCTTTCCTGGCCCTGGGATTCTGAGAGGCTGGGAATTGGGGGAGAGATGCCGGATGCTTACTCATAACATTCAGCATACTAATAGCTGCCACTTATTAAATACCAACTGTTTGTCAGGGACGGTTAACCACTACCTCTTCAGGCCCCAGTTAAGATCCTTGGAGGCCCTGAGCACTGACAAGATCTTACTCTCTCAGGGGAAAAAGGCCCCGCCTCCCCCAGCAACATGTGATTAAAAGTACAGACTAGGCTGAACTCTAAAACACAGATAGAGAATCTCAACAAAATCCAGACTTTTCCCATGTTGACTACTTCGATTCAGTTTTTAATATATTAATTATCAGATTATTCCAAAAAAGTCATAGTGGCCTATTTTGCTGGGACCTCCAGCACACGTCCAGTTTACCTATGAGTGACCCATTCATGTCAGAATAACCTTTGAAGACAAGAGTTGGCTCTTTTCTTCAGATGAGGACGCCGAGGCTCTGGGAGGTCGAGGGACCCAGTCAGTAAATGGCAAAGCTGGTAGGACACCTGCCCTTCCTTCCGGCCAGTGCTCATATTTTGGGCTCCATCTGGTTGGAGAACACGGATTTGAATTAGACTGCCCGAGCTCAAAAGCCAGCGCCCCCATTTACTCTTTACTAGCTGGTGTCTTTAGGCAAATCAGTTGTCCCCTCTGTGTCCTGTTTCCTCCTCTGTGAGGTGGAAACATTACCGATTGCCGCTTCATGCTGGTTGTGAGGTTAAACCTCACGGGCTCAGCACAGCAATGTCTCCCACTGACCTGCTGTTTACAGAGCGCCCGGCTCCTCTAATGAGAGCACTTTACCTCAGGAATCCTCGCTGCACCCCATTTTACAGAGGAGGAAACTGAGGCAGCCAGAGGTTAAGTAACTTCTCCAGGGTTACACAGTTAGTAAATGGTGGTCATAGGAAGGGCTTGCTAATAGCTGTTGTCAGTATTTCACAGCGGATGGGCCTCCCGTGAACTGTCCCAATGGCACTTGTTGCTGGGGACTGTCGCTGTCTTTTCCCCCACGGGACTGGACTGGGTGTGTTCCGGAGGGCGGGGCAGCATCGCGGCACTCAGGTGTGCTTCGGCCCGTCCGCTGCCCCCCAGGGCGCTGGGAAGGCGGCCCCCGAGGACCGCCCCTGGCCCCCGCGGTCCCTCCCCGCCGGCGGGGGCGCCCCGCGGGGCGGAGCGGGACGGGGCGGGGCCGCGGAGGCCGTAAAAGCGCGCGGGCCGCTGGCCTGGCACCGATGACCATGGCGCGTCCCAGCCTCCCGCTGGCGCTCGGCCTGGCCGTGCTTGCACTCTGCCTCCTGGGGCTGCCCCGCAACGCCCGGGCCCGGCCCGGGGAGCGCAAGGTCGGAGAGCGCCGGGACCTGTCGCCCAGCGACCCGCAGGTGCTGAAGGCGGCGCAGATGGCCGTGGCCACCTTCAACATGGGCAGCAACAGCATCTACTACTTCCGCGACACCAACATCCTCAAAGCGCAGAGCCAGGTGCGGCGGGGCCAGGGGCCAGGGGCCGAGAGGGGAGCAGAGGGGAGCGCAGGGCCCCCCAGGGTGAGGCCAGAGAGGTGCTCGGCCCAGCGGTAGAGTAAGGGGGCGCCAGGAGAGTAATCAGGGTAATAGTTGATACACTATATTTTAAAAAATCGAATTAATGCCAAAATTCACAATGAACAAAAGATCTAAATTTCAAATAGACAGGATCCAACCCTGAGCGTGCACAGCTACCTCACTAGCTTCACAGTGGTCTCTTCTCTGATGGGTAGGGAGGGGAGAGGAGGGGTGGGGAGGGAGAGGTGGTGAGGGAGATGGGGCAGTGGGCTTCAGGACCACATGCGCACTTGGGTCTCAGCCTCCCAGGCCTCTGCCTCTCTCCCCAGGGCTCCCCACCAGCACCCCCCCCCCCCCCCCCCCCCCCCCCC